>NW_015091335.1:0-41645 GCF_001431845.1 Calidris pugnax | reverse complement strand
AAACTTCAATCTGGATATTTTGTCTGTGAAGATGAACCATTCAGGTGTCTATTTCTGTGCCAGCAGTTTGGACACAACACTTCAAAGTCACTTGCTTTCTTTACAGAAACTTCTCTCCTTTCCAGCAGCCTCCCTCAGAAGGGAGCTGCCCTCAGCACAGCAAAGGGTATGTAGGCCAATAACCTGTTCACAACCCAGATACTGCTGAGAAGGTGGAACAAGAGAGTCAGAACTGGTCTTCGAAGTGCATGTTAATTGCTTAATTCCTCTTTCTTTATCAGCCGTTTCTTCTCTATCTCAGCAAAAGATTCATTAAAGATTGTAAATAAAATGCCATCATAAAGCGACAGAAAAGGATACCTCTCTCAGTGGAGCCACTGTAGCCTGCCTGTAGCGAGGTGCTTTCTGGTTTCACAACAAACAAGATGAACGTGGATGTGGCTGAAAGATTTCAGTCTGTATTGCATCCTTGATTAAGTGTTCTCTGGCACAGAGAAAAAAAATAGATTCAAGAAAAGGTTGCAAATTCAGATACAATTAAGACTTTCCTTGAGATGAATGTGCAAGGTTAGAAACCTCATGGTGAGGTCATGGATGGATCAAGCTTACAAGCTACCTTCATCTGTTTAACCCTTTAGTGGAGCAGCTTGGTGATGGTCTTGAGAGTCCTAGCAGGAGCTTTCAGAAGAAGATAAATCCTCTTTAGGGAACAGTCAGAGGCAGGCAGTAAGCTGGGTTCTGGGCTGAGGAGTGGTTTTGGTTTTCAGACTTCATCTAACGACAAGTAGGACAGATGTTTTCTGGGCTAATGGCTGGGGGTGAAGCTTGCTTTAGCAGTGTTTGTGCTAATAATTGAATGCTAAGAGGTAATTTTAATGGTCTTAGTGCAAGAATGCCACATGAATTCATGAAACATACCACGATGGAGGGAAAAATGCTACCTTGTAGGGGAGTTTTTGGGCTCAGGAGCAAAAGAGAAAGCAGAAAATACCCCATACTGACAATAACCTCGTAGGAGATATGACTTGAGAAACCAGGCATATAACCACGGCCAGAACATGACCTGAATCCAGATACATATTTCTTTATCATAGAAATTAGACTTGTTTCTTTTCCTTTGCAACAGTGTCCAAAGGACAGGCCTCATTCCCCAATTATGTTTCCCTTGCTTTCTACAATCCATTTCTTCTCTCTCTTCACATCTATCTTAAAAGGCAGCCTTTGTCATATCTGCTGACCTTACAGTGATATTCAGTCTATGATGGCCTAATCATTCTGTCTCCTCACTTCTTCTCATTCCCTTGATAGGAAGGGCTTTTTCAGTGAATTGCTGAAATTCAACATTGTCCTCTGCTTTGGGTTATTGCCTGAGCAAGACCAGATCAATAATGGTCTGCACCATATCAATGAAGATGAGAGGGAGTTGCCATATGCAGAGAGGTTCATGACTGACACTTAAAGAAGCTACAACTCTGCCTGGACAGCTCAGGGTGTCAGCATCCTCTACGCCAGTCCTTATGCAAAGAAGAGCAGAAATGATAGTGAAGGATTCATATTTCAAGTAGATTTAAAGAGTACCTGTTTTCAAAGATGGAACATAACTGAACACTCCAGGAGACTGGGAATAATTTGATATTCAGTTTTTCCATAATTGTCTGGTAAAATGATTCTGAGGAAGATGAATGTTGAAAAAGCACAAAAGGGAAAGCATTAACTTCTAATGGTAACTTACTCAGAAAGGTAAGTGCAGGGTGGGCACAAGGACCTTCGAAAGGTGTGTTACTGGCCCCTGGAGCCTCAGGCTGTGCCAAGAAAACATGGTCTTGCACAAAAGCTACCCTTGACCCTCCTGAGCAGAGCTCTGCTTCTTTCAGCTGGAACTCCATGTCCTCACTGAAGGTAAGGACCTTAGACGACTTCCTGATCAATTTAGGCTATTTATCTCCTGTTAATTGTGGAAGATTACTGAAGTCTACTCAAAATTTTTATCTCAAATCACAAAGACAATACATGTCAAGTTCCTAAGAAACTCTGGGTTAATCAAATGTTTTTTATTGATTTTTGCCAATATATCTGACAACTTTTGTTCATTTTTTCAAAAATGGAATCTACTGGAAAATATAGACTTGCTTTCTTCTCCCTGAGAGAGTATTCCAAGATCTGCATTTTCAGGGATATATGGAATGTGATTCATCCACCTCAGTCTAAGGAATGCTGGTCAGCAAGAAATAAAAAAAAAAAAAAGCCACTTTAGCTGGTTATGCCAAGTATTTTCTGGAAACAAAATATCAAAAGGTAAAATAAAACACACATGGGCAAATCAAAAGACTATTGTCATATAAGACAATACTCTGCCTAACAGAATAAAAAAACTTCCCCCTCAGCAGGTTTGAAACTTCCTCTGTGTTTTCAACAGACACACCTCAAACAAAGGGTTTGTTTGACATTTCTTGCAGGAAGGAGTTTGGTTTTCAGCATAGCTTTAGCTGTTACAGAGATCACTGCTATTGGTCTGAGAGAAACCCCTGAAATGGACCTATATAAGTCCCTTGTAAGGGCATGCTCACTGACTGCTGAGGCAGAAATGAAGATGTGGACAGCTTGGTGCGTGGCCATGTACTTCTTGGGAGCAAGTAAGGAATCAGTAGAGCCACAATACCTGCTCTGCTGCTGGGAGAATGGAGCTCCCTTGCTTTACTCTGGTTTTCACTGGTTTTGTCTTTACAGGAGCTGAAATCACCCAAACCTCAAGTCTTGTGCTGAAAGAAGATGAGAAAGCTACTCTGACATGCAGCCAAAATAATAATCACGATTCTATGTACTGGTATTTGCAGCAGCCAGGGAAGGGGCTGCAATTGATCTATTATTCCATTGGTGCAAACCTGCAACAAGAGGGTGACATTCCCACTGGATACAAAGCTAACCGGGTAAACCGGGAAAACTTCAATCTGGATATTTTGTCTGTGAAGAGGAACCATTCGGGTGTCTATTTCTGTGCCAGCAGTTTGGACACAACACTTCAAAGTCACTTGCTTTCTTTACAGAAACTTCTTTCCAAGTGAGCCCTCATGTCTCTTTGTGTCTTGGGGGAAACAGGACCAGCTCACAATCAGTTTCATTGCGTACGGGGAGGGAAAACTTCTTTTGACTCATCCCCCTTATATTTATGCACTGAGATTCTATTAACGAACAGGGAACAGGTTGTTCTTACATTCTTCTTTAGACATTGTGACTGTTTGCTCAACATCTGCTCAGGTATTGGCTCTCACAGCTAATGCTGAAGCCTGAGGCCTGATGTATGCTGGGAGCAGCTCCATTAGGTCAAAGTAAGAACACCACATACATGTAAACTTATTTTTTTCTTAAAAGAATAATTTTTATTTACTGAAGCAATTCTCAGCATGTTTTGTTCTTGTCAACAGTAACCTGGCTGATAATAACCTTTTTTTCCACATTTTCCAATTTTAGAATTGCACAAAAATCCCAAGATACTTGGCTACAAGGATAACCATGGCATCTGCGGGGAATGGCGCACTTATGGCCCATGACTATTAGTGTATTCATATGAAGATACATAGCATGTACAATGTCCAAATAAGTTGGTCATCTTCGTGTACTGGCCTATTGGGATGTAGGCATCTTCAGTGGTCTCCTCCCACAGATGAGTGCTGCTCTTTTTTCAAAACAATTGCTGTATATGCCCTCAGATATTCCTGGATACCTAATCCATGAAGGCAATGTTCCAGATGTTCTTTTCCACTGAAAAAAGATGGCCTATCACAGCATTGAGTTTATGTCACAGGTCATGGTTTTTTTGTACAACTTCCTCAAGAAGTCCAACCTCCCAAGAAGCTCACTGCCCAGATTAGGTGATGACCTCTCTCTCTCCAAATGACCATGCTTAGAAGTCCTAGAAGTAAAAAAAAAAAAGATGGAAATGAACAGAATAATGTTTATTCCTCCCCATGCTGGCGTCGGACTTGACTTAATCGCTGGTGTGTGACAGGATGTTGTGGGACAGATTTTCCTCTTGAAACTCTTTCACTTTCTTTAAATAGTAAAATATTTATTCTTCAGACATAGAATCTGTCCCATATGAAATATCTAGTCTATACATCTGAATTTTTTATGCAGTAGGAAAAATGGTGTTGCTAATCTCTTTGTGGTACCTCACCACACAGGAGACTAGAGAGTTGGTTCGTCTGGATTCAGATTCTGACATGAAATAGCACCGCCAATGTGGGATCTGAATGTAGATATGCTCCTTGAATGTTTTCCCTGTTACTGTAGACCACTCCTCTGCCCACAGTCACACAGTCTTAGGGTAGTTTAAATGATTGTGTCAGAGACAGCGTTATCACTCTGAATCCTGGAAGTTGGGTTTAGAATTAGTACTACTACTGCTGGGACAGGTAAGGGAAAAGAAGATTTAGGTATTTGCTTCAGGATCAACCCAAGTTTCTTTTACTTTTGGTGTGAGATAAGGATACAGCTGTCTGCCATACATGCTCTTCCCAAAAACAGATCAGGCATACTGGTTCTGAAAGGTAGAAAAGGAATAAAAATAATAATTAAGGTCTCAGCATATGTATTGTACTTTTTTCAGAAAAAAAAAGATTCCAGTTGTCACTAATGAAAAAAGCACACATTACTTGGTTATAGCAAACATTTTCTGGTTTGTTCTGGAAACAAAATATCAACACGTAAAATTAAACACACAAGGGCAAATTGAAACACAATGGTCATATATGAGACAATACTTTGTCTGACAGAATAAAAAAAACTTCCCCTTCAGCAGGTTTGAAACTTCCTCTGTGTTTTCAACAGCTACACTTCAAACAAAGAGTTTGCTTGACATTTCCAGCAGGAAGGAGCTTGGTTTTCAGCATCGATTTGGCTGTTACAGAGATCTCTGCTATTGGTCTAAGAGAAACCCGTGAAATGGACCTATATAAGTCCCTTGTAGGGACATGCTCACTGACTGCTGAGGCAGAAATGAGGATGTGGACAGCTTGGTGCATGGCCATGTACTTCTTGGGAGCAAGTAAGGAATCAGTAGAGCCACGATACCTGCTCTGCTGCTGGGGGAATGGAGCTCCCTAGTTTTACTCTGGTTTTCTCTGGTTTTGTCTTTACAGGAGCTGAAATCACCCAGACCTTAAGTCTTGTGCTGAAAGAAGATGAGAAAGCTACTCTGACGTGCAGCCAAAATAATGATCACGGTTCATGTACTGGTATCTGCAGCAGCCAGGGAAGGGGTTGCAAATGATCTATTATTCCTATGGTACAAATCTGCAACAAGGGGATGACATTCCCACTGGATACAAAGCTAACCGGATAAACCGGGAAAACTTCAATCTGGATATTTTGTCTGTGAAGATGAACCATTCGGGTGTCTATTTCTGTGCCAGCAGTTTGGACACAACACTTCAAAGTCACTTGCTTTCTTTACAGAAACTTCTTTCCAGCACCCTCCCTTAAAAGGGAGCCTCTCTCAGCCCAGCAAAAGCACATATAGTCTAATAGCCTATTCACAACTCAGATACTGCTGAGAAGGTGGAACAAGAGAGTCAGAACAGGTCTTAACCGTGCAGTTTAATTACTGAATTTCTCTTTCCTGATCAGCCGTTCCTTCTCTATCTCATCAAAACAATCAATAAAGATTGTAAACAAAATGCAGACATAAAATAAAGGAAGTTTAAACTTCAATCTACACAGCCACAAATTAATGTCCCCTAAGCCATTTTCCTACCTAACACGGAACAGTCACTTGAACTATACATATGTCTAGATCTGAGATACTGTAGTGATACTGACTTGTATGTGCACTGTCATTCCTCTTCAAATATTATGAAGCAGTGAAAGGCACAATGTTTTTCACTGTGCTTGGAAAGGTTACCCTAATCACAAGGAATCTGTAGAACTAAGACTGTCAACAGTAATGAGAATTAGTCTGACAAAAGGTGATATAAAAGAACTAATATTGCAGAGGTTGCATTAAAATGACAAAAGAGCAGCCATTACCATCGTCTGCAAGTGCATAGACACAGTCCTGAAAAGTTACATGTTTATGGAGGATATAATGAAAAAAGGGAGATAGTACAAAGTAGTATGCAACTTAGAATGATTTCACATTCATGAAAAATAACATGTGGATTTTCATTTATTCAGAAGTTGTTCTGACTATCCAGTTTACCCTGGCTACATAGTGAAGCACATGATATATGTGTCACTTCTATCTCTTTATGCCTCATACTTATACCTCTCTCACAGCTTAATCAGCAGCACCACAGTCTATAGTAATCTGGTTTATTCCTTCTCTCTGTGAATGAGTTCTGAGAGTTTTTTCCCACCTGGGAACTTTGTGATGTTCCTCATTCAAAGTCTTGTAGTTCTGTCTTCATCTAAGCCCTAAGATAACACTGCTCCAGAAAGCAACCGTATCTTGAAGACAAAAATGTAAAGGGATGAACAAGCTGGATGTGAATGTAATTTTATTTATTATGTAATCTCTCCCTCATGGAATATTTCAGGCTTGGCATGAAGAGCCTTGTGTCTCATACAAAAAGAACTACCAGCGTCTCCCAGATAGTGTTATTGATGCAAAAGGATTAGCACGAGGTACTCATTGGTGTAAGCATTCCATTATGTTAATAAAACAAATTGTCCTAGATTGTCCTAAGCAAGAAAGCACTAAGCAGAGTCCTGTGATTTGTAAAAGTCACCTGTATAATTTGCTGGTTCGGAAATAAAAAATAATAATAATAATGTGCGGGGTATTGGAAAGATTTAAAGAAAGGATGGAGAATGGGAACATTCCATAGTTAGATACAGTATCCACATTCTTAGATTATTCTTATCCCAATCTGAACTATGCCAAATTATGTTGTAAATGCTGTAGGGCAAAGGATATATTACTATATATGCAGGATAAACATACTGATCTTCAAAGGAAAAATTCAATTGGTGATTATTGCACAGCATTTCTTCATTGGGAGTTATTAGATTACAGACACAACCCCTGGGGAAAAGGTGAAAGAACCTTTATCTGGGTCCTTTAAATATCTGACTGGCTGCGGAGCAGCTTTGCAGAAAAATAATTGAACATGAATAATCAGCAAGCCCTTTCAGCAATGAAGGCTACTTACATTTTTGGTTGCATTAGCAAGAATGTAGTTAGCATGTTGAAGCACTTTTGAGCCTGCATTTTGAATGCTACCTCCCTTGTCCATACACATTCCAACCCCGCCCCAGACCCAGTACAACAGAGATACCAACAATTGGTAGAGAGTCCAGCAAAAGATCACTAAGATGATGAGGGGTCTGGAGCAAAAATAGAATAGGAGAGGCTGAGGCAATTGATTTTTTTCAACTTAGAGAGGAGAAGGCTAAAGGATGGCTAATTGCGTGACTCCAACTGCCTAAACAGAGTTGGAGTCTTAGAGAGGCACAGTGGAAGCCACTGGGAGCAAGCTGCAGCAAGATGTCCAGGTTAAAGGCACCACTAGGAAACTTCCTAGCCTGGTACAGCCCTGGGACTATTACCCATTGTTGTTCTTCCATGTGGGTGGTGATGAAGTCGAAGCACGTAGCCCAAGGGTGATTAATAGAGACTTCAGGCCCTTGGGATGGTTAGTAAGGGAATTATGGGAGCAGGTTATCTGTTCTTCTCTCCTTCCAGTTGAGGGCAGTGACATTGGAATAAACAGACACACTCAGTCTGGTAATACATGCTCCATGGCTTGTCACCACCACAGTTTTGGGTTTTTTTGACAATGGGAGGGACTACATGGCACCAGGTATGCTGGAATTGGATGGGGTTCATCTTTCTCAAAGGGGGAAGAGGGTCTTTGCTTATGAGCTAGCAGGCCTCATTGACCGAACTTTAAACTAGACTTGAAGGAGGAGGTGAGTATTACGAGGCATCCCAACAAAGAGGAAGTCAGGCAAAAAAGCCAGGAGGCCTGCATGGATGAACAAGGAGCTCCTGGACAATCTCAAGCAGAAAAAGGAAGCCTACAGACATTAATAGTAAGGACAGGTAGCCTGAGAGGAATAAAGAGAAACTGCCTGAGAAGCCAGGGACTGGGTTAGGCAAGCTAAAGCCCAGATAGAGTTAAATCTGGCCAGGGACCTTAAGAGCAACAAGAAAGGCTTCTTTAGGTGTAGAAGTGACAAAAGGAGGACTAGGAAAAATGTGGACCCTCTCCCAAAAGAAACAGGAGATGTGATCACCTGGGACATGGACAAGGCTGAGGTACTCAATGACTTTTTTGCCTCCATCTTCACCAGCAAGGTCTCTAACCACACTGCCCAAGTTGCAGAAGGCAAAGGCAGGAACTGGGAGAATGAGGAACCACCCACAGTAGGAGACGAGCAGGTTTGAGACCATCTAAGGAACCTGAAAGGGCACAAGTCCATGGGACCTGACGAGATACATCCGCAGATCCTGAGGGAAGTGGCAGATGAAGTTGCCAAGCCACTATCCATTGTATTTTAAAAGTTGTGGCAGTCTGGTGAAGTTCCCACTGACTGGAAAAGCTGAAATATAACCCCCATTTTCAAAAAGGGAATAAAGGAAGTCTCAGGAACTACAGGCCAGTTAGTCTCACCTCAATGCCTGACAAGGTCATGGATCAGATCCTCCTGGAAACCATGCTAAGGCACATGGAAAATAAGGAATTGATTGGTGACAGCCAACATAGCTTCAAGAAGGCAAATCCCACCCAACAAATTTGGTGACCTTCTATGATGGGGTTACAGCATTGGTGGATAAGGGTAGAGCAATAAATGTCATCTACCTGGACTTATGCAAAGCATTTGACACTGTCCTGCATGACATCCTCTTCATGAACAGCAGTAAAGGAGAACAAAGATGATTCAAGGATTGGAGCATCTCCCTTATGAGGAAAGGCTGAGAGAGCCAGGACTCTTTAGTCTGGAGAAGAGAAGGCTGAGGGGAGACCTTATCAATGCTTATAAGTATCTAAAGGGTGGGTGGAAGGAGGAGGGAGCCAGACACTTTTCAATGGTTGCCAGTGAGAGGACGGGGGGCAACGGGCACAAGCTGGAACATAAAAAGTTCCATTCAAATATGAGGAAAAACTTCTTTAGGGTGAGGGTGCCAGAGCCCTGGAACAGGCTGCCCAGGGAGGTTGTGGAGTCCCCTTCTTTGGAGATTTTCAAGACCCGCTTAGATGCCATCCTGAGTAACATGCTCTAGCTCTAGGCAATCCTGCTTCAGCAGGGGAGTTGGACTAGATGATCTCTATGGTCCCTTCCAACTCTAAAAATTCAGTAAAATTCAGTGAAATGTTTGATGGATGCACTACACAGTGGATAAGGAACTGGCTGGATTGCCGCACACAAAGAGTTGAGGTCAACATCTTGATGTCCAAGTGGAAACCAGAGATGAATGGTGTTCCTCAGGGTCAGTACTGGGACCAGTGCTGTCTAACATCTTTTCGGTGACATGGACAATGGGACTGATTGTACACTCATCAAGTTTGACAGCAACACCAGCAGGGGCATTGGAACTGGATGGTCTTTAAGGTCCTTTCAAAAATCAAACCATTTTATGAGTGTATGAAGATAAACTCTGATTAGACATATAGAAAAAAATACTTCAGCACTGGAACAGATGTTTCAGAGAGCTTGTAAAGTCTCTGTTCTTGAAGATATTCAGAAATCACCTCGATTGAGAGACCTCCAGAAGTCCTCTCACATCAAAATTTTTCTAGAAGTGTATGATTTCTATCATCTTGCTTTGCTGTTTTGAGATACCTAGAAAAAACATGTTTTTGTTGTTGTTGTTTTTTAATTTGTAAAAGTAGGCCAGCAACTTGCCCAAACCCACAAGTCCATTGTTTTTTGTCTGTTGCACAACAGAAACAGCAGCTGCACATGCAAAACCTATCTGCAGACTTCAGTAACAAGAAGATTGTGTGATAACATGAGACAAAAAACCCACCAGCTTTCATAAGGCCCATATGTGTCACTATTTCTGTCCAACTGTAATACGGTGAACAAAGAGCTGCACCCTGTGCCTCATCCTGAGAGGCTGGGGTGGTGTTGTGGTAAGAAGGGCTGATGCGTTATCAAAACGTGTTTTTTTGAGTATATGTCAAACCGCATCCTGTTTTGCGAAAATTCAACTTCTGTTCCCTTAAAGACATATTTTCAAGCACATTTTGACACATCATCTGCTCTGATGCTGAGGTTCTGTTTTCTTTTGAGACTTTCAGAGATATTTCCCCATTCTGTAGAAAACCCTGGCTACGCTAGACCGAAGCTCCATTAAGCATTAGCTCTCTTCCCATCACAAACATCCCATACAATACACTCTTAAAATCACCATGATGTACACAAACTTCCCAGCTGTAGCACTTCTCTGGTAGTTTTCTGAGTCAAGATTTTTCTGAAATTTTTTGGCTTATTTCACCTCAATCTCTCCTCCTTATCCTACAGTGTTAAAAATTAAAACAACCAAGCACACAAATTGACCGCCCCCCAAAATTATAAACTACAAAAGCTTTAACCTACAAAGTTTCCCCAAAAAGGTAAGAGTGAATGTGTTCTGTTATTTAGCAAAAAAAAACAGTAGGCCATGTTTTCTTACCTAAGCTAGTCATCTTAGTTCCTGTCACAAAATGTTGCTCATATCCAGAGCACAAAGATAGAATAGAATAATAAGTCCCACACCCCACATACCTATTGAGCAAAATAGGTACTGAAATTGCGAAGGCTTGATTCTGCACTGCTAATACCATTTCCACTCTGCTTGAGGAAATATATGTGTGCTAGAACCTTGGTGTCTTCTCTTGGTGCTAAGATTATTAGCCTATGAAAAGAAGCAAATGGTCCTTAACTGTGTTTCTCATGCCGGTGTCATAGGACTTGTGAGCTTCATAATTTCAATTAAAACTGTCTCCTATTTTTAATTTGCATAAACTTACGGCAATGCAGAAAAGAATTGAGATTAAAAAAAAATGAAAAAACAGGGCTAAATGCTAGACAATAATTCCTCTTGCCAACAGTGTTTGAAAACATGAATGCTTGAGTTTTGTGGTTCTATGTGTGCATTATGTATGAATTTTTCACCTGTTACAGAAATGTTCTTTCATATAACCTCTTTAATTCTGATTCTTCCTATTTATCTTTTCTAACACCCTCATTGTATGACTTTGGAGAATTATGTCCCACATCAGCATTTATAATTTTTCCTGATTTTTTCTCAGACTCATCTCCTTCTCCACTCTTTCTCTTTGCCTATCAGTTTGCTAGGAATCCAGTGTATTCATCTGAAATCTGAATAGCCAGACAGCATCGTAGACACTTAAGAGATGTCACAGTAAAAATAACTGATTCTAAATAGTGCATAAGAAACCAGACTGAAACTAAAAATGGAGAGTGGAATTTTGACTCTAATAAAATTAGTGGAAGCTTTATCACTCGTTTCAATAAACCTAACACTTTAACATTTGATTTTCTATTTTCACTTTCTGGATCCAGTGTTATAGTTCAGTGTCAACAGTAGGTTACCTACCCCTAACTTTGGAAAAATTGTATTTTTTCTTAAAATGGTATCGGATCCTGCTTTCTGAAAGTGTAAATGCTGTCAATTAGGTAAAACTTAGATGATATCACACTACCTACAACTGCAAACTGGTTTTCTTCAGCTACATATAAAGTTTTACCATTTTTCAAAATACAGCATTACTGCTGACCTTCATATAAAAATTGTCTGAAGTGTAATTACACAACCTGATATTTGCCCTCATACCTTACTTAACTCTTCAGAATTTTGATTCACCTAATTGGAAATCCCTTACCCATGCAATTTCCTTCTTATAATTCATGCAATAATCAGGTGCTTAACCCACAAAATTTCTCCTCTCCCATAATTAATATTCTGTCTGCTTCAAGTGATGAGGAAGCCAAAACTAGATGTCCTTATCAATGTAAAGTTTTATCATAGCCACCAGAAAGAATTCTTACTATACACATATCTTGGGAGATGCTGCTTCAGATATGAAAATATTGGCTTGGACAGGAAGGTCAGTACCTCTGGCATGTGTTTAACAAAAAGTTTATCAAGGAGGGTGAAAGAAAATTGACAGATGCTCTCAATTTTGCTGTCAGCCTCTATTTATCACTCAGTTTAGTCACTGAGGTCTCTGCCTGAAGTTGAGAGGGAAACCGTAAGAAAAGAGTACATATCTGTTGTAATAGTGTTAAGATTTAAAGAGCTGAAGAAAAATAAGCCTCCATTAACACCTCTCTTCCCTCTGTCCCCTCCCTGTCTTCTGTGATCTAGGAAATTTTGGACACGGGAGATCACCAGCTGGGAGGAGTAGGCAGCTGTTTATTTTCTGTTCTCAGGACTCTAGGACCCTGGCTTGTGCCAACAGATAATTGTCCCCTATTCCATGTCACACTTGGCACAGAACTTGATTACCAACCGGTTTTGCTTCCTTCACTTCAGATTGTATCTTTTTCTCTTTTTTTTTTCAAGTGCTATTTCTCAAGTATAGTAGTCCTTGGCTTGGATTTTCAGACAGCAGCTCCTTGCCATCAATCAAACTCCTTCTTATAAAATACATAATTAGAGTTCTAATTCATCCCTTAATCTACTGTCCAATTCCTGAATAGGGTATTAGTGCTTGATCTGCAACTTATTTCCAGCTTGTGAGTTTTTCTTCAAGAATCAAAACATCTTCTTTCTTCTAGGGGGTCCCTGACTCATACCCTGTCTGCGTTTCTCTTTGGTTTTTTTCTGCTTCTTCTGTATCTTTGTCTATTTCCTGAAATCACTCAAAAGCAAAAATTACCTACATAGTCTTTTACAATCGGGGCAAAAGTGGCAAAAATTACTTATGAAAACAACATTTGCAACTGTAAGACTGATGACATCTGTCACTGATATACAGAGCAACTTAAACATGACTAAAATGGAAAATGTGGGTATAAAAAGAAGTAATTAAAAGCCAAATTTCTTTCTGGCTTTTCTTTGTTTTATTTCAAACATACTTTGTAAAAAACATTTTCATAATTTTAACAGTCAGCTTGGTCCCTCCTACAAACTGCAGCAGCTCTGTGTAAGCACAGATAAAAATTATTTCTAAATTTGCTGAAATCTTAGTCATCCAAATGGCTAATATTGTTATTCTGTGTTGTTTGAGTTTGTGTAAAGGAGAAATCAACTCAAATTTTCTCCCTCAGTGGGGAAGCAAATGCTAAGATGTTATGTGAATAATGGAAGGACATTAAATTGTTTAGTTGAGGATATCAAAAAGTGCTCCTTTTGTTCACACCTTGTGAATTCGAGACCCATAATGGTAGTTTTGTAAAACACAGTCTCTAAGAAGGGTAGTTCTTTTGTTTGAAACATGAAAACTACATAAATAATAGTTGTAACCAAAATACCGAATAAATCTCTTTGTTCAATATGATATGGCACCTGGCAGTGTGCCCAGGTGGCCAAGAAAGCCAATGGCATTCTGGCTTGTATTAGAAATATCGTGACCAGCAGAAGTAGGGAGGTGATTGTGCCCCTGTACTCAGCACTGGTGAGGCCACACCTGGAGTATTGTGTCCAGTTTTGGGCACCTCAATCCGAGAGAGATATCGAGGTGCTGGAGCGAGTGCAGAGGAGGGCAACGAAACTAGTGAAGGGCCTGGAGAATAAATTGTATGAAGAGCGATTGAAGGAGCTGGGACTGTTTAGTTTGAGGAAGAGGAGGCTGAGGGGAGACCTCATCACTCTCTACAACTACTTGAAAGGATGCTGTAGAGAGGTTGGGGCTGGTCTCTTCTCACAGGTAATTAGTGACAGAACGAGAGGGAATGGCTTCAAGCTCCAACAGGGTAGGTTTAGACTGAACATTAGGAAGGAATTTTTCACAGAGAGAGTGGTCGGGCATTGGAATAGGCTGCCCAGGGAGGTGACTGAGTCGTGGATGTGTTTAAGGGACGTTTAGATGGGGTACTGAGGGATATGGTATAGGGGAGGACTTTGTAGAGTAGGGTAGATGGTTGGACTCGATGATCCCAAGGGTCTCTTCCAACCTAGATGATTCTATTATTCTATGATATTTTCTCCCATTCTGAAGTGTTTTGAGGGGATTGAAGAAGCACAGAGCAGGAAAAATTACTCTATTTTATGTGATTAGACCCATCTTTCCTCTAGCAGTAAGATATATTTTTTTTCCTGATAATTGCATTAAAAAAGATATGCCAGGTTCCCCTCAAATCCATTACCAGATCCCTTCCAAACAAACAAATGCATTGACCGACAGGAGACTTTTAATCTATTCACCAAATTTTTCTTCACTCCCACAATGAGCCTGTTGCTCTTAGCAAGCTGATCTCGAGTAAGAACACAGTGAGAGAAAAAGCAGCTACCACGCCTCTCCTGAAAGGGTGTCACTTATCATCTGGAAGGTATTCCCAACAGGCATACAAACAGGTACACAATACAAATACACGTAGACACACAGCCAGCCACATGCATCAATACAGACAGAAACACTCATGCAAACACAGATGGCACTAACAGACCTGAGGGTATGAGCTCCTGGTACAGACCCCCTCACTCACAGATACAAAACCTCATGCACACCTTTGCACACGCATACATGCACGCATACACGCCGGATCCCAGTAACTGACCTTAGACACTGAGTCTACCCAGCAACTGGGCCCGAGCTCCACAGTCCTCCAGTTATCTCACACACCCACATGCACACTGGGATCCATGGCTATATACGGTGGATCTCCCAGAAACTAGCCTTCTGCTTGCTAGCTGGCCCTGGATGCTCACTCTCCCAGTCCCTGGTACTGGAGCACGCAAGCCTCTGAAGCCTGCAGCCCCACTCCAGTTGCTGGTACACAGTATGGATGAGCCTCCTACTCTTCTCTTAAAATATAAGTTATTCCTGTAAGGATTGTCAGTGAATGCTCTTTAATGTGAGTTCTTTATGATACTACACATCACTGGAAGTTGTGTTGTAGGACGTTATTGCTACAAAAGACCAAAATAAAGAACAACAACTCATGTTTCTTGAATGGAAAATAAGCTAAAACTTTATTCCTAATTCAACAAGCTGGGTTCTCAGCCTCTGAGCATTAAGGTGTCTGTTTAAAACATATAATAGTATACGATTTGATATAACACAATATAATATGATATAGAAGTAGAGAAGAAAATCCAGCAGTGATTACAATAAAGTGGAAAGTACAAGATGGGGACAGAGAATCATTAAGAAATAATATTTAAAAGCTTTTTAGGCAGATGCATAGATCCTTTGCTGTGGGAAGGTAGAAAGTATACTTTGCTGTGTTCCTGCTGATGTGATGACGAGGACTCTTCATTTATTCTCTATACCACTTGCCACCAGCCTAATTGAAAACAAAACAGAACAAATAAATAAAATAAAAAAGGAACAAATAAAATAATCTAGGAAATAGTAGATCATATCTATCGGTGTCCCAACTGTTGTGTCTCCTAAGAGCATTAATAGAAATGACCATGTTGTATCTCCATGCTTTCTCCCCTTTTTCTACCAAGAAAGTGTCTTAACCTGTACAAATTATTTATTTACATACTGAATGAATATCTTTATACACAATTTTGTGTATTAGATGACTAATCTGATGGCCTTCTATAACAGAGTGACTGCATCAGTGGACAAGGGAACAGCTATAGATGTCATCTATGTCAGCTTCTGTAAGGCCTTTGATACAGGCCCCCAAAGCATTCTTGCTGCTGGATTGGAGAGATATTGATTTAATGGATGGACTGTTTCATGGATAAGTAATTGGCTAGATGACCATGCCCAAAGAGTTACAGTCAATGGTTGAATATCCAAGTGAAAACCAATAACAAGTGGTTTCCCTCAAGGGTACATACTGCGTTTGATAGCATTTAATACCTTCATCAGTATATCATTGATGGTGGGATTGAATGCACCCTCATCAAGTTTGTGGATGACACCAAGCTGAGTGGTGCAGATGTATCACCTCAGAAACCCTGCTTATTACTTTTACTGCAGGCATGAGTCCCTTTTCAAAGCTTACTGAAAAGTATGATATATCTGATATTTCCCTTCTTAAATTTCTGGAGAAGTTGTCATTAATTCTCATCTTTTTCCATGTGTTTAAAGAGTAATTTGAGAAAGAATTTCTCTGATAGATAGCATTGATTTTATTTGAGTTCTGGAAAAACAATAATAGTAAACTCATCACTTACGATGTTTCAAGCTAGCCAGTGCAAAGCCCAGCAAAACACATGTAGAACAACCCCACAGCTGAGAAAGATTTGGTCTGTATCCACTGATCCTTGTACTAGTGAGTAAACTCAATCTTCAAGTGGCACACTAGCCTACCTTGGCTGTCCACACCAGACTGCTCACCAAAACCGCGTAGAGCAAGGCTTTGCCACAGAGAATCAGGTAAGTGAGCTTCAGGGAGTTTCCATACCGCCGGTAGGACTCTGAAAAATCAAGCACCATTGGTATATTAAGTCATTATCGTCACAAGAGACTAGAGTTAATGTAGATTTAATCAAATATAAACCCTTGAAATCTTTAGCTAAGTGACACAGAGGAACTAGATCCAAATGTGTGGCTTGCTTGACACGAGGTAACAGGGAATGGCAAAGAACACTGTAATTCAAAGAACCAAAAGAGGCAGGAAGTCTAGAAAAGACAGAGATTGGCTTCATGCTAGAAAGTATGTCGTGTTTGGGAATGCTTAACCATTGTGCTGCCACATTTACTGAAAACTAGGCAGTTGATGTGAATCCCCCTTTAGGAGCTCAAGCTGAATCACAAGACATGGACATTTTTCACTCATTATTGTCATCGGCCTTGTGAGTGCTGCTGATGGATTAGTGAAGCTTTACACAGCCCAGAATAACATGGTGTCTAGAACTTTTATTCTTGCAGATTTTTCACTCTTAAGAAATTGCTGTAGTATTGAGACATCTTGGTTCAGACTTATGATTCCCACTTATGATTCCAGAAGCATTAAAGAAGTTGGTGAAAAACAAGAGTGTGTAAGTATGTATACATAGACAAAAGAAACATAGTTTTTAATATGGATATCCACACAGTTTGGAGGTGAATGTGACTTTTAATGAGAAATATTCTGAATTTCACATTCTGAATCTTGATATCGTAATCACTTGGTTATGTATGAATTTTTACTTTTAAAATGCTGAGCAAGTAGCTTCCCAACAGAAGGGAGTGTTAAGGACTGGAGGAGACGATAAAAATCAAAAATTACACTCTATAAGAAGGTTTCATGGTTTCTCCTGTTTTTTCCAAAGGGAATCATAAAGAAGAGCTAAAAATCCAAAACACAGCTACATATAGCACGCACATACAACTCTCCTGAAGTTTGTTGTTTTGGTGGTTTTTTTTTTTAATCTAACATACAAATCCCTTAGATGGGGAAGTACAAGTTATTCTTGTAGTAGAACTCTCACACACCTTGTATTTAGTATCTGTAAAATTAGAATTAAAATACATAGATATTTGCCAGTGAGAACACACACATACCTTCTGTGACTGCACAACCTGAAAGACAAAAAATAAACTGGTCACATTTCTCTTCAGTGCAAACAGAACACAAATTTTAGAAGTTTCAATTTACAATATACTGCCTGATTCATTTTCCTATAGTACATATTTTATTTGACTATACATTTTATGGTATAACAGAGATTTCTCAGTGAAAATCTGAAGATACCTTTGAAAAACTATAGATGTATAATGATAATGTAGATACAGAGGCCCAGGAATATGAAGAGACATATGCAAATGCCTACATATTTTCATACATATTTGTGCCATAACAGCACCCTGTATAGAAGTTGTATATAGATGTGTTTCACATCGTAACTCACACCCTTTTCACTTGTGATTTCTATTTTGTACAGCATGGTGATACGCATTTTTTACTCACCAGCATCGCCATAGATGAATTTCTGTGTCGAATCCAGTGTTCCATCCTTAAAAAAATTTGCAACACACTCAAAGCGGTTGAAAGGGTTAAACCATTCCTGGGCTGAGATCCTCAGTCGGCTGGTCAATGAGTAGTTTTTCCCATTCCCATTCCATGTGGAAAACTCATCTGTCCCCACCCCTTCTGTCCTCTTAGCGCCATTCACCTTCCAGAACAAATTCAAGTGGTCAGGGTAAAAACCAGAGGCCAGACACACCAGTGTGGCCTTGTTCTTCTGTTGGATCTCTTGCTTTGATGGGGAGAAGATGGCCACAGATGGAGGTATGATTTTATCATCCGTCCCTGAAAAAGAAAGCAATATGGCCCAGAGCCTCCTTGACTGTCTTCAGTCAGAAACCCCTCAAAATTGTACTGTATTTGTGCTGTGTGACTCCTGATATATATGGCCCTTTAACAGCTGTCTATTAGATGATTAATATCTGTTAGATAAGTAAACACCAGGAAACTTACAGCATTTGTCTTCACTTGTTACACACCAACATAAAAGGTCTGGCTACAGAAATGCATGAGTGAATTTCTGGTATTATCTCTGTCAGAAGAATAAGAAAGCTGAAAAGAAGCTGAGCAAACAGGTATGCAGAAAAGTACCCAGCACTGCTACCACACCTGTATTTGTAATATTGTACTAATAGATAAGAGTCTGTGTTAGAATGCACAAGCATATTCAACTGACTGCATTATACTAATGGATATGTAGTAAGACAGGACAGTTATTGCAGTGTTCAGTATTACACTGCCATGTGATACCCTACTTGGGCCCCCCCATCTAAGAGGTGACTTGAAAGGAGGGAGCTAATCTTTCTCACTGTCTGAAGCGAAGAACACTTTCAGTACGTGATTTGAATCTGCCTGAGACAATTTTTACTTTAGGTCTTACCTTGCCATCCTTTTTTTAAGACTATGAAATATCTCCTTGTGTTATTTATTATTTAGGTTATTCTGGTTATGAGAAACTCTCATCCTAGACTACATATCTTCCCAAAATGACACAAGATTCTATATAATCACAAAACAAAAATTATCCCTGTCTGAAAGTTTTTAATAGCTACATATCAGGCTAAAGACATGTCTGAAAGTTTTTAATAGCTACATATCAAGCTAAACAGACTTCTACAGTCAAAAGCATGTACAAAACAACAATGAGACGTTACTCAGAAGCTAGGCAGAGACCCTAAAAGCCACCTTCTTTTTTTTTTATCCCATATACTTTATTAGAGTGCCTTTTTACTTGTCTAGTATGATAAACCCACCAGGTCTGAGGGGTGCACATGGAAACAAAGACAGAGAGAGCTATACAACCAAAGATAAAACTTTTTCTTTTTTCTCGATGTGAAGGCACTATAAATTCTAGATGTTCTTCCTAATCATTCCATCCTTTCTGGAGTGGAGAAAATTAACATAATTAACAGAAACTTATATCTTGCATAGATCTTGACCCCTAAGTGCTTGCTTTCAACTGTTAGCCTTAATCATGATTGTCATTGCTTACTCTACGAAGATCCCTGGGGTTCTTTTGTGAAATGTTTGAGTTTTTTCAGACTTTAGAAGAAGTGACTAGATTGTAACAGAAATAACTCCCTAGAAGGTTTGGCACTGTTGTGCTTTCCTTCTAGTGGATATAAGGAGAGGTTGATCACTTTTACTGCTCCCTTCTAGTACTTGGCTTTATTAATTTTTTTCCTATCCTAAAAGTATCTCTGACATAAGTTCATTGGCTCAGACTAAATGTCTAACAAATAAAGACATAGAAACAGATAGGGAGGACACAAAAGAAGAATGAGAGAGACTTAACAGACTAAACCCCCCCAAAAGCAAAAAGGAAAGCAGGTGAAAAAGGCAGGCAGAAAGAATGAGAAAACTACTGGAAAGACAAAGAGAGGCAGAGAATGATCATGCTTGAAATGGAATAAGGAGACTGGTCCAAGCAAGAACAGAGACAATCACAAAAAAAACTGTTATCAGCAGCCCATTTTGTTCTGATCTTCCTCAGTGTTCACAGCAGACACTGGCACAATGCTTAATCATTTTCCACGCATAAACTCGTGCATTCCCTTGTCACACATTCTTCACCCACCCAAGAGAAAAAGTACCACAATTCTTCCATCCCCAACATTGTAAGGTCAGTTTCATGCTTTCTTGTTATCTTTCGCTCCTACTCTCATTTTAAAATCATCTGTGTATATGCTACCTATCATTAATGCAAAGGAATTTTTCAAGAGTCTTCCACATTGAACACCTGGATTAATCGCAGCTACTTACCTATAACTCTGAGCACAGTCCCAGCTCCAAAAGTAAGTTGTGTGTTAGAAAGCACAGCTGTACACAGTCAGACTACAACCCCCAGTGCCATTATGCTCTTCCTGCCAGCTATTTAGTTCCTTAAAATGGTACTGCTTCAAGGAGCAAAAAATACCTGTGTGTATTTCTACAGTTTACTATCATATATGGCATGGGCAGATGGAAAAGGTTATTTTGAGTTGTGGTTCCAAAATGCCTTTATATAGGTGATGTTAAATACTTTCCCAGGAGGGGAGAAGGCAGAGAAAGAATGGAGGGGAAGAGTGCACTGAGAGAAAAAGAATACAGTCCTTTTTGAGAATTAGAAGTCGTGAAATAGACTATTAGAGGAAGCTGGTGTCCCAAAGCAATTTTAAGCAGCCTGTCCACCATTTGTGGAGGAGAGCAAAGTACCAGCAAGACTAGTCTTTCCCTGCCTGATTTAGCAGACACAGGAATCCAGGCTCTACGTCTGAAATGTTGCTTTTGATTGTTACATAGATGAACCGCAAAAATTTGCAGACCAAAGAAGGATCTTTCATTCCCAACCTCTAGAATGTTTTCTTGGAGAACAGGAGGAAACCAAATTATTTTTCCTTTTCTCCCTTCATGAAGTTCCCAACAAGGAAAGACAAAGACAACAGACAAAAGAACCTCAAAATTCATGCTTGCAAATCCTACACTTCTATATCGGCACATCTCATTTTAATAAGCAACCAATAAAACATTAATCCCATCCTCACGGCCACATGAAAAATTATCACTATTATGCTGTTAACAAAGAATGCTTTTGTTCCCTAAACCAGTGTCACATATACCGTGGAGATCTGATGTCTGTCTTACCTATGACTGTGAGTTTTGTCCCACTGCCAAAGTCGAGTTTGTCATTATTCACATTGTTTTGGAGCTGCAGGAAAACCTCTCTCCTCTACTCTCAGTCCTCTGAGCCCAACATGTGGACTAACCCTCCTCTCATGTGGTACCAGCAAAAGAAGTAACACAAAGTACATTAATCTAAAGTCCCTTTAGAAGTCCCTTTCTGCTTCCCTGGAAGGAAGTCTCTGCTTTGATTCCCTCTGGTCTCTTAGCTGTGATTATTAAAGTTAGCTGGATAATTTTCTATAGTCAATGAGCGATCATCAGCTCGCACACTTCAGATTCACACTGGACTTCAAAAAATGTGCTGATCACTGAATTTTTCCTATGGACATTGAATTCTATCACTTGTAAGCATTTTACTCTGCAGAGGAACAGTGTGGTACAAAAACCTGAGGCATCAATTCTTCTGACTCCAGGAGCAATACAATGAGAAGATAGCTGTCATTTTTCAGAGTCTTAGAAGCAGCCTTGTTTTCCCTTGGATTTGGAGAGAGTTTCAGTCCAGAAGGGTAGCCCAGAGAGAACCATTCTCTGAGAGTTATTTTTATCTGAAATGAATCACATATTCTGTTTCTGTGCTTCTCAGTGGCCTTTTAGCATCTACTCTGAAATAGTAAGACTGTTGTCCTAACAGATCTTTTTATCGCCATTCTGATGAGTCTGTTTTGTGGAAAGAAACTTGCTGTGCTGTGGATAGTTGTTTCCTATATCAACAAGGAATTAAAGAACTGATGAGAGCTCTTAGTATTGCTTATGATAAAGTTGGGTTTTTATTTGCGGCTTCTGTTTTGTCAACTAAAAATGCTAGTACACTTATTTGTCTTTCCCATTTATCTGAGACAACATATGCTTTAGTTTACCCTGAAAAGATCCAAAGCAATTTAAGTTTGTAGAGGGTTGATTTTGTTTTCTAGACCTGTTGAAAGGGTAACTCTAACTCAGTCCTTTCCAGACAGCCTTTCATTGACTTGTCCTTAATCACCTGTAGCCCCAGTTGAACTAGCATTATGGAGAACAGCTCTACTTTTGGGGAATAGTGATTTTCACAGATGTCAATTTATTAAGACAATATACTTACGTGCGTATTTTTTAACCCATTCCTCATCCTAATTCTTTCTACGGAAAGCTTTTTATTCACGGAAAATGCATTCATTCAGTACTCCAAAGTGAAATGTGTGTCCCTACTTAGAGTACTAAACTTAGTCTATTCTCCAAAGTACAGTGGGTTACTAGCACATCAGGAAAGCACCAGTTTAATAATGAAAGGTAGAATAAGGTTAAAGTGAAGTTCTCTAAAGAAAAGACCTAGGATTTGAAGCAATTTAAGAGAGAAAACAAAAATTTCTTACCGATTACTGTAAGTTTTGTACCATCGCCGAAAATCAAGTTATTGGTAGTCACAGTGACAAAGCATTGTATCGTAAGCTAAGAAAATGGATACACTACAATTGACTTAAGGAAAAAGAAGCTTAAGCAATTTTTATTGTATCTGGAATCCCAAAGATCCCTCAATCTCTGTCTGAAGGGCTTTGGCAGAAAATCAGCTTGAAACCCCATTGTATAATCTGTAGCATTTATAGAAACATTTCCCAGAGTTTTTTGATACTTATTTTCACTGCCTACATTTCACCTCGAGTTTTTTTACAACCTCTCTCTAGCCTCTATGCTATCTCATTCATATTACCTGCTATTTTCATTTTGCAGCTATAGAAACCCTGCAGATGTACCCAAAGTGATAGAGGCTATCATTGTCTAGAAATACAATTCTTCTACAACTACAGCTTCCTTACTGTCAGTCTTGTACTCTAAGCATTGTGAAGCCTTCCTTTCAAGGAAGCCTAGCCTAGGTAACTTGTGGAGTTAATAATAAAATAATACTTGCTTTGTCGTTGTCACAGTCACATGCATTTTCATACAGGTGGTTCGCATTTGTGGCACTGTACTAAAAGAAATCCATTTGTTTTCCCTTCAATGGCAGGCCATCCATCTGGAATAGTCTTTCAGGATCCCATTCAGTTTTCTGATAGGTTAAAAGTAATCCACACACAGAGAGTCCAGAAGAATCAGTTGGCTGGTCTGAGACAAACCCTTGGTATCCATTAGGAAGAACTGCAGTGAGACTGTGTTGAGAGGGATTAGAGAAAACATTTGTGCTCACAGCCGTGAGTCAGTCAATGGACACTGGAGGCTTATTAAGAGAGAAAACCCCACCATGATTACACAGTGCATCTGAGAGATACCTGCTACATGTCAGAATTGTTTTTCTAACCCTTTTATCACACAAGAACCATTTAGTGGTCTATTGCAAACATTATCACATCAGAAAAAAAACCAAACCCAATTCTCTGCTTCATGTACTCTGATAGGTTTCAGGTGCATATTCAGTCAACCTGGTTTGCTGAAAATCATTTCAGTGTCTCAGAATCTCCTGGCATGTTTTCCAGAGAGAGCAGGCTCAGTTCTCAGATCATGAAAATATGTTCTAGCATACTAGGTCTGTCAAGAAAAAACAAGACAGAATGTGCCTGCTGTGCTGCAGGATTCTCTGTAGCTGCCTTAACACACACTCCCACAGGGGTTATGTACATATGGGTTTTTGTAAAGGCCTCCTGGGAAATGTATCATTGTGTGCTACCTGTCCCCACAATGATAGAACCTCATACAAAAACAATCCCACCCATGGCTCAGCCCTCCCATTTTGTCACCCAGTCATGAAAGATTTCCATGGGAACCACAGACCACATCCTTCCTCTGCCATTGCTGTTTCTGTGTGATAGTCCAATTAGCGTAAGCATTATCCCTTAATTTCTAATGCCGACATTTTTCTCCTATAGACAAAAAAGTAATATATATTTTTTCTTTTATTAGCTGGTTTCAAACACAGCTATTTTTCACTTGGTAACTTCGTGCCAGTGTTCGTGCTGCTTTCCTTCCCACAGTTTTTTCTTCTGTCGCAGGATGATAAACAGACATCAAGCCCACAGTAACTGGCTTGCATTGAGTGGTTTGCTTACTACAGACTGGTGTTTCTGTTTGTAGCCTGGCCTGATTGTGAATATCCTCTTTGGTCTGCGCTGCTCTTCTTAACAGTTGCTCCGCAAGGGAGGGAAGTAGGATGCTGAGCTCTTAAGTTTGTGCTCCTCTCACTGCCCTGTTACAGGCAGCAGAAGTATAAGCTCCTCCCAGGTGCCTGTGACCCTGATTATGAAAATGCTTCATCTAGGAGTAAGAGTATACCTTCATTTTGAAGACTCTCTGAAAGGAGTGGGGACCGGCAGTGACAAGTAACAGGATACTTCTGTCTGAGACACAAAACTGTGTTTTCTTCCCCCATAGGTTTGTCCAGGTATGATGCAACTCTCAAGAGGGAAAAATCTGTGCCAGTGAGATGGCGTGTACCAGCAGAGACTGAGGCAACACGGGAAAAGACAGGGGCATGAACAAACCAGTTTAGGTTTGGTTACATACGCAGGCCATCCTGGCTTTGTCTTCTCACATAAAAAGTCAGCATATAGTCAGCAACATGACCAAGTGCCTGCAGTAAACATGTTGCTCATATTGCTCTTTAATATTGCTCTTTCACTTCAGTTTGTCTTGCTGTAAAAAATAGGCTGTAAGTACAGGATACAAGGTAATTCTACTAGGAAAATCAGAAATTATTTTCTCTCCTTCTCAGATATCAAAGAAGAACCCATAATTTCTGATACACCCTGTTCAGCTGGGAATACCTGTTAGTGTCCCAGGGAAGAGGATGAGAAACATAGGATAAGCTGAAATATTAAAGACCAAGATACAGGACTACTGAAGGTAGGATATCAGAGAGGTGATCTCAGGTGACCCTACAGTATCCTCTCTTCTACAACAGCAAAACCGTGTGCTTAAGTCACTAGTTATGGGGATGACTTCAGGCACTTGTCTTTGTTTAGATTGAATTCTTTTTAAAAATACATTTTAGGATTTTATTTGCCTGGCTATGCCTAAATAGTAACACTAATAGTGAGACATTAATTGCTTGCCTGGGTCTTAGACTGCCTCTGATCTCAGCACTGTTTTTTCAGGGTCTAAAACCATTCTACTGAAATTCACTGAAGAGTATCCTGTCTCCTCCAGTCTACAGATCCATTAGTGCCCTTACTGTTGCTAACAGACTGTTTCGCATACAGTGTCTTTAATTTAAAAACAAGCAAAACTTCTGTATTAATTTTGAAGGAGTGTTTCTGTGCAGTGCTAACATCTTCTCAGGGCATGCTCATAAAGCAATTTCCAAGACATGCCAGCAGAGACCAGTCTTGTCCCACTTGAATGTTCATCTGTAACCTGTCAAAACAAAAAGCCTTGTAGGCCATGAGTTCACATGAGTGAGAGGAAGAGAAGAGAGGAAAGACAGTTCCTTGATTTTTATTTCCATGTCTCTCCTAGGAACTTGCATGAGCCAAGCTGTGTAAAACTTCAGACAAAAAGGAAAGGTGAGAATATGCAAGCAAGAGACATTTAGTGCCGTATTTTCTAACAATGGTATCATTTTAGTGGGGGAAGTTTACAGGAAATAGCAACTGTATCACTTACATCAGTCATGGATTATTCTTCGGAGGTTACAGAAGAAGCAGCTACAAAGAAGCAGACAGAACTACAGAGATACCCTGAGCTTTACAGATTTGTTTGAGGGACACTAGGAAGTTCTTTTCATAAACATTCAGTAATTTTGACCACAAACCCCTAAAATTAAGCAAAAACCCCTTTTCAGGGCATGTCTGTTTACTGAAAAGATAAGATGGTGGAAGGAGAGAATGCATAAAATCACACCCTGTGGAGGGTTGACTGGCAGGCTCCCAGGTGCCCACCAAACCCCTCTATCACTCTCCCTCCTCAGCAAGATGGGGGATGAGAGGGGAGAAAATAAGATGAAAAAGAACTCATGAGTCAAGATAAAGGCAGTTTAATAAAGAAAAAGCAAAGGCAGCATGCAGAAGCAAAGGAAAACAAGAAGATTTATTTTCTACTTCCCATCAGCAGGTCATGTTCAGCCACTTCCTGGGAAATACACATAGCAGTTGCTCCAGCAGCCAAATGCCTTAATAATGAGTGTCCCCTCTCCTCCTCCTTTCTCTTAGCGTTTCATTGCTAAACACAACATCATAAGTTATGGACTATCCCTTTGGTTGCTGGGTCAGCTGTTCTGGCTATGTCCCCTCCCAGCCTCTCGCCGAGCCTAAGTGGCCTTTGGAGAAGCATGAATGGTGGAGGGAATGGGTTTGGAGACACAGCCTTGATGCCGTGGGAGCACTGCTCAGCAGTAGCCAAAACACTGACATGTTATCAACACCTTTCTAGCTATAAATACAAAGCATAGCACTATGAGGGCTTCTATGGGGAAAGTTAACTCCATCCCAGCCACACCAAATACACATCCTTATGCAGAGAGTGATGTTATACCATCCTACATATTTATATTTCCTTTATTTCATTCCCTTTATTTTCCTTCTCTTCCAGCTGGTGTCTAATCAAGATTCTTGTTAGAGGCCTTTGATTTGCACCCAAGTTGTGCCACTAAAGAACAATATTGTTTCCCAAATGTTTATCTTCTGCTCCCAACCCTGTATTGAATTATTAACACAAGGTTGCCTGTCCTGTTATTTCTGTTCTGAGTCAGTTCGTGTTTCATAGGAAACCTGAGAAACAGCAGCTGTGGTGGGAAACATCTCTGTTTAATGTCTTCGTTAATGATCTGGATGATGGGGCAGAGTATACCCTCAGCAAATTTGCCGACAACACCAAAGTGCGAGGAGTGGCTGGGTACACTACAGAGTCGTGCTGCCATCCAGGGGGACCTTGGCAGGCTGGGGAAATGGGCCAACAATAACCTCATGAAGCTCAACAAGAGGAAGTGCAAAGTCCTGCACCGGGGGAGGAATAATCCCATGAACCAATATGTGCTGGGAACAACCCAGCTGGAAAGCAGCTTGTCAGAAAAGGAGCTGGGGCTCCTGGAGGACAGCAGGTTGCACATGAGCCAGCAATGTGCTCTTGTTGCAAAGGCGACAAATAATCAGGGGCTACATTAGGCAGACTATTGCCAGCAGGTTGAAGGATGTGATCCTTCCTCTTTATTCAGCACTGTTAAAGCCACAGCTGGAGTACTGCGTCCAGTTCTGTGCTCTTCACTACATGAGAGGCATGGACATAGTGGAGAGTGTTCAACAAAGGGCCACAAAGATGGGAGAGGGACTAGAGCATCTTGCGTAGGAGGAGAGGCTGAGACAGCTGGGACTGTTTGGCCTAGAGAGAGAAAGCTCAGGAGAGCTCTGGTTAATGTATATAAGTACATGAAAGGAGGGTGCAGAGAGGATGGAGATAGGCTCTTTTTAGAGGTGTCCAGTGCCAGGCCCAGAGGTAATGTGCACAAGCTCAAATGCAGGAGATTCCTTCTGAACACAAAGGAACACATTTTTACAGTGAGGGTTACTAAGCTCTGGAGCAGATTGCATAGGGAGATTGTGGAGTCTCCATGCTTAGATATTCAAAAGCTGTCTAGACACAGTCCTCGGCCACTGGTCCTAGGTGGCCCCACTTGAACCCGGGCTTTGGACAAGATGATTTTCAGAGGCTTCTTCCAACCATTCTGTGATTCTATATTTCTGTAAAACCCTCACAGTAGTTGCAGGATGACCACACCACATGGTATAGCATCATTATCTATATAGATATGTGACTTTACACATCCTTTTCTTCCTTTGTCTTACCTTTTGAGCAGCCAGCATAACTTCTAGAGAGCAGGTAGGCTATTATTCATTACAAATATACAGCTGTTTACACAGATGTGCCTGAGATGTCATTGCTGAGCATCTAAAACAAGTACCTTCGACTATGGTTTCTGTATCCACAGCTCCCCTGCCACTTTCTATAGCAGGAGACGAAGGAGAATAAATATGAGGACAGGGATGGTGACAAGGAGGACAGTAGCTATTTCATGAGGAACTTCTTAGAATAGCTGCTTTTTGTGCAGTGCCACTTCATGCTGGCAAAAGAAGTACTGCATAGGAGAGCTGGATTAGGGAACTGTGACTGCAGAACTTCAAGATGGCAATGACCACTAGAGATCTCTATGATTTTCTACTATCACCTGGAAATTGCACAGCTGTGACCAGCCAATAATTAAGCTCATTAATCTGCTGAATGTTGAAAGATGCTGATAAATTGTGCTGTTTTTTTCACAGGGCCTTAAAATTGCATTTGCCACTATAAGCTAAAAATGCTCAAGAGTTGAGAAATAGAAAGGGATGCTTCTTCTGTTATGTTCCCAGAGCTGATAAAGTTGGTTTTCAGTGTTTATGCAAGAGATCTGAGCTAGGACTCTAACATGAGGATTTTCAGAAACTGGTAATTTATTGAAAGAGAATAAAAAATAATGTTAAAACATCACCCGAAGGTCTCTCCCAAAGTTACCACCATGGTGTTTATATCCCTTAATGTTAATCAAAAGCTCATCTCTGCAAGCAATGAAGACAGAGGCACAACAGGAGGCAATTTCTGCCATCAACTGTCTCTCACAAGGGGAGCACCAGGTGACAGCAGCTTTTTGTGGTTTCCTTTCTCTGCCCATGAGGTTTTGCCGTGAAGATATGCCTTGTTCCTTCTCAGAACTGTGTGCATTTCTGTGGCAAGGAAAAGAAGGATCCTGCAATTAAGTGGAGTGTGGAGCAGGTGAATAAAAGTGCTGCAGGGCATACTGCCACTTGTAAAGCTGCCAAGGGGCTGTCCCCTCCACAATGGAAGGCATGCATGTTTCCTCCCACCTGTACTGGTGCCATCTTCCCGTGTCCACAATCAGAGGCTGGGCTCTCCTCCCACACCGATCAGTCTCTCATTGAGCACCTCTGTCTTTGGGTGGATCATCAGTACGTGGAAGAACCTTGAATTCTCCTTCAGCTTTGTACTCTTTTCTTGGTGCTGTGGTGCGGTCCGTGGGGAGCTAGGGGCCCAAAACATGGTTGTGTTTCTGTAGCACTAATCTTAAGAAGTATCTGCTGCCTTTCACTAACCACATCAGCAGTGCCCCAATTCTGAATGGTCTATGGGTTTGTACTTCTGAAGGCTTTTTGTCTTTGAATCCTGATGTTGCTGCATTGCTTTGTCTGTCCCTCTTCCTTCCAAAAAGTCCTGGCTCTATTGCCCTACTTCTTCCTTGTCTTTCTTCTGCTCTTCCTCTGCCCCTTTCAAATATGTCTTGCTCACATTTTTCAGAGACTCCGTCTCTCACTCAGGCAAGGTGGGGATTTTATCTTAGTGCTCAATCCTCTCCCTCTACTGTGTGATCGCTCGCAGCACAGATATATGTGGCTGCATCATTGTATGTCACATTCTTGATCGTCATCACAGAGTAATCATTACTGTCTCTGGTAATGTAAAACTTGGCCTCGCTGTAACCTTCTTCATAAGAGTTCTTCATCCATGAAGCAATACTGGCTACTAACTTCAGTCCATGTCTTGGAGGATGCTGGTACCAGTACATATAGGCAAGTGTGGTATAATTCTGGTAGCAGGAGATGTCAACAGTCTCTCCAGCTCTCTTAAGGGTTATTTTTGGCCACTGCATGATGAGGCTTCCAACCCCATCACCTGCATGAGTGAGAGAGAAGAAGAGAAAGTGAGAAGAAATACAGATGATAGCCAAAAAGGGTCCTTTACCTCACAACAGCCTTGTATGGCCTGGATAAGAGCCATGCTGCAGATGGATCTGTTGTCTCTCACCAAGTAAAAGAGCAAGCAAAACAGTCAGCATGGCCCGTCAGCTGTCCCAGAACACTGTGTTACTGATCATTGTGAGTTAAGAGAGAAGAGGCTGGAGAGACTGATGCCCCTCCCCTTGTTTTGATTTTTCCGTCAAGCTTGGGCAGAGAAGAGAGAAGGGACAGTCAAACCTTGATACCCTCTTTGGTGAACCATTAAAAGCAAAACAAAGTACTCATGTGGCTGTAAGTTTTACTTTAGGCTTTCCACAGGACAGGCAGTGTTCATAGCTCCTGACAAAAAAAGTGGGATTGCTTGCAGACCAGTATGTTGCTGGCTGGATGTTTTACTGTCTGTGCATGTCTGGGTATAGGATCTGTCAGCCATGAACCCGGAAATCTTGATCTCAAAAATTATTTTTTTACTTATTTACACATGTGGATATAGCTTGGGCTGCCTTTCCAGAAGGCTTTATTCCAGTAAATGTAAGCATATATTTTTTCATTCTGGAGAGGTGCTCTAAATACCTGAAAGACGATACCTCACAACTCAGAACTTACATCGGATGGAAGCAAAGATAATAGACCAAGATAGCAGAGGCACAAAACCCATTTTGAATCACTTTTTGATTTCTTCAGTTTTCCAGTTAGGGAAGTATATTCCCTGCAAGTGAATCTTCCTGGGAGTTCTAATTCAGTTCCTAGTTACAAAAGGCAAGGCATCTCTGCCAGCCGTTTTTTCTGAAAGCAAAAACTGTGATTGGACATTAGCTTCATGAACAGTCTGTTTTTTCTAGTGTGCCAAGTACTTCCTAGTTAGCCTTGACTTAAATTATACCACTCTATTATTTTCTGAATATTTAAGATTCAAAAAAACTTATATTATTGTAGCTGATTCTTTTCTTGCTAGTTCTGAAATGTACATATTTAGTTTCAATGATCTTCTTCAGTAATCCTGATTGCATCTTCCAAACAGTAATTTTGTTTATATTCCCCTCTCCCATATTTGCCTGAAGGTCTGGAGAAATTCAGATTTTCCCTTGACCTTAAATATTTGTTGAAGTGCCATGTTCTGTCTGTGATCCTGGTGATACTGTAATTTCTCTGGGCCTAAGGCCCTGAGTTCCTAGGGTCATACCAGGATTGGAAGTGTGTGTGAATCTCAAAAAATTTGGTAATGAAAGTTCCTTGTCTCACTTTTTTAATCCTACTTTTTTAAGAAGTTAACAGAAATTACCTGAGAAGATACAGCTTCTTCCCAGATGGGAAAGAAAATATATTCTATATGATGTATAAAATTTTTTCATGATCTCCAGTGTTGTGGACAATTGGCATAGAAGAAGTAGGGTTTTGACCATCGCTCCCATTCAGCCCCTGTCAGTTCTTGCCACTGCAGGTTTTCTCAGGAGGAATTATGCCTTACCTGTGCTCCAGCAAGGTTGAGCCCTCTGCTGGATGAAGTACAGTTTCAGTGACTTGTCAAGGAATTGTAGACAGTGCAGAACATTTTTTTTTAAATTACCTTCTGTATCTTTTACATTTTTCTTTGAATTTTTATCCTGCTTTTAAAGTCAATACAGCAGTTAGCAAATGGGTTTAACCAAATTTAATATGCCTTTATATTCTTTTATGGTTTTCACACAGATTATCCTTGGATGCATATTTTTAGCATTTACTTCCCACAACCTGTTCTTTTTAATCTTTCATGGAAGTTTTGTCTTGATTTTGCTTGTTCTCCATCTGAATCTATTGACATTTTGCCTTTTCACCTTATTGCTAGGATGGAACACCTTGAGACACTTCCATAGGCTGTGTTGAGACAGTTCCATGGGACACTGCTGCTTTGAGGAATGTCTTGTGAATGGAGACACTGCAGATTTTTTAGTTTAATTATTGTCTTTCATGCTGGACATGTTAGAAACTTTTTTGACCTCAAGTTCTGGAGGAAGAAACTATTTCAGAGACTTGATGGGAAGTAAAACAGACTACGGAGACTGTGGGAATTAATTCTAAGATTACGCTGTGTAAGAACTCTAAGACAAGGAGAATTAATTTCAGTGCAGCTGGGCTGCACATTCTTCTCTAGTCACACGTGTTAGAATTTATTACTCATTCCAGGATGAAGATTTTTATTCAGAGTAACTTTTCTGTCTCAGGAAACAAAAAATGATTGTACACTCTTCGAAGGAAGGAAGTATCTGAAAGATGTAACTCAGGCCCTCTAGTGTGTCTCTTGGGAGTTGCCTAACATGTTGCTGCCTTCTGAAGAGTAGCTAGATTGACAACCCTTCTGCTTTTCAGTTAAAACATCTAATTCTTTCGGTCTATTTTCTTTTTAGATTAAAGAAGAAACAAGGGAAAACAAAGAAGTACCAAAATAAAGGCAGGTATGGTCAAGCTTCCTGAATCAGACCCTGAACTACTGGATTTGGGGAAGAACAGACATAGGAAAATAGAGGAATAAAGTTATAGAAGGGGCCAGTCACAGGTAAACAGGCTGCTGATCAGTATGCTTGCCTGTCTATGCCTTGTGCCTCCTTAGCTCAGTGTATGTCTCATTAAATTCCATTTCTAAGTAATTCCCTGAGGGAGGGACTGTCTGTTCTGTGTGCATGTGTTTTGCATATGGAGGTCCAAGTGCTAGTCAGGTAAGAGTGGCCGTGTGTTAGTCATGCCAGCAGCTGGGGCCAAGGAGGGTATGTGAGTGTGGGGTGCTCACTTGTGAGCGTGAAGGCAGACTTCACTGGCAAGTAAGTGAAGTGATCTGGGTTCCAGGTGCATGTCTGTGTTTCTAACAGCAAGACCAGGGGGAGGTGGCAACCAGAGGGAGCTGTTGTGGTTTTGGCCAGATTGGCCTAAACCAGAATGACAGATGGTCCTTGCCCTACCCCACCCACCACCCTACCCCTCCTCCGAAAGAGGAGAGGAAGAGATAAGGAGATTCATAAGTTTAGAATGAACTAAACTAATATTAAACAATTTTTTTAAAAGGAAATATTGAAATAGATACAATGTATACGAAATGTTATCAAGCTCCCAAGACGACGTCACTGGCAGGCACTGGGGAAGTCCCACACTAAACTCAGTGATGGATGGGAACTAAATTCCAGCGGTGGACTCAGGAACACATGGATTGGAATCAAAGGCAGATGAACAGACAGGGTCCTCTTCAGACATCAGCCATTGAAGAAAGAGAGCTGACCCTTTGATCCCACAGCTTTTATACTGAGCATGGGGCTGATGGGATGGAATACCCCTGTTGGTCAGGTTTGAGTCATCTGTCCTGTCCACTCCTCTACCCAGGTGGGATCACACTATGCTTTTTTCCATTTCCGACCCTCCAACGGGGCAAATAATGAAATTAACTGACCTTGATTGTTATAGCAACAAGTATAAGCAAGAGCATCTCTGAATAATATTCCTTGGCATGAAGTACAAACATTGGTCTTATCACTCCGAAAATGAGCAGTTTTCTCCACAATATGCTGTTAATTTCAGAGAGTTGAAGGAGTCCTAACTAATATGTAAAATTACTGAACAGAAAGTTGGTTCTGTCAAACCAGGACAGGAGCAGAAGGGTCTCAAACACCTATTGCAGTGAGGGTGGGGTGCATTTGTGTGTGCGTAACAGCAATTGGAGTGAGGCTGCAGGACTTGGGTGCTGTGGTGATTGGGATCCAGGGGCACCTACTGGGCAAACTCGGTGTCTAAACAGCTATGGAAAGGATGCACATTGTACATATATATACATATATTTCCCACTATTGAACCCTCATCCATTTCAACCAGAGAGGGACACAAGATGAGACCATTGGTGCTGTTTCTGATCATTTTTGTGGCCCTCATCTGGATTCACTCCAACAGGTCCATGTCTTTCCTGTGCTGAAGGCTCCAGAGCTGGACACAGTACTCCAGGTGGGGTCTCACCAGAGAGGAACAGAGGGACAGAATCACCTCCCTTGAGCGGCTGGCCATGCTTCTTTTGATGCAGCCCAGGATACAGTTGGCTTTCTGCGTGATGAATGCATATTGTCAGCTCATGTCCAGCTTTTTACTCACCAGTATCCCCAAGTCCTTCTTGGCAGGACTACTCTCAATCCTTTCATCCCCCAGCCTGCATTTGCTCTGACCCAGGTGTGGGACCCTGCACTTGGCCTTGCTGAACCTCATGAGGTTCACACAGGCCCACTTGTCAAGCCTGCCCAGGTACCTCTGGATGTTATCCCAACCCTCAGACACGTCAACTGCACCGCTCAGCTTGGTGTCATCTGCAAACTTGGTGAGGGTGCACTCAGTCCCACTGTCTATCTCACTGGTGAAGATATTGAACAGTACTGGTCCCACTACAGACACCAAATGTCACTGATCTCCATCTGGGCATTGAGCCGCTAACCACTCGCTCTGGATGTGAACATCCACCCTTATCCACCGAAGAGTCTGCCAATCAAATCTGTAACTCTCCAATTTAGATAGAAGGATGTTGTGGGGGACTGTGTCAAAGTCCTTGCAGAAGTCCGGATAGACAGACAATTCCTAGAGAAATCCTTCCTCCTCAGGCTTGTCGTCTCAGATCCCTTGCCCAGTCAGACCCGTGCTGCTCCTTTCACACCTCTCATTCCCAACCAGTCCCTTTCTGATCCAGCCACTTCTGGTTGTCTGGTGCAAGTTCCCCTTCCTCATCCCTTCTATTTCACTGTGACAGCCTCATTGGCTCCTCACTAAACTCCTTCCCCAGCCTTTTCGGACCACCTAACTTTCCACCTCACCACCTTTACACTTTTTCCAGTCCCTCTTTGACCTCCTTTTTCTTTCCCAAAGTCTCCATACTGTATTGCAACAGCAAAGAGGAAGTTTCTTGGTTTGGAGATGTTAAAATTGCCCAGTAGTGGCCCAGTTTACACAGGTTTGGGGTGCACAGACCCTTCAGGGAAAGTTTTTCTGACTGTTCTCTACAGATGATATGCTGATGAGGTGGATTAAATAAATAGTTTAAAATCTGACCTCCCCCATTTGCTATGTCCTTGCAGTGCCCTTCCTTTCCTTTCTGGTCCAGCCATTTCCTGAAGATTCCTGGGATACAGTCTGTTTCCCACCTCAAAGGCTGAGGCTGTATATCCACTTCTGGCTGCATGTAGGACCACTGTTCTCAAGAATTTCCTTCTCTTCCTTTCTTAACCAATCTTCCATGCTTTACATTGCTATGGTCACAGACTTTTTCTCCACCTGCTTGCTATTATTTTCCTTTCCTTAGCAGCAGTCTCTGTTACCTGTTACTCAGAACAGGAGCTTTCAGTCACTGGAGAACTTTAGGGAAATTGGCCGCTGGAATACCAGTAAAAATTAGGTTTCATCTTAGGACTCAGCACTGTCAGTGAACACCAAGACCTGTAGACCTATATGTGAGAGCCATCCAGCAAAGGAGGGCAACCTGCATGAACAAATCTGAAGGGCACTGTTGATTGAGGCACACTGGAAGACAGTTTGGGGAACTTGCAGGCAGAACCTGGAAATGCTGCAAAACAGGTGTGAAATGTGCATGGATCTCATGAACCTGGCAGTAGAGCAGGAGAGACGTCATCAGGTATATGCAACATGCATTTGTAGAACAAGTCTTATGAGTAGCAGCTGAGAGAGCTGGGATTCCTTAGCCTTGAGAAAAGGAGGCTGAGGGGAGACCTTATCACTCTCTACAACTACCTGAAAGAAGGTTGTAGAAACGGCCTCAAGTTGTGCCAGAAGAGGTTTAGATTGGATGTTAGGAAAAAATTCTGCAATGAAAGGGTTATCGAGTATTGAAACAGACTGCCCAGGGAAGTGGTGGAATCACCATCCCTGGAGGTATTTAAAAGATGAGTAGGCGTAGTGCTTAGTTACATGGTTTAGTGATGACATTTGTCAGTGTTAGGTTGATGGTTGGACTCAATGATCTGAAAGATCTCTTCCAACCTAGACAATTCTATGATTCTGTGATACTTACAGCAACTGCTCATTGTGTTTCCTCATCTTGACAAAGGCATTTGGAAATCATATTTAGGATCGTGAATGATTAATGCGGCACTCCTGACCAGTCCACCGTCTTCCTTCACACCAGTGTTGTAGTCTCCCAGCCTCACTTGCATATGGCTGCAAAATTACCAGCAGAGAAGAGCAGCAGTCAACCATGGTTAGAACAATTTTGTACCACAGGACAGACACTTGGAAGAGAATAAGGGAGTGTTTCCCTAATCAAAGATATTTGTGTCACAGAGCTCTAGGAGCTCTATGATTTCATGAAAGACAGAATCTGGAGATCCTTGCTAGTTGGGCATCCTGTCCAGTGGATCCCCAGCTGGAAACTGTGGCAAAGGTGCGAGTATAGATGGATCACTTCAGATACCTAGAGCAATGGTGAGGGAAGGAAGTTTACGCTTCCTATTGCAGCGGAGCATGATCCTTGATCTGTGCTCTCTCTGCAGAGGTATGACCTAAATTCAGGACAAGAAAGATCCATGGAGAAAGTCTGGAAGAATCAAAAAGAACATTATAGTAATGTTAATCCATATGGACATACAAATGTGCAGAGAAAGGCATGTTAGGATGCACAGAAAAGGATGCCAAGAGTGCAGGAATATTAGAAAGATCATGTAATGCAGTGAGACAGAAGATAGTATTTCTCCTTTGGTTTCAGATACACCATACACTGCCACCTTGGATTCCCTTCTTTTTGCTAGGTGCCATATTCCAAATCTGGTGGCCTTGCAAGATTTGGCTAGAATCCAGATGCACAACACAATCCATACTTATGATTTCTAGCAGTGAGCACCCAACAGGACTCACTGGTTGCTGATGAGTTAACTGCCACAGAAGTGATACCCAGCGTACAAGGACACTGGTAGGAAACTGAATACTCTGGGCAACTGTAGCCTCCCACAATCTTGTCATTGTCAGCATCCCCAGGAAAAGCAACTGAGAGAAAGAGGATTGAGTTTCACAGCATCAGGTCTGAATCCATTTTCTTAAAGTGTAACAGCAGCCAATGAGCTACAGAGGAATTAGCTAGACCCAAATGAGCGTGAAACTTCGGAAGTCTTCACAGCAGCTCTTGAATATCCTCCTGAATTCTATCTGTGCTGGTCTGAAACAGGAGACTTTGTCCTTACCACCCTGAGAATGAAATGTGTGCAGCCTTCACACTGGCACCTTCACTTCCATGGCACCTTTGAAACAGGATGCAACAGCTGTGTCATGGTGGAAAGCACAGGGTGCACATATGTGTAGGCTAAGAAATGGAAAACTGGCAAATTCAGTTCAGAATGTCAGCAGAATTTTAATTTGCTGGGAGGAAGCCAGGTGCGAGCAAGAGTGGAAGGAAACAATGATAGTGAAGAAATCAGAGAGAACATGAGAGGCTTTTCAGAGCTGGAGGCTGATGTTATAGCAGAATAGAAGGTATTTGTTGAAACCACTAGAAGAGTGCTTTCCAAACATTTCTGATAGTGCACACCTACCAGTAAAATATTTTTGAGCATGCACCCCCAATGTACGTATATTCAGTAATTGATGACTATATATATACAATATTGAAGTTCTAATGTTTCCATCCCACACCCCAGTGCATCATCTTGTGCTCTCCCATGGGCACATGCACCCCACTTTGAAGACCGCTGCACTGGAAAATCATAAACCAGGAGCCTGCCTCAGATCATCGATTGAAGATGCAAAGAGCAGAAATGTAAAACCCTTCCGCAAACACTCTCCTCAACTCCAGCAACTGGGGACTTAATGTTCGTAGGTCAGATGCGATGTCTTTCAACCAGGTCCTCCCAGGTAAAGAGAGAGACCTGGGAAGAGAGAATCAGTGGTTCCTCCACCACCAAGCTCTGTGAGATGTACAAGGACTAGCCTCAGAACTCCTCCACTTCATGCTCCTGGGAAGCTCTAGCTCTGTCAGCACATGGTCTCACCACCTTTCCCTTTCCCAGGACCTTGCATCAGCCTGGCCAAATGTATTTACTTTACCTGAGTCCAGTGATGATAAAGCTGACTGACATACTTGAACTAGGAACATGGGTTTCTGAAAAAACAAGCTACCATTGCTTGGCCATTGATAGTATCTAACACGGCTGCTTTCCACTCACCAATTCTCCTCCTTCCCTTGCCCCTGGAGCTCCCAGCATTCTGCTGCAACATCTTTGCATTAAATGAGAGACCTGTTTGTACCTGGAGATGTATCCCTGGCATGTATTTTCTGAAAGACCCTGAAAAAAACCTTGCAATGTGTCTGTGGAATGTTCAGCAGCGTTGAGCAGAAGAGGGTATTTACATTTCAGGTAGGGATTTGTCATCTTAAAGAAAGGAAGGAGAAACAGGAGGAGGGGTTCTAATTTCAACCTGTTCCTCCTTCACAGAGTTCTCACTGAAAGGCCTGGAGGACTATTTGGAAGCATTGTCTGCTGCATGACCCCTGAGTTGTGCATCACAAACACCCCTTTTGCCTTCATCTGAGATCAGTTTGCTCCATGAGCTGCCCTGCTGGCACACAGCCCCGAGCTCTGGGATTCACAGGAGCCTCTAGATGTTTTGGACAGATAAGTTATAAATCCACAGGGAGATCAAATCATACACTTTTGTAGATTAGGAATTCCTCTTGCTCTGCTTAGTTATGATGGGATTAGATAGGTTTGGTAAATTTTGCCATGCAGAGTCCTAGTGAGCCTCTTTCCCCTTTCCACAGGAAGCTTCTAATCCGTAGTTGTTTCTCAGGACGAACCATGTGTGTATGAAAACTGTGCACTGATATCAGTTTCAAGCCCAGGACAAGTCAGGCAGCTCCTTGGAGGAGTCCCTTGGCCTTGGGCTTCTCCTGTAACATGAAGGAAAACTTCCATCTGGACAGTGCCACTCCGTGTACCAGTCTTCCAGCACTCTCCAAAAATTGATCAAGAAATGGAGGAGAAAGATGATTCCAATTGAGTCTCTTATGCTATGTCATCATTTCAAAGCACATGACTTCTGTTTCCAGTCACTTAGGGGTACCCCATGTCTTTCAGGGGCCAGCATGATGATGTCAGTAGCTGATTGGAAAACAATCATTCGCCAAATGCATTAAGCTTTAGCAAATTCAGCATCATGAGAGAAATGATCCATAAACATCAACAATTTACTGACATTCTTCTGTGGTAAAAATGTGTATCTATAGAACATTCCAAAGCTAAATAAAAAAAATGTGGTTTGGTACTTAGTCCAATATTATCATATGGATTAGGTGAGAGAAATGCTTTCAAAGAGATGTGGTGAGAATTCACACATTTTAACTATTTAACTTAGCCGGGGGAGCAGGAACAAAATGGTTTTGTCATTCTCATTGAAATTACTTTTAAATAATTTTGTTTGGGAAAACACTGTGTTCTATATGATAAAAACACACACGCAGACATTACTTAGGAAAATGAATTTGCTAAAACAAAATTAACAAACAACACTGAGAGCATTTGGGTTTCTTTTGCTTTGTTTTGTTTTGTTTCAAAATCAAGGTATAGTATCTTACTGTTGAGGGTTGCTCTCAACAGGTGCTGCACATATGAATGAGACAAACAAACAACTTCACATCTTCCAAAGCCAAAATGTATTTTTAAATTGAAGGCTACCCTCTGACGTCATTTAAAATAGCTCTCTATCTTAGAAAAGTTTTATGATTAACTGATACGGTTTTTATGCTTTCTACCAGTGCCTGTTAATGACCACATTTGGACCTTCCAATTTTCCACTGTGTACTTTTTGCCTGGAGAAAACCTTGGACTAGAGATAAGGCCCTTTCAGAAAAGGTATTTCTAGCAGCTCCCACTGACACTCTGCCACTCTGGTCCTGAGGCTGAGGCAAGATCATGAAACTCATACTGTTTCTCGCCTTTGTCGGAGTGGCTGGTGAGTACGGATTTTAATTCTGTTTTTGTAATTTCTAAGGAAGCGCATTCTCTGAGAAAATTTCCAGGGTAGTCTATTGTGGAAAGGGAAGTCTGCGTTCACCTTGCAACACTTTTAAGGCAGAGCACTGCCACTTCTTCTGGCTAGGTCTGCTCATAATTGCTTGTGTCACAAAATGGGGAATGAATGCCCTCAAAGGAATTCTTGAGCCAGGAATACTGAAATGAGTCCACAAAAATAGGGACTATCAAGTATAAAAGTAACACACCTCTGGACCAGGAAGTCCTAAAGCTGCTGTAAAGTTTTGGACTATGAGCGAGTCCTTGCCCACCACTGATATTGCGAGTTTTTAGAGAAGTCGAGCCTCCAAGGGAGATGCTTCAGTCAGTCACAGGGGCACGGGATGCCTTATGCCAGATGTTGACATATGCCACTTCTTGTCTCCCAGTTGCCCTCCCCCTCAACGCTGATGGTGATGATGACAAGATCGTGGGAGGCTACACCTGTGCAGAGCACTCTGTCCCCTACCAGGTGTCCCTGAACGCCGGGTACCACTTCTGTGGAGGTTCCCTCATCAACAGCCAGTGGGTCGTGTCGGCTGCTCACTGCTACAAGTCGTGAGTGCAAACTGTTATATTCTTCCCTAACCTACTTCTTGCTTCCAGTTCACTTCTAGCAGGAATTCTGAGCTGTGAGATCCAACTCTGTGAGTGACTTTGTTCTGAGAGGGGACAGCCAAGGAATGGGTGGCTCGTTCAGGAAGCTGGGCTGAGGCATCATGAGGGCTTTTTTTAACTTTGGCAAACATTGGTCTGAATGCAGAGCATTTTCTCAAATGACAATGCCATAATCTAGCAATGAGTTACAGGCTGTGATTTCTTATACATAGCATTAAAATAAAATTACTACAGTTTATTGACTGGAGAACAGGAAGGGAAGTGAGGTCAGGGTGACAGCAGTTTACCTCTTTCCAGAAGGTTTGTATAAAGCACGGTTATGAATTCAACTTATCCCAGCTCAGCCAAAGAAACCTGCAGAAATTCACCACCTGCACTGGGAGTGGGTAGGATCTCAGGGTCATACCCTGAGACCAGGATCCCCAGCACTTATTGCAGGACCATAAAGAGAACCTTCATGAAAACAGCTCCTGTGATAGCGATGTGGAAGCGAGTGCAGAGGGTGACGGGGAGGTTCTCCAGACCCTGTCAGTGTCAGTAAAGTGTATGCATTCCTTCTTTTTTCCAGGCGCATCCAAGTGCAGCTCGGGAAACACAACCTGGAACTCACAGAATCGACTCAGCAGTTTATTAACTCGGCTAAAGTCATCCGCCACTCTGGCTACAGCGCCTACACACTGGACAATGACATTATGCTCATCAAGCTTTCCACACCAGCTCAGCTCAACAGGGCTGTCCAAACCATTCCTCTGCCTACCAGCTGTGTGACCACAGGCACCATGTGCCTCATCTCTGGCTGGGGCAACACCCTCAGCAGCGGCAGTGAGTATCTGTGGGGATGGATGTACAGCATGGTGAGGGCCAGGAGACACCCTGAGACCTCCCTTAACTCCAAACAGTAGAGGGTAAAGCACAGACAGGTGCTGTGGGACAGGCCTTTTGCACTCATCAGTCTCTGTAGGACAGTAACCATTGAACTGCCCAAAAGGAAATCTCTATAAGGTCCTTCCTCTTGTTCTGTGGGACAAACATGGACTCACTTAAGTCAGCCATGTGCTGTTCACCAGCATCTTCATGCCATCATAAATGTTATGGCCTTGCACTATCAGCTGTGCAGCACCAAGCATGAGCAATTTCACTCATGGCCATAGAGTTG
>NW_015091334.1:0-5072 GCF_001431845.1 Calidris pugnax | reverse complement strand
GGTGAGTGGCGGGTTGGGGGGCAGCCGTGGGGCACAGACCCCCCCCCTGCCAAGCCCTGAGCCCCCTCCTCTGCCGCAGGCACGGGGGAGCTGCGGCTGGTGGGGGGCGGCGGGCGCTGCGCCGGGCGGGGGGAGGGGTATCACGAAGGGGAGTGGGGCTCCGTCTGCGTCTACGACTTCGACTGGGAGGCCCATTGGGCCACCGTGGTGTGTCGGCAACTGGGCTGTGGCTCGGTGGCCAAGGCATCGGTCTTCGCCCCCTTCGGGGAGGGCACCGGCCGCATCTGGCTCCAGCCCTTCTGCCACGGCACCGAGAAAAGGCTGCAGGACTGTCTCCACTTAGGCTGGGGACAGAACTTCTGTGGCCACAGGTGGGACATTGGGGTGACCTGCACAGGTGAGGAGGGGGGACCGAACGGCCGTGTGGGGTGGGACATGGGGTGTCCCCCCCCGGCCACCCTGAAGCTGGTGCCCCGGTGCAGAGGCGGTGGAGCTGCGGCTGGCGGCCGGCGGGGGTCCCTGCGCCGGGAGGGTGGAGGTGAAGCTGCAGGGACAGTGGGGCACGGTGGCGGACAACTACTGGGACATGGAGGATGCCGAGGTGGTGTGCCAGCAGCTGGGCTGTGGCTCGGCCACCGGTGCCTACATGGCTAGCAGCCGCTTCGGCCGAGGAAGTGGCCCTGTCAGCCTGGGAATGATCGACTGCAAGGGGACCGAGACCGCCCTCTGGGACTGCGAGGTCCTTGGCTGGGGACCCTACATCTTCCTTCATGACTTGGACACCTCTGTCGTCTGCCAAGGTGGGAGCCAGGCAATGGTGGGGACAGACTTGTCCTGGAATGTTCCCCCCCCCCCCAAACCCCCCGTTTCCTCTCCCGGTTAGGGTTCGCCCGGCTGGTGGGTGGCCCCGATGCCTGCGCCGGGCGGCTGGAGGTGCGGAGTGGCCGAGCCTGGGTGGGCGTTTGCCAGGACGAGGTGGACATCAAGATGGCCCAGGTGGTCTGCCGGGCGCTGGGCTGCGGCGAGGCGCTGGCCGTCCCCGGTGCCAGCCACTTCGAGGCGGGAACGGGGCCGTTATGGGAGGGGGGGTTCGACTGCACCGGCACCGAGCCCCTCCTGGCCTCCTGCACCCGACGGCCACGCCGTGGGCAGGGCTGCTCCGGCCACGCCACCGTCATCTGCTCCCGTAAGCACTTGGGGACAGCGGGAGGGTGTTGGGGGGTGCCCCCGCTGTCCCCCCCCAAGCCCACCGCCCTTTTTGCCGCAGCCTACACCGGTTTCCGTCTGGCGGGCAACGAGTCGGGCTGCGCCGGGAGGGTGGAGGTGGAGGCGGGGGGGACGTGGGGGTCCCTCTGCGCCAGCGGTTGGGACCTGCCCGACGCCCACGTCCTCTGCCGCCACCTCGGCTGCGGCCCCTCCGCCCCCACCGTGCCACCGGGAGGCTCCTTCGGCGGCGGGGACGGGCGGCTGCGGCCGGACGCCTTTGGCTGCGGCGGGAGCGAGCGGCACCCGGGCGAGTGCCCCACGGTGAGGCTGGGGGAGCCCCCCTGTCCCCCCGGCCACGCCGCCGCCGTCACCTGCTCAGGTGGGTATGGCCGGGAAAAAGCCTTAAGGGGACCCCAAAAAGCGTGTCCCGAGCCTTTTTTGGGACTGCCCAAAAGCGGGGAGCGGAGGGCGCAGGGCCGTTGTGGGGCGAAGGGAAGGCTGTGTCCCCACGGCTCCCCCGGGGATGTTGTAGGTGTCGCCGAGCCCCTGCGGCTGGTGGAGGGGGAGAGCCGGTGCGACGGGCGCCTGGAGGTTGCCACCGGCCCCGGTGCCTGGGCCAGCGTGGCGGCGGGGCCGTGGGACGCCCAGGGGGCCAGCGTGGTGTGCCGGCAGCTGGGCTGCGGCGTGCCGGAGAAGGTCTACGCCGTGCCGGGCTCGGGCACCGCGGCGCTGCCGGGGCTGCGGTGTGATGGCACCGAGGAGAACCTGGCCCAGTGCAACGTCTCGGGGACAGCCACCACCCTGACCAGCAGCTCCAAGGAGGTGGCCACCACCCTGACCAGCAGCCCCGAGGAGGTGGCCACCACCCCGACCGGCAGCCCCGAGGAGGTGGCCATCATCTGCTCAGGTGAGTGACCCGGGAAGGGTCAGGGGGTGCCAGCACCCCAAGGGGCCACCCCATCCCCATCCCCTCCGTGCCCCGCAGGCAGCCGGCGGGTGAGACTGGCCGGTGGCTCCGGCCGCTGCGCCGGGAGGGTGGAAGTCTACGTCCAGGGCAGCTGGGCCAGCGTCTGCCAGGAAAAGTGGGACCTCCCGGATGCCACCGTCGTTTGCCGCCAGCTGGGCTGCGGAACGGCGCTGGTGGCACTGGGCTCCGATGGCTTCGGTCCCGGCACGGGGCCAGCGTGGCCGGATGCCGGTGGCTGCGCCGGGAGCGAGGCGTCTCTCTGGGATTGCCCGTCTCCGGCAGGGCACGGCTGCCGGCGCGGCGGCGGGGCGAGTGCCATCTGCTCCGGTGGGTGCCCCGCAGCCCCAGCCCATGGGGACCATCAGCCCTGGGGGTGGGGGGGTTCCTGCCCCATGCGTGCCGTGACCCCCCCGCTGTACCCCCTTGCAGAGCATCGCTCCCTGCGGCTGGTGGGTGGCAGAGAGCGCTGCAGCGGGCACCTGGAGGTGTTCTACAAGGGGACGTGGGGCCGCGTGTGTGCCAATGGCACCAGCCCCGAGACGGCCAGCGCCGTCTGCCAGCAGCTGGGCTGCGGGGCCCAGGGGAGGCTGGTGGCCGCCCCCTCCCCGTCCCCGTCCCCCGCCTGGCTGGCCTGGGTGGGCTGCCAGGAGGGGACCCGCTGGCTCTGGCGCTGCCCCTCGGCACCCTGGCACCTGCAGCCCTGCAGCCCCGACGGGGACGCCCACGTCACTTGTGACGGGGACATGGGGATGCCCACCCCGTCCCCAGGGAGCCGCTGCCCGGAGGGTGCCACTTGCACAGGTAGCTCTGCCCATCCCGGCAGCCCCCCCGGCCCCAGCACCGCCTTGGTTGGGGTCTCTTCCCCCCTCCACCGTGACACCCCCCTGGTGATGTCCCCACAGATGTCCCCAGCAGCACCACGGTGGCGGCAACATCGAGGAGGGTGCCGGTGCCCACGGTCCTGTGCGTGGTCCTGGGGACCCTGCTGTGCCTGGTCCTGGGCGCCCTGGCCGTGCAGACGTGCCGTGCCCGCGCTTGGTGCCGAGGTGGGGTCCCAGCGGGAGGGTTTGGGGGTTTGCTGGGGGCTCCCCACCATGGGGCGGCTCGACCCCGGTGCCACCCGCGGTGCCACCGCCCCGGGTGAGCGCTGCCGGTCGTCTCAGGCCCTGGCAGAGCCACAGGCGCCGTCTCTGATGCCATCTACGAGGAGCTGGACTGCACCCTGACGCCCGAGTACCAGGAGGTGCCCAGTCGCCCAGGTGGGTGCAGCCCCCCCCGTGCCCGGTGGTTGTCCCCAAAGAAGGTGGGGGGGGCTCAGCCCCACGGCCCCACCGCAGCACCGGGTCCTGGTGGTGTGGCACCGGCTTGTCCCTGTGGTGTGGGGGTGTCCCTGGTCCCACCGTGGCCCCCTTCTGCGGTGAGGGACTGTGGCTGCCCCCCCCGACACCCTGTCCTCCCCCCCCAGGCTCCCCGTCGGAGGGGTCGGGGACGAAGCTGCCGTATTACACCGGGGACAGCGAGGAGGAGAACGACCCCGAGACAGCCCCAGGTAGGGGCAGGGGAGCAGCGACCCAGTGGGGACCCCCGGGGAGAGGGGACACGGCCAGGCACTGGGGAGCCAAGGGGACATGGACCCCCCCCCTGCTCTAAACCTCCCCCAGCTCTGCTGCCACTCGTTAGCGTAGAGCAGAACATCCTTTCCCTGGTCATTCATCCCCGCTGCAGCTCTGGCTGAGAGCCTGCAGCCCCAGTGCCACCAGGACAACCCCCGGTGGCGTGGCTGGAGGTGGGGGTGGCACAGCCAGACCCCCTGCCACAGCCCCCGCTTCACCCCCATCCACCCCCGTGCCTGCCCCAGACCCCCCTGCCCAGCCCGAGCACGGCCCCCCCGACGGCTACGATGATGCTGGGGCCGCGCTGGAAGAGCCCCCCGCTCCCGGCACCGGGGACGTCTCCCAGGGGGTGGCACGGAGGAGCTGGAGCTGTGTCCCACCCACAGGTAAGAGGGGCCACGGCCCCCCTGTCCCCTGCAGAGCCATCTCTGGGGGGGTCACTTGGCTCTGGTGGCGGGCAGGGAGAAGGTGGCACATCCCTGGGGGCAAGACCCATGGGTCTGGCAGGAGGGGCACAAAGCAGCCCCTTCCCCCCCACCCCCAAAAGAGCCTGGCCTTTGGTGTCCCTTAAGGTGGGAGCTGCCCCCCGCCAAGTCCCCAGGGAGCCCCAAGGGACCCCCCGGGGGACACAAACTACGACGACGTGGGCATCAGCACCCTGGGGACATCGCCGTGAGGACGCCCGGGCCACAGCGCGGGGGTCCCTGGGGACACACCTGCAGGGTGGTGGGGCTCTGTCCCCAAGAAGGGGTGGCCCTGGCTACGGAGGAGGTCACCTCTCCCTGCCCAGGACCACAGCACAGCGACAGCACAGCTCCCCCGGCCCCCGGGCAGGCTTTGCTTTTATTATTTCATTCTCCATTTATCCTTCTTTCTTTTTTTTTCTATTATTTTTCTCTATTAAACCCCCCAACTGGGTGGACACTGGCTTCCAGGGCTGGCACCTCTCTGCCGGGTCCCTCTGCCATCCCGCGGGGACGTGGGGCAGGAGCTGGACCCACAGGGACATCCCTGGGGACGCAGGGACAGGGGGAGAGAGGAGGGGGAAGAGCCAGGGGACTGGCCCCGGGGCCTGTCTTTGTCATCGCCCAAAACTCTTCCCAGCGTGGGGAAACCGGGAGAGGGAAGGAGCAAGACCGGCCCTGCCCTGCCCCCCAGCAGATGCAGGCAGGACCCCAAGTGTGGGGCAGGCTCAGACCCAGGGAGGCTTCTCCCCACCTTCAGCAGCACCTGGGAGGTGCCTGTGGTTGTGCCCGTGGGATGCCCAGAGGTTCCAGGGGGATGCC
>NW_015091333.1:92434-93409 GCF_001431845.1 Calidris pugnax | reverse complement strand
GGACCTGCCCCCTTACCTGGAGCGGGACGGGGGGGGCTACCCCCCCCACAGCCACCTGGAGCGCGACGGGGGGCAGTATGGGGGCCATACGGACCGGGACCGGCCTTACCCCCCCCACCTGGACCGGGACGGTCCCTACGAATCCGTAACGGAGCGGGACAGACCCTACCCCGGCCGTAAGGACCGCGACAGACCCTACCAGCCCCATATGGACCGCGACGGGGGGCAGTATACGAGCCATATGGAGCGGGACGGGGGGCAATACGCCGGCCATATGGACCGGGAGGGACCCTATACCAGCCGTATGGACCGGGAAGGGCAATACCACGGCTGCTTGGAGCGGGATCTCCAGTACCAGCCCCATATGGACCGGGAGGGACCTTATACGAGCCGTATGGAGAGAGAAGGACCTTACGGCGGCCATACGGACCGGGAAGGGCCTTACGGAGGGGGACGTATGGAAAGGGAAGGGCCTTACGCCGGCCGCGTGGAGCAAGATGGGCAATACGCGAGCCATACAGACCGCGACGGGGGATATCCCAACCGTATGGAACGGGAAGGGCAATATACGGACCGGGATGGACAGTATCCCAGCCGTATAGAACGGGAAGGGCAATATATGGACCGGGATGGACAGTATTCCAGCCGTATGGAGCGGGAAGGGCAATATACGGAGCGAGAAGGGCAATATTCCAGCCGTATGGAGCGGGAAGGGCAATACGCGGAGCGGGACGGACAGTATCCAGGCCATATGGACCGGGAAGGACCCTATACGAGCCGTATGGAACGGGAGGGGCCTTTCCAGAGCCCCGGGGAGTATCGGAGCCGGGAGGGTCCGTATCCTTCTTGTATGGACCGGGAAGGGCCTTATCCCGGGCCTTGCTCCCGGGATCGTTGCCCGCCGAGGGATTGGGATCGGGATTGGGGGACCCCCCGGGGACCCCTCAGTCGAGGCCCCTCCCGGAGTTCCAGCCC
>NW_015091333.1:90095-91456 GCF_001431845.1 Calidris pugnax | reverse complement strand
CCCCCCACCACCACCGTGCAAGGGCCGTGCGACGTCGTGCGAGGCCGTGTGACCCTGCACGTGGGCGTGTAAGGGCCGTGCGAGGCCCTGCAGGGGCGTGTGACCTTGCACGTGGGCGTGCAAGGGCCGTGCGAGGCCCTGCCGGGGTGTGCAACACCATGCAACCCCGTGCAAGGGTTGTGTAACACCGTGCGAGGGCCGTGCGAGGCCGTGCCGGGGTGTGCAACCTTCAGCAGGGGTGTGCAACTCCGTGCAAGGGCCCCCCCCCCACCACCGTGCAAGGGCCGTGCGACGTCGTGCGAGGCCGTGTGACCCTGCACGTGGGCGTGTAAGGGCCGTGCGAGGCCCTGCAGGGGCGTGTGACCTTGCACGTGGGCGTGCAAGGGCCGTGCGAGGCCGTGCCGGGGTGTGCAACCTTCAGCAGGGGTGTGCAACGCTGTGCGAGGGTGCGTGTGACGTCGTGCGAGGCCCTGCCGGGGCGTGTGACCTTGCACGTGGGCGTGTGAGGCCGTGCCGGGGTGTGCAACCTTCAGCAGGGGTGTGCAACGCTGTGCGAGGGTGCGTGTGACGTCGTGCGAGGCCCTGCCGGGGTGTGCAACCCCATGCAACCCCGTGCGAGGGTGCGTGATGCCGTGTAAGGGCCGTGTAACACTGTGCAAGGGCTGTGCCGGGGTGTGCAACCCCGTGCAAGGGCTGTGTAACACCGTGCAAGGGCCTTGCAACGTCGTGTAAGGGCCATGCCAGGGTGTGCAACCTCGTGCGAGGGTGCGTGATGCCTTGCAAGGGCCGTGTAACACCGTGCAAGGGCCGTGCAAGGGCCGCGCCGGGATGTGCAACCTCGTGCAAGAGCTGTGTAACACTGTGCAAGGGCCATGCCGGGGTGTGCAACCTTCAGCAGGGGTGTGCAACGCCGTGCAAGGGCTGTGTAACACCATGCAAGGGCTGCGCCAGGGTGTGCAACCTCGTGCAACCCCGTGCGAGGGTGCGTGATGCCGTGCAAAGGCCGTGTAACACCCCGCAAGGGCCGTGCAAGAGCAAGGGCTGCGCCAGGGTGTGCAACCTCGTGCAACCCCGTGCAAGGGCTGTGTAACACCGTGCAAGGGCCGTGCAAGGGCTGTGCCGGGGTGTGCAACCTTGTGCAACCCCGTGCAAGGGTGCGTGATGCCTTGCAAGGGCCGTGCAAGGGGTGTGTAGCCCCGTGCAAGGGCTATGTAACACCGTGCAAGGGCCGTGCAACGTCGTGCAAGGGCCGTGCAAGGCCCTTCCCCCCCATTTCCCCCCCCCTCATCACTCCCGAGGGATCCAGGCGTCCGGGTGGGGAGGAATTCCGGCCTCAGGGGGGGGGTCAGGAAGTTTGGGGG
>NW_015091333.1:88437-89418 GCF_001431845.1 Calidris pugnax | reverse complement strand
CCCCGGGTGCTCATAGCCCTATGGGGATGTATAGGGGACGTATGGACACCCACCCCCACCCAAACAGGCCATAGGGGCCCCTGTGGACCCCACCCCCCCCCATGGTGTCATATGGGCTGTATGGATATCGTAGGGGCTATACGGCCCCCCGGGGACCTAGAGAGGTCCCTATAGATCCCTGGGGACCTATAGACGCTCCTATAGATCCTTGGGGCCCTCTAGAGGCCCCTATAGAAACCTGGGCCATATGGACCCCAGGGATGTATAGGGCCCCCCTATAGAGGCCCCTATACGTCCCTGAGGGCCTATAGAAGCCCTTAGAGATCCTCTCGGACCTATAGAGGCCCCTATAGATCCTTGGGCCATATGGGATAGAAGCCTTCAGGGACCTACGGGGGGGACCCTATAGATCTCGGGGGACCTACAGATGCTCCTATAGATCCTTGAGGCCCTATAGAGGCCCCTATAGAACCCTGGGCCATATGGACCCCAGGGATGTATAGGGCCCCCCAGGGACCTCTAGGGGCCCTTGTAGATCCCTGAGGGCCTATAGAAGCCCTTAGAGATCCTCTCGGACCCATAGAGGCCCCTATAGATCCTTGGGCCATATGGGATAGAAGCCCTCAGGGACGTACGGGGGGGGGCCCTATAGATCTCTGGGGACCTACAGATGCTCCTATAGATCCTTGAGGCCCTATAGAGGCCCCTATAGAATCCTGGGCCATATGGACCCCAGGGATGTATAGGGCTCCTTAGGGACCTCTAGGGGCCCCTCGTAGATCCCTGGGGACCTATAGATGCCCCTATAGATCCTTGAGCCATATGGACCCCAGGGTTGTATAGGGCTCCTTAGGGACCCTCCTAGATCCCTGGGGACCTATAGAGGCCCCTATAGGTCCTTGGGCCATATGGACCCCAGGGATGTATAGGGCTCCTTAGGGACCCTCGTAGATCCCTGGGGACCTATAGAGGCCCCTATAG
>NW_015091333.1:83453-86510 GCF_001431845.1 Calidris pugnax | reverse complement strand
GGCACCTTGGGGGGGAGGGGGGGCTGGTGGTGGTGGGGGGCTGTCTGTGTCCGTGTGTCCCCTGTCTGTGTGTCCCATGTCCATCTGTCCCCACATCCAGGTGTCCCCATGTCCATCTGTCCCCATGTCCGTGTGTCCCATGTCCCCATGTCCATCTGTCCCCACATCCAGGTGTCCCCATGTCCATCTGTCCCCATGTCCGTGTGTCCCATGTCCCCATGTCCATCTGTCCCCACATCCAGGTGTCCCCATGTCCATCTGTCCCCATGTCCGTGTGTCCCATGTCCCCATGTCCATCTGTCCCGTGTCCGTGTGTCCCCCTGTCCCCACACCCCATGTCTCTGTGTCCCATGTCCCCGTGTCCCGATGTCCGTGTGTCCCCGCGTCCCCATGTCCCACGTCCCCATGTCCATCTGTCTCCCTGTCCCCCTGTCCCATGTCCCCATGTCCATCTGTCCCACGTCCCCATGTCCATCTGTCTCCCTGTCCCATGTCCATGTGTCCCATGTCCCCAAGTCCATGTCCACATGTCCCCATGTCCATCTATCCCATGTCCATCTGTCCTCCTGTCTTCATGTCCCCCTGTCTCCATGTCCCATGTGCCCAAGTCCATGTGTCCCATGTCCATGTGTCCCATGTCCCCAAGTCCCTCTGTCCCACGTCCATGTGTCCCATGTCCATCTGTCCCCACATCCCCATGTCCCACGTCCCCACGTCCATCTGTCTCCCTGTCCCCCTGTCCCATGTCCCCATGTCCATGTGTCCCATGTCCATCTGTCCCATGTCCCCACATCCATGTGTCCCATGTCCATCTGTCCCATGTCCCCACATCCATGTGTCCCATGTCCATGTCCCCAAGTCTATCTGTCCCATGTCCCCAAGTCCATGTCCATGTGTCCCCATGTCCATCTGTCCCATGCCCACATGTCCGTGTGTCCCATATCCCCAAGTCCATCTGTCCCATGTCCATCTGTCCCCATGTCCTCAAGTCCATCTGTCCCATGTCTGTGTGTCCCATGTCCCCACGTCCATCTATCCCATGTCCATCTGTCCTCCTGTCCCCATGTCCCCACGTCCCCATGTCCCACGTCCCCATGTCCATCTGTCCCACGTCCCCATGTCCATCTGTCTCCCTGTCCCATGTCCATGTCCATGTGTCCCATGTCCCCAAGTCCATGTCCACACGTCCATCTGTCCCGTGTCCCCACATCCGTATGTCCCATGTCCGTGTCCCCAAGTCTATCTATCCCATGTCCCCAAGTCCATGTCCACGTGTCCCCATGTCCCCATGTCCATGTGTTCCATGTCCCCAAGTCCATCTGTCCCATGTCCATGTGTCCCCGTGTCCATCTGTCCCCCTGTCTCCCTGTCCCCATGTCCATCTGTCCCATGTCCATCTGTCCCATGTCCATGTGTCCCATGTCCCCAAGTCCATCTGTCCCATGTCCGTGTGTCCCGTGTCCCCCTGTCCCATGTCCCCATGTCCCATGTCCATGTGTCCCATGTCCCCAAGTCTATGTCCACGCATCTCCACGTCCATCTGTGTCCCCACATCCAGGTGTCCCCATGTCCCCGTGTCCATCTGTCCCGTGTCCGTGTGTCCCCCTGTCCCCACACCCCATGTCTCTGTGTCCCATGTCCCCGTGTCCCGATGTCCGTGTGTCCCCGCGTCCCCATGTCCCACGTCCCCATGTCCATCTGTCTCCCTGTCCCCCTGTCCCATGTCCCCATGTCCATCTGTCCCACGTCCCCATGTCCATCTGTCTCCCTGTCCCATGTCCATGTGTCCCATGTCCCCAAGTCCATGTCCACATGTCCCCATGTCCATCTATCCCATGTCCATCTGTCCTCCTGTCTTCATGTCCCCCTGTCTCCATGTCCCATGTGCCCAAGTCCATGTGTCCCATGTCCATGTGTCCCATGTCCCCAAGTCCCTCTGTCCCACGTCCATGTGTCCCATGTCCATCTGTCCCATGTCCCCACATCCATGTGTCCCATGTCCATGTCCCCAAGTCTATCTGTCCCATGTCCCCAAGTCCATGTCCATGTGTCCCCATGTCCATCTGTCCCATGCCCACATGTCCGTGTGTCCCATATCCCCAAGTCCATCTGTCCCATGTCCATCTGTCCCCATGTCCTCAAGTCCATCTGTCCCATGTCTGTGTGTCCCATGTCCCCACGTCCATCTATCCCATGTCCATCTGTCCTCCTGTCCCCATGTCCCCACGTCCCCATGTCCCACGTCCCCATGTCCATCTGTCCCACGTCCCCATGTCCATCTGTCTCCCTGTCCCCCTGTCCCATGTCCCCATGTCCATCTGTCCCACGTCCCCATGTCCATCTGTCTCCCTGTCCCATGTCCATGTGTCCCATGTCCCCAAGTCCATGTCCACATGTCCCCATGTCCATCTATCCCATGTCCATCTGTCCTCCTGTCTTCATGTCCCCCTGTCTCCATGTCCCATGTGCCCAAGAGTCTCCCTGTCCCATGTCCATGTGTCCCATGTCCCCAAGTCCATGTCCACGTGTCCCCATGTCCATCTATCCCATGTCCATCTGTCCTCCTGTCTTCATGTCCCCCTGTCTCCATGTCCATGTGTCCCATGTCCCTCTGTCCCATGTCCCCATGTCCCATGTCCATGTGTCCCATGTCCCCACGTCCATCTATCCCATGTCCATCTGTCCTCCTGTCCCCATGTCCCCACGTCCCCATGTCCCACGTCCCCATGTCCATCTGTCCCACGTCCCCATGTCCATCTGTCTCCCTGTCCCATGTCCATGTCCATGTGTCCCATGTCCCCAAGTCCATGTCCACACGTCCATCTGTCCCGTGTCCCCACATCCGTATGTCCCATGTCCGTGTCCCCAAGTCTATCTATCCCATGTCCCCAAGTCCATGTCCACGTGTCCCCATGTCCCCATGTCCATGTGTTCCATGTCCCCAAGTCCATCTGTCCCATGTCCATGTGTCCCCATGTCCATCTGTCCCCCTGTCTCCCTGTCCCCATGTCCATCTGTCCCATGTCCATCTGTCCCATGTCCATGTGTCCCATGTCC
>NW_015091333.1:77028-79745 GCF_001431845.1 Calidris pugnax | reverse complement strand
GGCACCTTGGGGGGGAGGGGGGGCTGGTGGTGGTGGGGGGCTGTCTGTGTCCGTGTGTCCCCTGTCTGTGTGTCCCATGTCCATCTGTCCCCACATCCAGGTGTCCCCATGTCCATCTGTCCCCATGTCCGTGTGTCCCATGTCCCCATGTCCATCTGTCCCCACATCCAGGTGTCCCCATGTCCCCGTGTCCATCTGTCCCGTGTCCGTGTGTCCCCCTGTCCCCACACCCCATGTCTCTGTGTCCCATGTCCCCGTGTCCCGATGTCCGTGTGTCCCCGCGTCCCCATGTCCCACGTCCCCATGTCCATCTGTCTCCCTGTCCCCCTGTCCCATGTCCCCATGTCCATCTGTCCCACGTCCCCATGTCCATCTGTCTCCCTGTCCCATGTCCATGTGTCCCATGTCCCCAAGTCCATGTCCACATGTCCCCATGTCCATCTATCCCATGTCCATCTGTCCTCCTGTCTTCATGTCCCCCTGTCTCCATGTCCCATGTGCCCAAGTCCATGTGTCCCATGTCCATGTGTCCCATGTCCCCAAGTCCCTCTGTCCCACGTCCATGTGTCCCATGTCCATCTGTCCCCACATCCCCATGTCCCACGTCCCCACGTCCATCTGTCTCCCTGTCCCCCTGTCCCATGTCCCCATGTCCATGTGTCCCATGTCCATCTGTCCCATGTCCCCACATCCATGTGTCCCATGTCCATCTGTCCCATGTCCCCACATCCATGTGTCCCATGTCCATGTCCCCAAGTCTATCTGTCCCATGTCCCCAAGTCCATGTCCATGTGTCCCCATGTCCATCTGTCCCATGCCCACATGTCCGTGTGTCCCATATCCCCAAGTCCATCTGTCCCATGTCCATCTGTCCCCATGTCCTCAAGTCCATCTGTCCCATGTCTGTGTGTCCCATGTCCCCACGTCCATCTATCCCATGTCCATCTGTCCTCCTGTCCCCATGTCCCCACGTCCCCATGTCCCACGTCCCCATGTCCATCTGTCCCACGTCCCCATGTCCATCTGTCTCCCTGTCCCATGTCCATGTCCATGTGTCCCATGTCCCCAAGTCCATGTCCACACGTCCATCTGTCCCGTGTCCCCACATCCGTATGTCCCATGTCCGTGTCCCCAAGTCTATCTATCCCATGTCCCCAAGTCCATGTCCACGTGTCCCCATGTCCCCATGTCCATGTGTTCCATGTCCCCAAGTCCATCTGTCCCATGTCCATGTGTCCCCGTGTCCATCTGTCCCCCTGTCTCCCTGTCCCCATGTCCATCTGTCCCATGTCCATCTGTCCCATGTCCATGTGTCCCATGTCCCCAAGTCCATCTGTCCCATGTCCGTGTGTCCCGTGTCCCTCTGTCCCATGTCCCCATGTCCCATGTCCATGTGTCCCATGTCCCCAAGTCTATGTCCACGCATCTCCACGTCCATCTGTCCCATGTCCCCACATCCATGTGTCCCATGTCCATGTGTCCCAAGTCCATCTGTCCCCATGTCCCCATGTCCATCTGTCCCCATGTCCCATGTCCCCATGTCCATGTGTCCCATGTCCATCTGTCCCCACGTCCCCACATCCATCTGTCCCATGTCCCCACATCCGTATGTCCCATGTCCGTGTCCCCAAGTCTATCTATCCCATGTCCCCAAGTCCATGTCCACGTGTCCCCATGTCCCCATGTCCATGTGTTCCATGTCCCCAAGTCCATCTGTCCCATGTCCATGTGTCCCCATGTCCATCTGTCCCCCTGTCTCCCTGTCCCCATGTCCATCTGTCCCATGTCCATCTGTCCCATGTCCGTGTGTCCCGTGTCCCCCTGTCCCATGTCCCCATGTCCCATGTCCATGTGTCCCATGTCCCCAAGTCTATGTCCACGCATCTCCATGTCCATCTGTCCCATGTCCCCACATCCATGTGTCCCATGTCCATGTGTCCCATGTCCACATGTCCGTGTGTCCCGTGTCCCCATGTCCATCTGTCCCATGTCCCCAAGTCCATCTGTCCCGTGTCCGTGTGTCCCCCTGTCCCCACGTCCATGTCCACGTGTCCCCATGATCCCTACTCAGATGTCTCCAAGCTGTTTGGGGGTGTCTCATGGGCTCCTTGGGGGGGTCTTGAGGCCGTCCCCATGTCCATCTGTCTCCCTGTCCCATGTCCATGTCCATGTGTCCCATGTCCCCAAGTCCATGTCCACACGTCCATCTGTCCCGTGTCCCCACATCCGTATGTCCCATGTCCGTGTCCCCAAGTCTATCTATCCCATGTCCCCAAGTCCATGTCCACGTGTCCCCATGTCCCCATGTCCATGTGTTCCATGTCCCCAAGTCCATCTGTCCCATGTCCATGTGTCCCCGTGTCCATCTGTCCTCTCCCCGTCCATGACCCCATCCATATCCCCATCCATGTCCCAATGGCCATGTCCCTATGCCTGTCCCCATGACCCCATCCCATCTCCCCATCTCCATGTCCCCATCTCCCCATCCATGACCCCATCCATGTCCCCATCCCCATCTCCCCATCCCATCTCCCCATCCCCATGTCCTTCTCCCCATGTCCCCATGACCCCATCCCCGTCCCCACCTCCATGTCCACATCTCCCCATCCCCATGTCCTTCTCCCCACGTCCCCATCCCCGTCCCCACATCTCCAACCTTCCCATCCCCATCTCCACGTCCTTCTCCCCACGTCCCCATCCATGTCCCCATATCTCCA
>NW_015091333.1:72090-72778 GCF_001431845.1 Calidris pugnax | reverse complement strand
CAGGAGGAGGAGGAGGAGAGCAAGAGGCCGAAGACTCTGAGCGACAGCTACGAGCTCTCCACTGACCTGCAGGACAAGAAGGTACCTCGGGGACATCTGGGGACAACCCCCCCTGACACCCCCACCCCGCCACGGGAGGGTCCCCGGCCATCCCCACATCCATGTGTCCCATGTCCATGTGTCCCATGTCCACATGTCCGTGTGTCCCGTGTCCCCATGTCCATCTGTCCCATGTCCCCAACACCAGCCCCATGTGATGGTCCACCAGCCCCATATGAAGGTTACCAACCCCACAAGATGGTCACCAACCCCATACGTGGTGGTCCCCAGCCATGTGTGATGGTTCACTGTCCCCATGCGAGACCCTGTCCCTGCGCGAGGCCACCGTGCCCCCTCCCCGGTGCCACCTCCATTGCCCCAAGTTTTGTCTCACCTGTGACCTTCTCCTGCCCTGTCCCCTCCCTGTCCCCTGTCCCCATCTCTGTGTCCTCCTCATCCCCATCCATGTCCCCATCTCCCCGTCCATGACCCCATCCATATCCCCATCCATGTCCCAATGGCCATGTCCCTATGCCTGTCCCCATGACCCCATCCCATCTCCCCATCTCCATGTCCCCATCTCCCCATCCATGACCCCATCCATGTCCCCATCCCCATCTCCCCATCCCATCTCCCCATCCCCATGTCC
>NW_015091333.1:66247-68966 GCF_001431845.1 Calidris pugnax | reverse complement strand
GAGGGTGGGGACCCCCCAAGTGGGAGGTGGGATGGGGTCTGGTGGCCCCATAGCGGCCCCACATGGGGTTTTGGGTGGCCCCATGGATGGGACGGGGTAGAGTTCTTGGTGGCTCTGTGGAGAAGATGGGGTGATGTTCTAGGTGATCCTACAGGAAGGACAGGATGAGCTTGGTGGCCCCATAGGAAGGACAGGATGACCTTCTTGGTGGCCCTATAGAAGAACGTGATGATGTTCTAGACAGCCCTTAAGTATGGCCATGGCGATGTTCTAGGTGACCCAATAGTCAAGACACGATGATGTTCTAGGTCTGAGGAGATCCCCCCCAACCAAACCAAGGTGATCTTTAGGTGACTCCACAACCACGGCAAAGCCACCCTATAGACAGGAGATGACGTTCTAGGTCACCCTCCAACCAGGACGAGCCCCGCAGAGGTGGGAGGTGACCCCTAAATCCCACCCCTCTGACCTTGGTAGGAAACCGGAGAAGGGGATCCAGTACCTGATCGAGAGGGGGTTCCTCTCGGACACCCCGGTGGGGGTGGCCCACTTCATCCTGGAGAGGAAGGGCTTGAGCCGGCAGATGATCGGCGAGTTCCTGGGCAACCGCCAGAAGCAGTTCAACCGCGACGTTCTCGAGTAAGGAACCCCACTGGGATTGGGGTGGGGGGACACACGTGCAGGGACTTGGGGGTCACCCCAGGACTGAGTTTGGGGGGGGTGTTCCTTCTCCAGTTGCGTGGTGGACGAGATGGACTTCTCTGGGATGGAGCTGGACGAGGCCTTGAGGAAGTTCCAGTCTCACATTCGGGTTCAAGGGGAGGCCCAGAAGGTCGAGCGCTTGATCGAGGCCTTCAGGTGAGGGACGGTTATGGGGCACTGGACCCACGTCATCTCCTCCCTGGGCCACCGGCAAGGCCACCGGGCCGTGGAACGTGGTTGTGTGGTCAGCAGGGTGGTCCTATGGTTCTAGGTGGCCCTATGGATCAGGAGGGAGATGCTGGGGGTGGTGGCCCACATTGGGACCAGATGATGTAGACCGAGAGGGAGATCTATGGGGTGGTGGCTCACGTGATGTTCTAGGTGATCCTATGGATCGAGAGGACATTAGAGGTGGTGCCCCACAGCCAAGGGGAGGCCGGGACCCCTGTGGGGTGTTGGGGGCTGGCCTTTGGGGGCTCCCCTGACCCCATTGGACCTGTGGGGGGGGGAAACTTGTCCACCCCTTTGCAGCCAACGCTACTGCGTGTGTAACGCGGCCCTGCTGCGCCAGTTCCGCAACCCCGACACCATCTTCATCCTGGCCTTCGCCATCATCCTCCTCAACACCGACATGTACAGCCCCAGCGTCAAGGCCGAGCGCAAGATGAAGCTGGAGGACTTCATCAAGAACCTCCGTGGTGAGGACCCACACCCTCCTCCTGTCCCTGTGTCGTCCCCCCCCTTTCCTCTGCTGGGGAACGGGGGTTCTAGAGCAGCGGTGTGGCCACCACAGGGGTGGACAACGGGGAGGACATCCCCCGGGAGATGCTGGTGGGCATCTACCAGCGCATCCAGAACCGGGAGCTGCGAACCAACGACGACCACGTCTCCCAGGTCCAGGCCGTGGAGCGCATGATCGTCGGCAAGAAGCCGGTGGGTTTCCCCCTGAGGGGTGGGAGGGAGTTCTAGGTGACCCATGGGGCAAGTTCTAGGTGGCCCTACGGAGAATACTCTGGGTGATCCTATGGAGGATGCTCTAGGTGGCCTATGGGGGATGTTCTAGGTGACCCTATGGGAGAAGTCCTGGGTGACACAACAGAGAACGTTCTAGATGACCCAATGGGGAATGTTCTAGGTGACCCTATGGAGGATGCTCAAGGTGACCCTATAGAGGGATGTTCTAGGTGATCCATGGGGCATGTTCTAGGTGACCCTGTGGGGGAATGTTCTAGATGATCCAGTGGGGACGCTCCAGATGACCCCAGAGATGGGGACACCCCAATGTCAAGGGATGCCACCACCCTAGAGAGTGAGGGGGGGGAGGGGAGTGTGTGTCCCCTGTGTCCCCCCCCTCACTGACCCCCTCCCCTGGACCCCCCAGGTCCTCTCCCTGCCCCACCGGCGCCTGGTCTGCTGCTGCCAACTCTACGAGGTGCCTGACCCCAACCGCCCCCAACGCCTGGGACTGCACCAGCGCGAGGTCTTCCTCTTCAACGACCTGCTGGTGGTGAGCCCAGACCCCTGGGGGAAGCCGGGGGGTGGGTGTCCAGTGGGGGGGGGTGTGAGGGTCCCCTGGGGTGTGGGGGGTGTGGGGTCACCACAGTGACCCCCCCGGTGGCCTCGGCAGGTGACGAAGATCTTCCAGAAGAAGAAGATCCTGGTGACCTACAGCTTCCGCCAGAGCTTCCCCCTCGTGGAGATGCACATGCAGCTCTTCCAGAACGCCTGTGAGCCCCACGGCGCCCCACGGCACGGCCCCCCTGCCCCATAGACCCTCCACAGGATGCTCCCCTGCCCCATAGACCCTCCACAAGATGCTCCCCTGCCCCATAGCTCCTCCATGGGGCTTCCCCTGCCCCCCCTGGCCTCTGATCCCACCCCCCACCCCCATTTCCATTTGGGGATCAATGGCCACCTGGAGGAGGGGGGGGGAAAGAGGAAGGTCCACTGCCCCCGTGACCTCTGACCCCGTGACCTCTGACCCCCCCAGATTACCAGTTTGGGATCAAGCTGCTGT
>NW_015091333.1:61365-61737 GCF_001431845.1 Calidris pugnax | reverse complement strand
GAACTGGGGTCTATAGGGGCCACAATGGGGACCCTGGGGCTATAGGGGCCTGGGGTCTATAGGGGCCACGATGGGGATCCTGGGGCTATAGGGAGCTGGGGTCTATAGGGGCCATAATGGGGATCCTGGGGCTATAGGGAACTGGGGTCTATAGGGGCCATAATGGGGACCCTGGGGCTATAGGGGCCTGGGGTCTATAGGGGCCACGATGGGGATCCTGGGGCTATAGGGAGCTGGGGTCTATAGGGGCCATAATGGGGATCCTGGGGCTATAGGGGCCTGGGGTCTATAGGGGCTGTAAGAGGGATCCTGGGGCTATAGGGGCCTGGGGTCTATAGGGGCCATAGGAGCGGCTGGATGGGGCGGGAGGGG
>NW_015091333.1:55865-56855 GCF_001431845.1 Calidris pugnax | reverse complement strand
CCCCTGCCGGGCCCTGTATATAAGAGACTGTATATTTGATGCTTCATAAACAGACCGGCCGGCCCTTGGCGTGTCACCTGCCTGCGCCCCATCTTTTCTTTTTGGGGGGAAGGGGGGGGTAAAACATGAGACTATAGGGGCTATAGGGCCCGTGGGGGGGGGAGGGGGTGGGTTATAGGGGACTTTATAGGGCCCCCAGGGGTATAGGGGCCTGGGTCTCTGCTGTCTGGAGGCAGTAGGGCTCTATGGGGCTGGGGGAGTATATGGGCCTGGGGCTATAGGGCCCCTTGGGATGTAGGGTAAGGGGGCTATAGGGGCCATAAGAGGGACCCTGGGGCTATAGGGGCCACAATGGGGATCCTGGGGCTATAGGGGCCTGGGGTCTATAGGGGCCACGATGGGGATCCTGGGGCTATAGGGAGCTGGGGTCTATAGGGGCCATAATGGGGATCCTGGGGCTATAGGGGCCTGGGGTCTATAGGGGCTGTAAGAGGGATCCTGGGGCTATAGGGGCCTGGGGTCTATAGGGGCCATAGGAGCGGCTGGATGGGGCGGGAGCGGCGGTGGCGGGCGGAGCTCGGCGCTAGACCACACCCATTTGTGGGCGGTGCTAAACGGAACCACGCCTCCTCCCTCCCCCCCCCCCGGCCCCTCCGGCGTCCGGGGCGGCGCGTGCGCGCTGCGCCCCTTTAAACGTGCACAAGAAGCCCCGGCTTCTCCGCTGACCCAGCCGCGGAGGCGAAGATCCTTCCGCCGCGAGGGGAGGGGGGGCGGAGCCTGCGGACTATTTTTTTTTCTCCCATCGCTCCTCTCGCCGCGCCGCGCGGGCCGGGGAGGTGAAGCGGGTGTCCCCCGCCTTCGTCTCCTTTCACCTCTTCGCCGCTGTTTGCGGCGGCGCGGCCGCCCTCTTCGCCTTCCTTGGCTCCCCGCGGCGGAAGGAGACGTCGCCGTGAATAAACGGGGAGGGTGGCTGCGGCCGCGCCTGCGCAG
>NW_015091333.1:38923-52650 GCF_001431845.1 Calidris pugnax | reverse complement strand
GTGGAAGTCGACAACTTCCGATTCACCCCCCGCATCCAGCGCCTGAACGAGCTGGAGGTGAGTAAAAGTGTGGGGTGGGGGGGGAACCCCCCCATATTTCTCCCCCCTCGATGATTTTTGGGCCTAACTCACCTTTTTTTTGTGCCCTCCTCTCCACCCTCAGGCGCAGACCCGCGTGAAGCTGAACTACCTGGACCAGATCGCCAAATTTTGGGAAATCCAAGGTTCTTCCCTCAAAATCCCCAACGTCGAGCGGCGCATCCTGGACCTGTACAGCCTCAGCAAGGTCTTGGCGGGGTTTGGAAATGGGTTAATGAGTTTACTACAAAAATGCTCTTTTTCACTTGGTTTAACAAAAAAAAAACAACCTTTTTCGCTCAGTTTTACCACAGAAACGCACCCCTTTTTCGCTCAGTTTTACCACAAAAACGCACCCCTTTTTCACCCAGTTTTACCACAAAAACGCGCCCCTTTTTCACCCAGTTTTACCAAACTCCCCATTTTTCACTCAACTTTACCAACAAAACGTCCTTCTTCGCTCAACTTCACCAACAAAACCTGCTTATTAACTCAGTTTTACCAAAAAACCTCCCTTTTTCCTTCAACTTTACCAACCCCCCCTTTTAACTCAATCTTACCACAAAAATTTTTCACTCAACTTTATCATAAGAAACCCCATTTTCTACTGAATTTTACCAAAAAAACCCTCTTTGAAACTCATTTTTCCCCAAAATGCCTGTTTTAACTCCATTTAAGCACAAAACGGCCCCTTTTTCATTCAACTTCACTAACAAAACCTGCTTTTTAACTCAGTTTTACCAAAAACTCCCCCCTTTTTCCTTCGGCTTTACCCCCTCCTGCTTTTAACTCAATTTTACCACAAAAACGCCCCTTTTTTACTCAACTTTGCCATAATAAACCCCATTTTCTACTTAATGTTACCAAAAAACCTCTCTTTGATACTCAGTTTTACCCCCAAAACGCCTGTTTTAATTCCATTTTACCACAAAAATGCCCCTTTTTTACTCAACTTTGCCATAATAAACCCTGTTTTCTACTTAATATTACCAAAAAATCTCTCTTTGATACTCAAACGCCTGTTTTAATTCCATTTTACCACAAAAATGCTCTTTTTTTTTTCCCTCAACTTTACCAAGAAGTGCCCTTTTTTCCCTCAGCTTTACCAAGAAACGCCCCTTTTCCGCTCAACTTCACCACAAAATCCCGCACTTTTTAACTCAATTTTAATGAAGGGGGGGTATGAATTTTGGAGGGGGGTGTTTAATGTGGGTTTTTTTGCCCCAAGGTGGTGATGGAGGAAGGGGGTTACGAAGCCATCTGTAAGGACCGGCGTTGGGCGCGGGTGGCCCAGAGGTTGGCTTATCCCTCGGGGAAGAACATCGGCTCGTTACTGCGGGCTCATTACGAGCGCATCATTTACCCCTACGAGATGTACCAGTCGGGGGCCAACCTGGCGGTGAGTGAAACGGGACCCCAAAAGGGGAGAAAATCCTTTTTTTTTTTTTTTTTTTTTTTGGGTGGGGAGGGTGTAGTTTGAGAGGGTTTTCTCAATTTTGGGGTTGTTTTTTTTAATTTTAGCAGTGTAACCCGCGGCCTTTCGAGAGCGAGGAGAAGGACCGGGAGTACAAGCCCCACAGCATCCCCCTCCGACAGTCCCTCCAGCCCCCCAAGTTCAACACCTACGGCCGACGGGCCAAGCGCCTGCAGCAAGAGGTAAGACCCCCCCAAAACCACTAATTTTACAAAAAAACACACCTTTATAATACAGTTTTACCACAAGAACCCCCTTTTTAACGCAGTTTTGCCACCAAACCCCCCTTTTTAACGCAGTTTTGCCACCGAAACCTCCTTTTTAACACAGTTTTACCACAAGACCCCACTTTCTAATGCAATTTTACCACAAGAACCCCCTTTTTAATGCACCGAACCCCCTTTTTTGCCACCGAAACCTCCTTTTTAGCACAGTTTTACCACAAGAATCCCCTTTTTAACACAGTTTTGCCACCGAACCCCCTTTTTAACGCAGTTTTGCCACCGAACCCCCTTTTTTAACGCAGTTTTGCCACCGAAACCTCCTTTTTAACACAGTTTTACCACAAGAATCCCCTTTTTAACGCAATTTTACCACAAGAATCCCCTTTTTAACGCAATTTTACCACAAGAACCCCCTTTTTAATGCAGTTTTGCCAAAAGAACCCCCTTTTTAATGCAGTTTTGCCACCGAAACCTCCTTTTTAACACAGTTTTACCACAAGACCCCACTTTCTAATGCAGCTTTACCAGAAAAAAGCCCAGTTTTTTGTGGGTGGAAGTCGACAACTTCCGATTCACCCCCCGCATCCAGCGCCTGAACGAGCTGGAGGTGAGTAAAAGTGTGGGGTGGGGGGGGAACCCCCCCATATTTCTCCCCCCTCGATGATTTTTGGGCCTAACTCCCCTTTTTTTTGTGCCCTCCTCTCCACCCTCAGGCGCAGACCCGCGTGAAGCTGAACTACCTGGACCAGATCGCCAAATTTTGGGAAATCCAAGGTTCTTCCCTCAAAATCCCCAACGTCGAGCGGCGCATCCTGGACCTGTACAGCCTCAGCAAGGTCTTGGCGGGGTTTGGAAATGGGTTAATGAGTTTACTACAAAAATGCTCTTTTTCACTTGGTTTAACAAAAAAAAAACAACCTTTTTCGCTCAGTTTTACCACAGAAACGCACCCCTTTTTCGCTCAGTTTTACCACAAAAACGCACCCCTTTTTCACCCAGTTTTACCACAAAAACGCGCCCCTTTTTCACCCAGTTTTACCAAACTCCCCATTTTTCACTCAACTTTACCAACAAAACGTCCTTCTTCGCTCAACTTCACCAACAAAACCTGCTTATTAACTCAGTTTTACCAAAAAACCTCCCTTTTTCCTTCAACTTTACCAACCCCCCCTTTTAACTCAATCTTACCACAAAAATTTTTCACTCAACTTTATCATAAGAAACCCCATTTTCTACTGAATTTTACCAAAAAAACCCTCTTTGAAACTCATTTTTCCCCAAAATGCCTGTTTTAACTCCATTTAAGCACAAAACGGCCCCTTTTTCATTCAACTTCACTAACAAAACCTGCTTTTTAACTCAGTTTTACCAAAAACTCCCCCCTTTTTCCTTCGGCTTTACCCCCTCCTGCTTTTAACTCAATTTTACCACAAAAACGCCCCTTTTTTACTCAACTTTGCCATAATAAACCCCATTTTCTACTTAATGTTACCAAAAAACCTCTCTTTGATACTCAGTTTTACCCCCAAAACGCCTGTTTTAATTCCATTTTACCACAAAAATGCCCCTTTTTTACTCAACTTTGCCATAATAAACCCTGTTTTCTACTTAATATTACCAAAAAATCTCTCTTTGATACTCAAACGCCTGTTTTAATTCCATTTTACCACAAAAATGCTCTTTTTTTTTTCCCTCAACTTTACCAAGAAGTGCCCTTTTTTCCCTCAGCTTTACCAAGAAACGCCCCTTTTCCGCTCAACTTCACCACAAAATCCCGCACTTTTTAACTCAATTTTAATGAAGGGGGGGTATGAATTTTGGAGGGGGGTGTTTAATGTGGGTTTTTTTGCCCCAAGGTGGTGATGGAGGAAGGGGGTTACGAAGCCATCTGTAAGGACCGGCGTTGGGCGCGGGTGGCCCAGAGGTTGGCTTATCCCTCGGGGAAGAACATCGGCTCGTTACTGCGGGCTCATTACGAGCGCATCATTTACCCCTACGAGATGTACCAGTCGGGGGCCAACCTGGCGGTGAGTGAAACGGGACCCCAAAAGGGGAGAAAATCCTTTTTTTTTTTTTGGGGAAAATCTTTTTTTTTTTTTTTTTTTTTTTTGGGTGGGGAGGGTGTAGTTTGAGAGGGTTTTCTCAATTTTGGGGTTGTTTTTTTTAATTTTAGCAGTGTAACCCGCGGCCTTTCGAGAGCGAGGAGAAGGACCGGGAGTACAAGCCCCACAGCATCCCCCTCCGACAGTCCCTCCAGCCCCCCAAGTTCAACACCTACGGCCGACGGGCCAAGCGCCTGCAGCAAGAGGTAAGACCCCCCCAAAACCACTAATTTTACAAAAAAACACACCTTTATAATACAGTTTTACCACAAGAACCCCCTTTTTAACGCAGTTTTGCCACCAAACCCCCCTTTTTAACGCAGTTTTGCCACCGAAACCTCCTTTTTAACACAGTTTTACCACAAGACCCCACTTTCTAATGCAATTTTACCACAAGAACCCCCTTTTTAATGCACCGAACCCCCTTTTTTGCCACCGAAACCTCCTTTTTAGCACAGTTTTACCACAAGAATCCCCTTTTTAACGCAGTTTTACCACAAGAACCCCCTTTTTAACGCAGTTTTGCCACCGAACCCCCTTTTTTAACGCAGTTTTGCCACCGAAACCTCCTTTTTAACACAGTTTTACCACAAGAATCCCCTTTTTAACGCAATTTTACCACAAGAATCCCCTTTTTAACGCAATTTTACCACAAGAACCCCCTTTTTAATGCAGTTTTGCCACTGAAACCTCCTTTTTAACACAGTTTTACCACAAGACCCCACTTTCTAATGCAGCTTTACCAGAAAAAAGCCCAGTTTTTTGTGGTAAAATGGGAGTGAAAAGTCTGGTTTTCACTCCGTTTTACCACAAAAAAAGCCTGGTTTTCACTCCATTTTACCAAAATATCCCCCTTTTAAACTCAACTTTACCAAAAAACCTGGCCTTTTCCTCTCAGTTTTACCACAAAAAAGGCCGTTTTCCCCTCAACTTTACCACACCACACACCCCCCATTTTTTGTTCCATTTTACTACAAAAACCCATTTTTCACTCCATTTTACCACAAAAAACCCCATTTTTAGCTCCGTTTTACCACACACACCCCCTTTTCCCTTCAACTTTACCACAAAAAAACCCCATTTTCCCTCATCTTTATTCCCAAACCCTCAATTTTACCAACCCCCCCCCTTTTCCCCTCTCCTGTGCAGCCGGAGCCCACGGAGGAGGACATTGAGAAGAACCCGGAGCTGAAGAAGCTGCAGATCTATGGGGCTGGCCCCAAAATGCTGGGGCTGGGGCTGGTGGCCAAGGACAAGGCTCTGCGCAAGAAGGGTACGTCGCCATGGGAACGGGGCCCCCCCTGCTAATTGTTTCCTCTCCCCACAGATAAAGATGGCCCCGAGTGCCCCCCCACGGTGGTGGTGAAGGAGGAGCCCCCGCCCCCCGAGGTCAAGCCGCCCCCCACGTCCCCCCCCTGGTACGCGGAGGGCAAAGAGGAGCTTCGCCACAGCCCCGAGCCCTGCACCAAAATGACCATGCGCCTGCGCCGCAGCCACAGCAACAGCCAATTCGTGAGCTAATGCAGCTTTACCAGAAAAAAGCCCAGTTTTTTGTGGTAAAATGGGAGTGAAAAGTCTGGTTTTCACTCCGTTTTACCACAAAAAAAGCCTGGTTTTCACTCCATTTTACCAAAATATCCCCCTTTTAAACTCAACTTTACCAAAAACCCTGGCCTTTTCCTCTCAGTTTTACCACAAAAAGGCCCATTTTCCCCTCAACTTTACCACACCACACCCCCCCCATTTTTTGCTCCATTTTACTACAAAAACCCCATGTTTCACTCCGTTTTACCACAAAAAAACCATTTTTCGCTCCGTTTTACCACACACACCCCCTTTTCCCTTCAACTTTACCACAAAAAAAAACCATTTTCCCTCATCTTTATTCCCAAACCCTCATTTTCCCCTCAATTTTACCAAACCCCCCCCCTTTTCCCCTCTCCTGTGCAGCCGGAGCCCACGGAGGAGGACATTGAGAAGAACCCGGAGCTGAAGAAGCTGCAGATCTATGGGGCTGGCCCCAAAATGCTGGGGCTGGGGCTGGTGGCCAAGGACAAGGCTCTGCGCAAGAAGGGTGCGTTGCCATGGGAACGGGGAGGGGGGCTTTTGGGGTAAAACACCCCAGAAATGGGAAAAAAAAAAAAAATAAAAATCCGGAATTCACCATTGCGGCCGCCAATTCCCCAGAATTGGCTGAAATTCATGAAGGAGCCAAATGAGGGGGTTTCCCCTCTTTCAAAAAGAGGGAAGGGGTTCCGCCCCCCTTCTTTTAACCAAAGTGAAAATTAACTCTACTTAACCTTAATTAATTAATTTATTTGGGTGGGGGGTGGGAACCCTAAACCCCCAAAATACCCATATTTAGTAATAATTAGTGCTTAATCCCTTATTTTAACCATTTTTATCACTTTCTCGTTTTGGTTCAAAGTCGTTAAATCCTTTAATTAATCTAACAAAGGGGGGGAGGGTCTAATTAAGTCTCTAATTAGTCAGTCTCCTCCCCCTTCTTCCCAGTTATTGCCCATTTTTGGGCATTTTTTTTTGCCTCATCCGGCCACTTTTTACCCCATTGTTTTTTTTGGGCTGGAAGAGGGAAAACTAGAAGGGGAGGAGGTGGGGGTTTCTCCAGGGGGGAGAGGGGACATGAAGGGCACCCCATAGGGACCCATAACAACCCATAGAGACCCATGGGATCCACAGGGACCCATAGCGACCCATAGGGCACCATAACCAGCCCCTAGGGCTGCATAGAACCCCCCTAAGCCCCCATAGGACCCCCATCGTGCCCCATAGGGCCCTATAACCAACCCATAACACCCCACAGGGCCCCACAACCAATCCATAGGGCCCCATAGAACCCCCACGACACCCCATAGGGCCCCACAACCAATCCATAGGGCCCCATAGAACCCCCACGACACGCCATAGGGCCCCATAACCAACCCATGGAGCCCCGTAGAACCCCTCTAACACCCCATAGATCCCCATAACACCCCATAGAACTCCTCTACCACCCCATAGGGCCCCGATAACACCCCATAGGGCACCCATGACACCCCCATTGTACCCCATAAGGCCCCCATGACACCCCATGGAGCCCAAATAACACCCCATAGGACCCCTGTAACACCCCATAGGGGCTGGTTGTGGGGGGTGTGTGTGTCCCCCCCTGCTAATTGTTTCCTCTCCCCACAGATAAAGATGGCCCCGAGTGCCCCCCCACGGTGGTGGTGAAGGAGGAGCCCCCGCCCCCCGAGGTCAAGCCGCCCCCCACGTCCCCCCCCTGGTACGCGGAGGGCAAAGAGGAGCTTCGCCACAGCCCCGAGCCCTGCACCAAAATGACCATGCGCCTGCGCCGCAGCCACAGCAACAGCCAATTCGCCCCCTCGCCGTGGGGCTCAGCCCCCCAAGTGAACCCCCCCCCTTTTCCCCTCTCCCCCAGGTGGATTCCTACGTCTGCCGCATCTGCTCGCGGGGGGACGAGGACGACAAGCTGCTGCTCTGCGACGGCTGCGATGACAACTATCACATCTTCTGCCTCCTGCCCCCCCTGCCTGAGATCCCCAAAGGCGTCTGGCGCTGCCCCAAATGCGTCATGGCGGTGAGGACCCACCGGGACCCACGGCGGGACCCATAGCGGCGCCTGGGGCGGCTCGTGTGTGGGGCTGGGGGGGCCCCATCTCGCTTCGGGTCCCGTCTGTCTGAGGGGTGTGGGATCCTCTGTCTCGTGTCATGTCCTGGAGATCTGTGGGGCTGGGGACCCCCCATGTCCTATCTGTGGGGCTGGGGATCCCCAACTTGTGGCCTGTCCCATCTGTGGGGCTAGGGACCCCCATCTGTGGGGCTGGGGACTCTCATGTCACGTCTGTGGAGCTGGATACCCCCATCTTCTATCCCATCTATGGCCTTAGCGACCCCCGTTTCCAATCTGTGGGGCTGGGGACCCCCACCTCAACACCCTGCCCCATCTGTGGGGCCAGAAACCCTCATCTGTGGGGCTGGGGACCCCCACCTCAACACCCTGCCCCATCTGTGGGGCCAGAAACCCTCATCTGTGGGGCTGGGGACCCCCACCTCAACACCCTGCCCCATCTGTGGGGCCAGAAACCCTCATCTGTGGGGCTGGGGACCCCCACCTCAACACCCTGCCCCATCTGTGGGGCCAGAAACCCTCATCTGTGGGGCTGGGGACCCCCACCTCAACACCCTGCCCCATCTGTGGGGCCAGAAACCCTCATCTGTGGGGCTGGGGACTCTTCATGTCACGTCTATGGAGCCCCACAGCCCCGAGCCCTGCACCAAAATGACCATGCGCCTGCGCCGCAGCCACAGCAACAGCCAATTCGTGAGTGCCAGGGGGGCTGCGGGGGGGGGGGAAACCCCCTCGCCGTGGGGCTCAGCCCCCCAAGTGAACCCCCCCCCTTTTCCCCTCTCCCCCAGGTGGATTCCTACGTCTGCCGCATCTGCTCGCGGGGGGACGAGGACGACAAGCTGCTGCTCTGCGACGGCTGCGATGACAACTATCACATCTTCTGCCTCCTGCCCCCCCTGCCTGAGATCCCCAAAGGCGTCTGGCGCTGCCCCAAATGCGTCATGGCGGTGAGGACCCACCGGGACCCACGGCGGGACCCATAGCGGCGCCTGGGGCGGCTCGTGTGTGGGGCTGGGGGGGCCCCATCTCGCTTCGGGTCCCGTCTGTCTGAGGGGGGTGTGGGATCCTCTGTCTCGTGTCATGTCCTGGAGATCTGTGGGGCTGGGGACCCCCCATGTCCTATCTGTGGGGCTGGGGATCCCCAACTTGTGGCCTGTCCCATCTGTGGGGCTAGGGACCCCCATCTGTGGGGCTGGGGACTCTCATGTCACGTCTGTGGAGCTGGATACCCCCATCTTCTATCCCATCTATGGCCTTAGTGACCCCCGTTTCTCCTCTGTGGGGCTGGGGATGACCCTACCCCATCTATGGGGCTGGAGACCCTCATCTGTGACATCTGTGGGGCCAGGGACCCCCATCTGTGGGGCTGGGAACCCCTGACTCAACATCCTATCTCATCTGTGGGGCCGGATACCCCCATCTTTTATCCCGTCTATGGCTTTAGCGACCACCGTTTCCCATCTGTGGGGCTGGGGACCCCCACCTCAACACCCTACCCCATCTGTGGGGCTGGAGACCCTCATCTGTGGGGCTGGGGACTCTTCATGTCGTGTCTATGGAGCTGGATACCCCCATCTTCTCTCCCATCTATGGCTTTAGTGACCCCCGTTTCGCATCTGTGGGGCTGGGGCTGACTCTGTCCCGTCTATGGGGCTGGACTCCCCCCACCCCCTGACCCACATTTCCCCCCTGCCCCATAGGAATGCAAACGCCCCCCGGAAGCTTTTGGCTTCGAGCAGGCCACACGGGAGTACACCCTGCAGAGCTTCGGGGAGATGGCCGACTCCTTCAAAGCTGATTATTTCAACATGCCCGTCCACGTGAGTGCCCCCCGAACCCCACAGTGACCCACAGCCGCCCCATAAGCCCCCTAAAAAGTTTGGGGGGGGGGGGTTCGCCCCACAGATGGTGCCCACGGAGCTGGTGGAGAAGGAGTTCTGGCGGCTGGTGAACAGCATCGAGGAGGACGTGACGGTGGAGTACGGGGCCGACATCCACTCCAAGGAGTTCGGCAGCGGCTTCCCCATCAGCGACGGCAAAAGGAAGCTCTCCCCGGAGGAGGAGGTGAGGAGGATGTGGGGCTGCCCCATAGATTTTTCTCACTCCCCCCTCTCCCCCTTCTTCCACACCTAAGTTGGGGGGAAAGCACCCGCCCCATAGATTGCCACCACTCCAATGTGGCGGGTAAAGCGCTGCTCCTGGAGCTGTTTCCTGTGATGGAGCCCAAATAACTGCCCCATAGAGGCCCCATAGGGCCCCCTAAACGCCCCACAGAGACCTGCAACACCCCATAGGGCCCCAATAGCACCCCATAGCTCCCCATGACACCCCATATCGTCCCCTAAACTATAGGACCCCCATGATGCCCCATAGGGCCCTATAGCCAACCCACAGAGACCTGTAACACCCCATAGGACCCCTGCAACACCCCATAGGGCCCCAATAGCACCCCATAGCTCCCCATGACACCCCATATCGTCCCCTAAACTATAGGGCCCCCTAACCACCCCATAGGACCCCCGTGAAGCCCCGTAGAGCCCCATAACCAACCCATAGGGCCCCATAGCCAACCCTTAGAGCCCCCATAACACGCCATAACTCCCCACAGAGAAGGGGCCTGGTGGCCACGGAGAGGGGTCTGGAGGTTCCCCCCGCCCCGGCTTCTTGTCCCACCCCCCTGGGTGACCCCAAAAAGGCTCTAAAAGGTCCCTCCCCACCCCCAGAACCCCAAAATGAGGAAGAACTTCTTAATTTTGAGGCTCCCAGAGCCCTGGAAGAGGGTTTTGGCATCTCCTCCTCTGGAGACCTTCAACTTGCCCCTCCCTGGGTGACCCCAAAGGTCTCTCCCGACCTCTCAAAGCCACCGGGGGAGGTGACAATGTCCTTTTCTTTTTGTGTGTCCCTGTCCCCAACCCCAGGAATACGCGGGCAGCGGCTGGAACCTGAACGTGATGCCGGTGCTGAAGCAGTCGGTGCTTTGTCACATCAACGCCGACATCTCGGGGATGAAGGTGCCCTGGCTCTACGTGGGGATGGTCTTCTCCGCCTTCTGCTGGCACATCGAGGACCACTGGAGCTACTCCATCAACTACCTCCACTGGTGGGGAGCTTGGGGTTGGGGGTTTGGGGAGGGGAGGGATGGGGCCCCCCCACCTAGAGACAAGGAGATGATGGTTATGGGGCTGGGGAAGGTTCTTGGGGTGCTCCTGACCTGGTCCTACCACCTAGAGATGAGTTAAAGATGGTTTATGGTGCTGGAGGAGGTTTTTGGGGTGTCCCTGACCTCCCAGGTTCAAGTTCATGATGGGTTATGGGGCTGGGGAAGGTTCTTGGCGTGCTCCTGACCTGGTCCCACCACCTAGAGATGAGTTAAAGAAGGGTTATGGGGCTGGAGGAGGTTTTTGGGGGGCTACAACCCACTAGAGACGAGTAGAAGATGGAGGTTATGGGGCTGGAGGAGGTTCTTGGGGTGCTCCTGATGTGGTCCCACCACCCAGAGATGAATTAGAGAGGGGTTATGGGGCTGGAGATGAATTAGAGAGCGGTTATGGGGCTGGAGAAGGTTTTGGGGTGCCCCCACCTGGGGTTGGTAGGATTTTGGGGTGCCCCTGACCCTGTGTGCCCTCCAGGGGCGACCCCAAGGCCAGCAAGAGGGGTTTTGGTGTCCTCCTTATCCTGTATTCCCCAGAATTGAGCCCAAATCATGGCACGGGGTGGGGGGGAGATGAGTTAAAGATGGTTTATGGTGCTGGAGGAGGTTTTTGGGGTGTCCCTGACCTCCCAGGTTCAAGTTCATGATGGGTTATGGGGCTGGGGAAGGTTCTTGGGGTGCTCCTGACCTGGTCCCACCACCTAGAGATGAGTTAAAGAAGGGTTATGGGGCTGGAGGAGGTTTTTGGGGGGCTACAACCCACTAGAGACGAGTAGAAGATGGAGGTTATGGGGCTGGAGGAGGTTCTTGGGGTGCTCCTGACGTGGTCCCCCCACCCAGAGATGAATTAGAGAGGGGTTATGGGGCTGGAGATGAATTAGAGAGGGGTTATGGGGCTGGAGAAGGTTTTGGGGTGCCCCCACCCTGGGGTTGGTAGGATTTTGGGTTGCCCCTGACCCCGTGTGCCCCCCAGGGGTGACCCCAACACCAGGAATAGGGGTTTTGGTGTCCCCCTTGCCTGGGGTTGGTAGGATTTTGGGGTGCCCCTGACCCTGTGTGCCCTCCAGGGGCGACCCCAAGGCCAGCAAGAGGGGTTTTGGTGTCCTCCTTATCCTGTATTCCCCAGAATTGAGCCCAAATCATGGCACGGGGTGGGGGGGAGGTTTTGGGGTGCCCCCACCCCCGTGGGTGGTAGGGTTTTGGGGTGCCCCCTGACCCTGTGACCCCCTCCCTTCCCCCCAGGGGTGAGCCCAAGACGTGGTACGGGGTGCCCTCCTTCGCGGCCGAGCACCTGGAGGAGGTGATGAAGAAGCTGACGCCGGAGCTGTTTGAGAGCCAGCCCGACCTGCTGCACCAGCTGGTCACCCTCATGAACCCCAACACCCTCATGGCCCACGGCGTCCCCGTGAGTATCAGGGGGGGTGCGTCCCCCCTCAAAAAACCACCTCAGCACCCCCAAAAACCACCACCCCCCCCACACCTTCCACCTTCTCGCCCCTCGGCCCCAGGTGGTGCGGACCAACCAGTGCGCGGGGGAGTTCGTCATCACCTTCCCCAGGGCCTATCACAGCGGCTTTAACCAGGGATACAACTTCGCCGAGGCCGTTAATTTCTGCACCGCTGATTGGGTGAGACCCCGCCCCACCCCTCCCCCCCAAAAAAAACGGGGGGGAAACACCCCAAAAAACATCCAAAGTTTGGGGTGGGAAAGGCTCCTCTGGGGGAGTTGAGGGGGGGAGTCGGGGGATGTGATTGGAGGAGAGAGTCCATGTGATTGGAGGAACCAATGGCTGTGAGTGGACACTGATTGGAGGAGGAGGGAATGGGTGGCTGTGATTGGAGGAGGAGTTGTTGTCAGTGGTTGTGATTGGAGGAGGTGGGAGTTGGTTGCTGTGATTGGAGGAGAGGGTTGGGGGCTGTGATTGGAGGGGAGGAGGGAGTCGGGGGCCGCAATTGGAGGAGAGAGAGGGTCGAGGGCTGTGATTGGAGGGGAGGAGGGGGTCACTGTGATTGGGGGAGGAGGGAGTAGAGGGCTGGAGAAGTGAATGGCTGTGATTGGACACTCTGATTGGAGGAGGAGGAGGGAATCGGGGGCCGTGATTGGAGGAGGAGGAGTTGGAGGCCACGATTGGAGGAGACGGGAGGCTGTGATTTAGGGGAGAGGGTCGAGGGCTGTGATTAGAGGAGGAGGGAGTCGGAGGCCGTGATTGGAGGAGGGAGTTGGGGGCTGTAATTGGAGGAGTGAGTGGCTGTGATTGGAGGAGGTGGGAGTCGGGAGGCCGTGATTGGAGGGGAGGGTGGGGGGCTGTGATTGGAGGAGGAGGGAGTGAGTGGCTGCGATTGGGAGGAGGCGGCAGTTGGTGCCCGTGATTGGAGGAGTGAGTGGCTGTGATTTCCCGCCTCCCCCCTCCCTCCTTTAACCCTTCGCTCCCCTCCCTCCCTCCCAGCCCGCCTTCCCACCTTTCCTTGTCTGCCCCCCTAAAAATCGGTCGGGGGCCCCTTTTTAACCCCTGGTGGCCCCTCCCCAGAATTGTGGGGGGGTCCCTTTCCTAACCACCCCTCTCTCCTCCCCTCCCCGCAGCTGCCGGCGGGCCGTCAGTGCATCGAGCATTACCGGCGGCTGCGGCGTTACTGCGTCTTCTCCCACGAGGAGCTGATCTGCAAGATGGCCGCCAGCCCCGAGAAGCTGGACCTCAACCTGGCGGCCGCCGTCCACAAGGAGATGTTCGTCCTGGTGCAGGAGGAGCGCAAGCTCCGCAAGGCCCTGCTGGAGAAGGTGGGGAACCAACCCCCCTCTCCAATAAAAATAATCCTTGGGGGGGGTTCACAGAGGAGCTGGGGGGGGTTTCCAGAGGTTTTCTCCTGGTTCAGGGGAAAAGGGAGGTGGGAATTAACGGGGCAAGGGGTTTATGGGGGAGTTTAAGGGGTTTTATTCCCTATTCCAAGATATCACGGAGGCAGAAAGTAAAATGGGGGGGAGTTTATGGGGAGGTTTAAGGGTTTTTCTCCTGGGGTGGGGGGGAATGTCACACTGGGGGGTCAAAGA
>NW_015091333.1:33932-34667 GCF_001431845.1 Calidris pugnax | reverse complement strand
CCCCCCCCATCTCACCCCCTGCCCCTCTGCCCCACAGAACGGGGACCACTACCCCTGCCTGGACGACCTGGAGGGGCTGGTGGCCGTGGGCCGGGACCTGCCGGTGCGGCTGGAGGAGCTGCGGCAGCTGGAGCTGCAGGTCGGGACCGCGCACTCCTGGAGGGACAAGGCCTCCCGCACCTTCCTCAAGAAAAACTCCTGCTACACCCTCCTGGAGGTACGTCTGGGGCTGCCCCATAGCTCGGGGGGCTGCCCCATAGCTCGGGGAGGGGAGGTAAAGGGGCTGCCTCCCATGTTTCTAGTGACTGTCAAGACTTCGGGGGCTGCCCCACATATTTCTAGAAGATAAAGGAGTTGTGGCTGCCCCATAGCTCTTGGGGGGGAGGTAAAGGGGCTGGGGGCTGCCCCCCGTATTTCTAGGGGTGTGTGTGGGGCTGCCCCCCACATCTCTAGGGCTGCCCCCCCAGGTGCTGTGTCCTTGCGCTGACGCCGGCTCCGGGAGCAGCAAGAGGCTGAAGTGGCGGCAGGAGCCGGGGCTTTATAAACTGGACACCGAGAGCCTGGGGCTGTCGGCGCAGGACCTGCGCGACCCCGGCGCCGTGGTGAGCTGTGGGGCTGCCCCACATCCCCCCTGTGCCCCACATCTCCACGTCCCCCCACACCACATCCTCCCATTTCCCCCCTCTGATGCCTGTTTCCCTCCCGTTTCCCCCCCCTTTCCCCTCTTATTTCCCC
>NW_015091333.1:30043-30388 GCF_001431845.1 Calidris pugnax | reverse complement strand
TCCAGGTAAAACCCTCTCTTTTAGGTAAAACACTTTTTTTTTTTTTGAGGTAAAACCCTCTTTTTTTGAGGCAAAACCCCTTTTTTGACGCCAAACTCCTCCTTTTAGAAAAACCCTGTTATGTTTTTTCCTGTTTTTAGGAAAAAAAAAAAAACTTGAAATAAAACATTTAATGGAGGCAAACCCCTCCTTTTAGAAAAAAAAAAAACACCACCATTTTTGAGGTAAACCCTTCCTTTTTTGAGGTAAGTACCCTTTTTTTGAGGTAAATCACTGATTTTAGGAAAAGAGCCCCATTTTTTTTTTGAGGCAAACGCCTCTGTATTTTGAATTTTTTTTTTTAAA
>NW_015091333.1:28891-30033 GCF_001431845.1 Calidris pugnax | reverse complement strand
AAAAAAAACCTTTTTCGAGGTAAAACACTTCACTTGAGGTAAACTCTTAGGAAAAAAACAACCCACCATTTCTGAGGTAAAACCCTCTTTTTTTTTTTTGAGACGCTTCTCCTTGAGGCGAAACCCCACCACACCTCTTCTTGATGAAAAAACGAAATCCCAAACCTACTTTTATTGATTTTTTCCCCCTCAGACCCCGCCCCCCACACACACCATCTCATCCGCCAGCTCCTCCTCCGCCGGCGGCCGCAGCGGCTCCTCGTCGCTGTAAATGGCGGCTGCGGAGGAGAAGGAGGGAGCGGGGCCGGGGCCGGGGCTGGGTCCGTGCCCGCGGTGGCGCCGGCGGGTGAGCAGGTCGGCGGCCGCGCTCTCCATCTCGTCCATCGTCATGTCGCAGGCGTCGGCGATCTCCCGCTTGGCCACCGCCACAAATTTGGGGTCGCGGGCGAACAGACCCAGCCCTTCCGAGATCAGCACCTTGAAGGGAGGGGGGGGACGTGGTGCCGTCACCAACCTGCGGCCGGGTTTCTGTGTGTGTGTCCCCCCAACCCTCACCCTTCCCCGGTCACTCACCGCTTCCACCAGGCTGTCGGCCGAGCCGCGGGCCAGCCCCTCGCAGGGCCGCAGGTGGAGGGAGCCGGGGGGGCCGCGCTCCCCCAGGAACCAGCGGGAGAGCGGGGGGAGGCTCCCGCCGCCGCCGCTCCCTCCGGCCGCTGCTGCTGGGGGAGGACCCCCCTCCACCAGGATCAGGGGGGCGTAGAGAACGTGGCCGCGGGGGGGGGCGCTGGCCCAGGCCTGCGTGGAGCCCCCCAGGCGCCAGGTGTCGGAGCTGCTGTAGCCCTGGGGGGACACAGGAACGTGTCAGTGTGTGTCTGGGGGGGGGATATGTGTGTCCCACCCCCAAGAGGTGGTACCTGGGGCCGGGCGGGTCCCGAGGGGGTGTAGGTGCCGGGGATGGGCTCGTCCTCGCAGCTGCCCTGGCGCCGCAGGCACTGGATGGTGAAGGAGGGCTTCCGGCCTGGGGGAAGCCACGCCCCCCTCTCTCTGTTAGCCACGCCCCTCACTTTTTCCAGAAGCCCCACCCCTTCCAACAAGCCCCTCCCCATCAGCCCTACTCTCTCCCTTTAAGCCCCACCCCTCCT
>NW_015091333.1:27708-28430 GCF_001431845.1 Calidris pugnax | reverse complement strand
GGGGGCTGCAAATAGAACGGGGGGGAGTGGTCTCAATGGGTGTGGTCGGTAGGCGTGGCATGGAGGGGAAGAGGGGGTGGGGCTTACGGCATAGGTGAGGTGTTCTTCCTCCTGGGGGGGGGCGTCGGGACCCTCCTCCTCCTCCCCCCCCTCCAGGTCGCAGCTCAGCGCCCGCCGCATCTCGGGGCCCAGCGCCTGCAGCGTCTGCAGCCCGGCCTGGGGGGGGGGACACACAGTGACATGGGGGCACAGGGTGACAAGGTGGGGGCACAGGGTGACAAGGTGGGGGGCGGTGACCCCCCCATGCCCACCTGCAGCGCACACTCGTTGCTGGGCCCGGCGTTGGGGCCCAACATCCCCCGCTCCTTCCGCCGCCGGAACTTGCGGAAATAGTCCTGGATGAGGAAGGTGGCGTAGAACTTGCCCACGGTGACCTCCTCCTCTGTGTGTGGGGGGGAGGGTGACAGTGTCAGGGGGGACACACACGGTGACATCAGAGCGGACACACACACACACAGAGGACTCACCCTCTGGGGGGGGAATGACCTCATCCAGCAGCTTGGGCTTCGTCCTCTTCCAGATCTTCTTGATGACTGCCCGCAGCTCCTTGTTGGCCACGTCCAAGTTGCCTGGTGGCCACCACAGCAGGGAATTGAGGGGAAAGGGGACATAGGGATGACACCCCCCCACCCCTCAATATCCCCCCAACCCCTCGATATCCC
>NW_015091333.1:26663-27348 GCF_001431845.1 Calidris pugnax | reverse complement strand
GGCGGGGGGGGAGGGGAAAGGGGGGGCCCCCGAGGGGCTCTTGTTGTGGGGGCAGGAGCTCTTGCTATGGGGTACGATTTGTTATGGGGAAGAGTCTTGCTGTGGGTTAGGGGCTGTTGCTGTGGGGCAGGGGCTGTTGATATAGGGCAAGGGCTCTTACCATGGGGTGGGGCAGTTGCTATGGGGCAGGGCCTTTAAGCTGTTCCTCTGGGCCAAGTGGTGTTTTGGGGGCACACCAAGGAGGTGGGCCGTGGGGCAGTGGGTGAGCACCGCCGTGGGGCAGCGCCGTGGGGCTCACCAGGAAGGCGCAGAGCATGAAGAAGCTGATGAAGTAGACGATGGCGAAGTTGCTGCCGCAGGTGAATTCCTCCCCTGGCTCCGCATCCGACTCGGGGTCGCAGCGTTTCCCGGGCAGGCTGGCCAGCATGATCTCCTGCCAGGCCTCCCCTGTGGCGCACCTGCGCCCCACACAGCGCCCCATAGCGCCTGCCGTGCCCCATAGGGCCCCCCCAGACCCTATAAGGGCACCTCCAGACCCCGTAGCCCCGCTCCAGACCCCACAGGGCCCCCCCACCTGAAGAGCAGCAGCACGGCCTGGGGGAAGGTCTGGAAGTTGTTGTTGCGGTTGATCTGAGTCCCGTCCTGCAGCGCCACCTTCCCGAAGGTCTGGGGGGGGGGGACAGGG
>NW_015091333.1:24507-25955 GCF_001431845.1 Calidris pugnax | reverse complement strand
CCCCCCCCCTTCCTTGTGCAACACTCCCCCTGTGTGACTCCCCCTCGTGACACCCCCTTCCTTGTGTGAGACCCCTCTCTGCTACTCCCCCTTGACCTCCCTTCCTCGTGTGAGACCCCTCCTTCCCTCCTTGTGCAAGACTCCCCCCTTCTTGTGTGACACCCCCCCCCCCCGGCCCCCCCCTCCTGGTGCAAGACACCCCCCCTCCTGGTGCGAGGAACCCCCACCCGTGGCTTGAAGGCGATGATCTTGAGCACCATCTCCACGGTGAAGAGCCCGGTGAAGACCATGTTGAGCAGGTCCATCACGTAGTTGAAGGGCTTGGACTGCTCATAGTGCTGGGGGGAGGGGACACAGGTAAGGACCTGGGTGTGTCCCCCCCTCAAAGTGTCCCCAGGTGTGTGTCCCCCCCTCACCTGCACGGCCAGGGCGATGGTGTTGAGGAGGATGAGGACGAACATGATGTACTCAAAGGCGGTGGAGTTGACCATGGCCCAGACGCGGTACTGGGTCCGGTTCTTGGGGATGTACCTGCGCAGCGGCTGCGCCTTCAGCGCGTACTCCACGCACTGCCGCTGTGGGGGGGGGGACAAACACACACACGCACGGCTGTCACCCCCCCGCACAGCCCCACCGGGGAGGGCACAGAGCTAACAACCCCCCCATGGAGCCATCAGTAGGGCCCAGAGTGAACGACCCCCCCATGGAGCCATCAGTAGGATCCAGAGTGAACAACCCCCCCATGGAGCCATCAGTAGGGCCCAGAGTGAACAACCCCCTGTGTCCCCAGGGGGGGTACACCCCCCACCCCGTCCCGCGTTGTCACCTGGTTCTTGTCCAGCTCGCAGTTGCGGTACTCGCTCTCCCCCTGGGCCCGGAAGGTGATGATGACAAAGCCCACGAAGATGTTCATCATGAAGAAGGCGATGACGATGATGTAGACGATGAAGAAGATGGAGATCTCCACCCGGTAATTATAGATGGGGCCCTGATCCTCCGCGTTGGCGTCGATGGCTTTGTACAGCAGCCTGGGGAGGGGGCAGGAACACACACACACACATTTTGAAGGTGTCCCCAAGGCGTGGGGTGGCCTTGTCACCTTCTCCCCCACCCCTCCCAGGACTCACGCGGGCCACCCCTCGAAGGTGGAGACGGTGAAGAGCGCCATCATCCCGGCCAAGACGTTGTCGAAGTTGAAGTCGCTGTTGTGCCACAGGCGCTCCCGCACCGAGGGGTGCGACACGTCCCCGTCCTTGTACACCAGGAAGGTGCCCCTGGGGGGGGAATCACACACACATGGAGGGGGGGCACCATGGGGACAGGGACACGGGGGACACACGGTGGGGGGGTGAGGCACCCACTTGCACTCCCCTGGCGTGTGCTTGGCCTCGTCGGTGCAGCTGTAGAACTTGCCCTGGGGAACCAAGGGGGGGGTCAGAGGGGAGCCT
>NW_015091333.1:23410-24497 GCF_001431845.1 Calidris pugnax | reverse complement strand
GGTCAGGGGGGCCCCCCATTCCCTGGGCGGAGGGTGAGGGGTGGGGGGGAGTGTGGGGGGGACGACCCCCCCCAACCTTGAAGAGCTGGACCCCGATGCAGGCGAACATGAACTGGAGCAGCGTCGTCACGATCATGATGTTGCCGATGGTGCGGATGGCGACGAAGACGCACTGAACCACGTGCTGTGGGGACACAGGACAGGTGACACGGGGACATGGACAGGGGACACACGGGGACAGGGGGACATCAGACATGGGGACAGGGAACACGGGACATGGGGGACGGGGGGACATGGGGGACACGGGGACATCAGACACAGGACTTGGGGGACAGGGGGACACTGAACCACAGGCTGGGGACAGGTGACACGGGGACAGGGGAACACCCATGCTCCCAGTCCCACCACCCCAGTGACACCAGTAAGGCTCACACTCCCTCCTCGTAGCACCAGTAACACCCACACCCCACGCCCAGGGATGCCAGTGGCACCAGTACGGCCTGCAGCTCGCCCCTCCCAGTGCTCCCAGTTGGGCACCTTGAGGCCCTTGGCCCGGTTGATGGCGCGCAGCGGCCGTAGCACCCGCAGCACCCGCAGGATCTTCACCACCGAGATGGCGCTGGAGCTGCCGGGGAAACCAGTGCTCCCAGTGACCATACTGGTGACCTCGCACTGCTCCCAGTAACCCTACCACTGCTCCCAGTAACCCTACCTCTAACCTCCCGCTGCTCCCATACCAGTAACCTCTCAGTAACCATACCAGTGACCCTCCCAGTGCCCCCAGTCCCTCTTCCAGTGCTCCCAGTTCCCCCAGTGGCACTCTCAGCTCCCCCAGTGCCCCTCCCAGTTCCCCCAGTACTCCCAGTTCCCCCAGTGCTCACTGGATGCCGAAGGAGATGAGGGAGACGCCGACCACCAGCAGGTCCAGGAGGTTGAACCAGTTGCGGCAGAAGGAGCCTTTGTGCAGGAAAGCACCGAACGCCGTCATCTGGTGGGGGAGTTACGGGGGGGTGAACCCCAACATCGGGGATCCTCCTCTCCCCTTCCTGGGGGTCCCACAAACCCCTGGGGACCCCCTAAACCCCAC
>NW_015091333.1:22461-22695 GCF_001431845.1 Calidris pugnax | reverse complement strand
AGGGGGGGGCAACCAGTACTCCCAGTAAGTACCAGTACCCTCCCAGTATCCCCCAGTACCACCATCGGCCAAGTTGTCGACGGCGATGGCCAAGAAGACGTTGAGGAGGATGTCTGTGGGGAGGGGGGGACAACCAGTACTCCCAGTAAGTACCAGCACCCTCCCAGTATCCCCCAGTACCCCCCCATGCTGGGTTCACTACTGCTCCCATCCCCATACCACTCCACTTCTCAT
>NW_015091333.1:21139-22128 GCF_001431845.1 Calidris pugnax | reverse complement strand
ACCAGCCCCCCCAGTTACCCCGTTCCCAGTCCTTCCCAGTGCCCCCCCACCAGCCCCGCTCCCAGTGTCTCCCAGTGCTCCCAGTTTGGGGTCTCACAGTTCCCGCAGATGAAGAGGATGACGAAGTAGACGCAGACCAGCATCCCCGGGAAGACAGGGCCGCCATAGGCCATGATCCCATCATACATCACCGCGTTCCAGTCCTCCCCAGTCAAGATCTAGGGGGGGGGCGAGGGGGGGTTCCCCAAACACAGCAGTCACCCCAAAACTTCAGTGTGTTGTCCCCCCCCCAGTACACCCCTCCCAGTGCTTCCAGTACATCGCTGCTGCCTCCCAGTTCTCCTCCTTCAGGACCCAGCATGTGGAGGGGATGTGATTTGGAGCAGGAGGGGGGGAGCTCGTGAGTTTCAGGGACCCCCATTAGTTTTGGGGTGTCCCTCTGGGTTTTGGTGTCCCCCACAGGTTTTGGGGTCTCCCAGGGGTTTTGGGGAACCCCACAGGTTTCAGGGTCTCCCCATGGGTTCCAGAGTCTCCCCCCAAGTTTTGGGGTCTAGGATTCTAGGGCTCCCCCCAACCAGCTCCTGGGGTCCTCCAGAGCCTTCAAGGTCGCCCACAGCCTTCTGGGTCTCCCATGGGTTCCAGTGTCTCCCTCTGGGCTTGAGGGTCCCCTACAGGTCTCAGGGTCCTCCCATGGGTTTCAGGGTCGCCTACAGGTTTTGGGTACCCCACTAGGTTTTGGGGTACCTGGAAGACGGTGAGCAGGGCCTGCGGGAAGGTGTCAAAGGTGCTGCGCTTGGTCTGGGTCTCGTCGAAGCTGAACTTGCCCCCGAAGAGCTGCATCCCCAGGAGGGCGAAGATGATGATGAAGAGGAAGAGGAGGAGTAGGAGGGAGGCGATGGACTTCATGGAGTTCAGCAGGGACCCCACCAGGTTGCTCAGCGACGCCCAGTGCCTGCGGGGGACTGGGGTCACTGGGAGCACTGGGAAGG
>NW_015091333.1:19943-20670 GCF_001431845.1 Calidris pugnax | reverse complement strand
GTCCCCCCCCCTCACCGCGTGACCTTGAAGACGCGGAGCAGGCGGACGCAGCGCAGGACGGAGATGCCGAGGGGCTCCATGCAGCCCCGCTCCACCAGCGCCGTCTCCAGCACCCCCCCGCACACCACGAAGCAGTCGAAGCGGTTGAAGAAGCTGCTGAAGTAGACGGGGGGGCCCAGGGCGTACAGCTTCAGCAGCATCTCCGCCGCAAACAGCGACAGCAGCGCCTTGTTGGCGTACGCTGGGGGGGGAACACGGGGGAAAAAAACACTCTGTGACCCCCCCTGGAAAAAACTGGAAGGCCATCAGTAGGATCCAGAGTGAACAACCCCTCCCTGGAGCCATCAGTAGGATCCAGAGTGAACAAAACCTTCTGTCGGGGATCAGTAGGATCCAGAGTGAACGTCCCCACCTCGTCCCCCCGGGGGGGGTGTTTTGGGGATGGGGGGGTCCGTACCTTGTGTCTGGGTGAGCCAGGGGGGCTGCCCGTGGTGCTCGGAGGCGATGGTGAGGGTGTTGAGGAAGACGAGGAGAAGAACAGTCCAGTAGAAGGAGACAGATTTCACCGCTGCCCGGCAGCGCCGGCGCCACAGGCGGTTCAGGCGGCGCAACTGGCGCCTGGAGGGGGGGAGAAATTGGTGAAATTTGGGGGAAATCTGGAAAATTTAGCAAAATTTGGGGGAAATTTGAGGGAGAGAGCAATGTGTTGGGTGACAAAGACCCCCCC
>NW_015091333.1:11138-12146 GCF_001431845.1 Calidris pugnax | reverse complement strand
GAGTTGGGGGGGGGGGGAAGACGATGAGGAGGGTGATGAGCAGCAGCAGCACCGTGCCCTTCATGATGGAGGACGATGTGAAGGCCTTGAGGGGGAGGCGGGGGGAAGGAAAAATGGAGGGGTTTTAAGGGGGGGGGGTAAAAACCCCCAAATCCAGCGATTTCCCCCCCCCAAATAAAAGCAGCCCTTACTGGGGACGCCGGAGACGAGGCGGAGGGGCCGGAGGACGCGGAAGGCGCGAAGGGCTTTGACGTCGAACCCCCCAGGTTTCCCGCTCATGTGATGGGCCTCCCCCGGCTTGTGGGACGCCTGCTCCAGGATGACGCTGAAAAGCCTAAAAAACAGGGGGGTTGGGGGTGCGTGTGTATTATTTAAACCTCCCCCCTCCCTTGACTTGTGTCCTCCCTGCCCCGGGGACCGTCCCTCACCCCACGATGACGATGACGAAGTCGAGGAGGTTCCAGCCGTTGCGGATGTAGGCGCTGGGGTGCAGGACCAGCCCGTAGGCGATGATCTTCAGGAAGGTCTCCACCGTGAAGATGATGAGGAAAACGTACTCCACCTGCTCCTGGCAGGCGGGGACACACAAGGGGAGGGGGCACAGGTGTCCAAGGGTGTCCCATCCCCATAACAACACCTCCCCCCAGGGCAGCAGGGTGGTGGCCCAGCACTCCCTTCTCTCGGGGGACACTGGGAGCCACCAGCCATCATGGTGGGCCAGCTACCTTCCCAGAATCCTCTTCTCCAAGGGGACGGGGGCATTTGGGACCCCCACCCTTCCCAGGACCCCTTTCTCCCGTGGGACAGGGGACGGTGGCATTTGGGACCCCCACAACCCTTTGGAGACCACCCCCCCACACACCCTTCCCAGCATCCCCTTCTCCCGTGACCCAGGCGTCTGCGGGGGGGGTTTAAACCGGGATTAGCGCCGCCACTGCCCCCCCCGCCCCCCGTGGGGTAAGCGGCTTAAGGCCCCGGCACACACGTGTGCCATGGGAACAGACGTGA
>NW_015091333.1:10064-10403 GCF_001431845.1 Calidris pugnax | reverse complement strand
GGCGGAGGCAGAAGAGGGCGCGGGGGGAGCGGTGGACCCCCCCACCGGTGCCCTGGCCCTTGTGCTTGGGGTGGGGGGGCCGCCGGTGACGCTGACCGGGGGGAGTCCCGCCCCCCCCAGCTGCTGCACCCCCGTTACTTTCTCCTACCTCCCACCCCAGGGGCTGGCCCATGGCTTCGGCCAAGGACGGCAGCCCCTTAGGGGGTCCTGGCGGGGGGGAAGGATGGTCAAGGACCCCCCCAAACCCTCCTGACCTCCCCAAGCCCTTCAAGCCCAGGACCCCCTGGACACATAAGACCCCCCCAAACACCCACATCCCATGGATCAGGGACCCGCCCC
>NW_015091333.1:9691-10028 GCF_001431845.1 Calidris pugnax | reverse complement strand
AGTGGGTACTGGGGCAGCTCCCGGGCCCTCCTCACGGCTCGTCCTGCAGCCCTGGCTTGTTAATGTCGGGAGATTAAGGGCTTAACTAGTGACGGAGAGGGCAGCACCGCCCACGTGCTGGGGCACACGCGTGCAAGAGAGACATACAAGGCACACGCGTGTGAGAGAGCAATGCCTCCAGGCAGCATTTCTCCCTCACATATACCATTTATCCCCCTCAGAGGCCACCATTCCGCCCCTCAGAGACCACCATTTCCTCCTCAACCCCCACAGGTGCCGTTTCTCCCCTCACCATTTGTCCTGCAACTGCCCCTCGCGGCTGTCATTCCCCCCCCCC
>NW_015091333.1:0-2558 GCF_001431845.1 Calidris pugnax | reverse complement strand
CACCAGTCGTGCAACACGAGGCTTCACACGAGGCTCCTGCGTCATGGCAAGTCCCAACGGGGGGGGCACCCCCAATTACACCTCCCCAGCTCCCTTCCAGTATCTCCCAGTATGGACTGGGCCCAATCCCATCCCTCCCTGGGACCCCCCATCCCATCCCGTCTATGGAGCTCCCAGTTCATCCCAGTTCACTCCCAGTGTCTCCCCAGTTCATCCCAGTGGATCCTCAGTTCATCCCAGTCACTCCCAGTGTCTCCCCAGTTCATCCCAGCGCCCCCCCGGCCAACCCAGTCCCTCCCAGTGCATCTCAATGGATCCCAGTTCATCCCGGCCCCTCCCAGTGCCCCCCAGTCCATCCCAATGGATCCCAGTTCATCCCGGTCCCTCCCAGTGCCCCCCAGTCCCTCCCAGTGGATCCCAGTTCACCCTGGTCCCTCCCAGTGCCTCCCAGTCCCTCCCAGTGGATCCCAGTTCATCCCGGTCCCTCCCAGTGCCCCCCAGACCCTTCCAGTGGCTCCCCAGTTCATCCCAGTTTCTTCCCAGTTCCATCCCAGTGCCCCCCAGTGTGTTCCCAGTGACTCCCAGTCCTTCCCAGTCCCTCCCAGTGCCATCCCAGTGACCCCCAGTGTGTTCCCAGTCCCTCCCAGTACTCCCAGTGCCCCAGCTCACGGGTCTCGTGCCCCCGCCATGGCTCTGGGTGCCACAAGGCGCCTCCTGCCCGCATTTATAGACGGGAAACCACAGCCCTGAGTCACAGCGGGGGCGGGGGGGGGAGACAAGGGCCCCCCCAGACCCAAAGGGGGGGCCCCAAAACAGCCCGGGCAGAGACACCCCCAGGGAGTGGGAGCACAGACCCCAAAACACAGAGAAATGGCCCAAAACAGCCAGGGAGAAATACACAAAATTGGTTGGACGGAGACGCGCCAAAATGAGAGGAAATGACCCCCAAAATGGCCAGGATGAGACACCCCAAAATGCAGAGAAATGGCCCAAACCAACCAGGCAAAAATAACCAAAATTGGTTGGACAGAAATGCGCCAAAATGCAGAGAAATGACCCAAAACAGCCAGGAAGAAATACCGAAAATGGATCAGAGACACCCCAAAATGAAGAGAAATGATCCAAAACGTCCAGGCAAAATTACCCAAAACTGATTGGACAGAGACACCCCTAAATGAAGACAAATGCCCCCAAAAATGCCAGGATCAGACACCCCAAAACACAGAGAAATGGCCCAAAAATGGCTGGGCAGAAATACCCAAAATTGGCCAGACGGAAACACGCCAGAACGCAGAGAAATGCCCCAAAAATGGCCAGGATGAGAGACACTGAAATGCAGAGAAATGGCCCAAAATGGCTGGGCAGAAATACACAAAATTGGTCGGATGGAGACACCCCAAAATGCAGAGAAATGACCCCAAAATGGCGGGGCAGAAATACTCAAAAATGCCAATTAAAAGACACGTCAAAATGCAGAGAAATCACCCAAGAAAACCAGGCAAAAATACCCACAATTGGTGGAAAGAAGCACACCAAAATGCAGAGAAACGACCCCAAAATGGCCGTAAAGCGACACCTCAAAACACAGGGAAATGATCCAAAATGGCCGGGGAGAAATACCCAAAATCAGTCGGATGGAAACACACCAGAATGCAGACAAATGACACAAAAACGGTTGGGAAGAGACACCCAAAAATGCAAAGAAAGTGCCCCAAAAGACCAGGCAGAAATAGCCAGAACTGGTCAGAAAGAAACAAGCCAAAACGCAGAGAACTGCCCCAAAAATCACCAGGATGAGACACCTCAAAAACGTAAAAAAAAATGACCCAAAACGATCAGACAGAAATGCCCAAAATTGGTCAAAGACACCCCAAAATACAGAGAAACCACCCAAAAATGGCTGGAATGGGACACCCAAAAATGCTGAGAAAGCGCTCAACGACCAGGCAGAAATACCCAAAAATGGACATAAAAAGACACCCCAAAACGCAGAGAAATGCCGCAAAATGGCTGTGCAGAAACACCCATGGTCGGACAGAGACACACCAAAACACAGAGAAATGCCCCAAAACTGGCCTGGTAGAAACACCTCAAAACACATCAAAATGCCCCAAAATAACCAGGCAGAAGCACCACAATTTGGCCAAACAGAAACAGCCCAAAACGCCCCAAAACGTCGCTGTCAGAAAAAACAACTTAAAAACACGCCCTGAAATGCCCCAAATCAGACGCGAATCTCTTAAATTTGCTTTAAAATCGCCTTTAAAATGCTCAAATGGCTTAAATGGTAAAACCCCTCAAAAAAAAAAACATTTTAAACTCCTAAAATTTGTTTTCCAGGCCCAAATTTTGCCCTTTTTGCCCCAAAATGGCACCTCCGAAACCTATTGTTTTATTCGTATTTTTTGACATTTTCCCAGCCCCCAAATTGCCCTGGTTTAACCCAAACCAGCCCCCTGGAGGAGGGGGCCGGGGGGGTATTTTGGGGTGTTTTTTTACACACACCCCCCGGGACTTTCCAGCCTCAAAGTGACTTGAAACTTGCCCTAAAGCAGGAA
>NW_015091332.1:295067-297301 GCF_001431845.1 Calidris pugnax | reverse complement strand
AAAAATTTAAAATTCAAAATTCAAGCTCTCCCCACCACCACCTCACTTCCCTGCAGCCTCCATCCTCCTCTTTCAGGGGTGGAAATTCGCAGCTGGGTTCTGTGGCTAAAATAAAAAAGCCCCCCCAAAAATCTGCTCCATTTTCTTCCAGCAGATCCCAGTTTTTTCTGGGAAGGCACAAAATGGGTTTTGAGCTGGGAAAGGGGGAAAAAAAGGGGTGAAGGGGGGGGAAAGAAAGAGCCTTCTGGCAGCTGGGTGTGCTCCCAACCACGGCTTCAGATTTTGGATGTTCTCAGCAACCAGCTGCAGCGGCCTCGCTACTAGTTTTCTTACCTATTTAAAAAAAAAAAAAAAAAAAGAAAAGAAAAAAAAAAAAAAAAAAAAAAATAAAAAAAAAAAAAATAAAAAAAAAAAAAAAAATCATGATTATCCGGGGGAAATCCAAGAGCGAAAAGAAGCCAAAATCCTTCGGGAAAACTTCCCTTGATAGGCGGTGGATAAATCCCTCAACGTCTCCTTCCAACAAGTGTCTGTATATGTTGTTGTTGGGTTGGTTTTTGGTTTTGTTTTTTTGGTTTTGTTTTGTCGGTTTTTTTTTTGTTTTTTTTTTTGCTATCTTACACGTTATCTGAATGTTTATATTCCAATAAACTTCTACCTCTTCAGAAAGAAATTAATCAAAAAATAATTAAAAAAAAAAAAAGCATTGTGCTAGCCTAGGCGGTGGATAAATACCTCAACGTCTCCTTCCAACAAGTGTCTGTATATGTTGTTGTTGGGTTGGTTTTTGGTTTTGTTTTTTTGGTTTTGTTTTGTCGGTTTTTTTTTTGTTTTTTTTTTTGCTATCTTACACGTTATCTGAATGTTTATATTCCAATAAACTTCTACCTCTTCACGTGGTGACCTCCCCCCCCCCCCAGCCTCCTTTGTGGCCGCGCCGGTTAATTGCTTAATTGCCCAATTAAAAGATTTCCCCCTCCCCTTTTCTTCGCTGGGGCCTGAGTCTCCCAGTTTGTCCCTTTTTGGGGAGAACTGGGGCTGTTGTGACAGGGTTTTGGCCCCTCTGGGTGGGTTGCTGAGGGCTCTGGGTGGTTTGTCCCCTTGTCCCCTACCCGGGGCAGTCCCTCCAGTGTCACCTTCTCCCCACAGAAGGGACGTTTAAGGCTTCTCTGGGTGTTGACACAGCTCCTGACGTTATTTTTCCAGTCATTCAACCAGTTTGGCAGTGGGAGAGGAACTGGTTTCCAGCCCTTTTCGTACCGGCGTTTCCGACGCCAGCGTTTGTTTTGGCCGGTGGCCCGTCCCAGGGTGCTGGGATGGAGCTTGGTGACCTCCTCCATCCCCCCAAACTGCCCCGTCCCCCCAAAAAAAAGCCCCATCCCATGGCCAGGATGCTGTGGACCAGCAGGTTGGGAGGTCTCCGAGCATCCCCGCTGCTCCCCGGGGGGAGGAGGGACCAGCCTCTGCCACCCTCTGGGTGCTGAGGACCTTGGGTGCCGAGGACCTTCTCCTGGTGGCCCCAAAGCTGACGTGAGCAGGGAGATGCCCAGAACCTGCTCGTTCCCCTTCTTTCCGTGACTCCCCAAGCTCGTGCCACGGGGATGTGGCTGGTGGCCATCGCCAGGGGGTGGAGAAGGGGGGGGGACACGACAAAATTCAGCTCCCGGCCAAATTTCTCCACCATCATCTTCTCTCAATGTGAGAAGAGCCATCGCTGTGTTCCACGACCACCCCCCCGATGACCTGAGGATCTTGGTTATCGGAGGAGAACGGGCTGGTGAAGCTTCTCCAGGACCTCCCCTGGGCTCCTGTCCCAGCCTATCCAGAGCTTTCCAGCCTATCCAGAGCTTTCCCCCCCCCAGAGTGTTTCCACCCCCCCCTTGGCTTGGGTTTTTCCTGGTTCCCACTTTTCCCCAGCTGAGACATCTCAAGGACTTGCCTCCTTTCACCTTAAAAAATGCCCGAAGAAGGTAAGGTGGGGTTTGGTAATGGAGGGGGGTGGGGAGCAAACACCCCCCCCACCTTGGTGTTTCCCTGGGGTGTGTTATCCAGGGGCATCCTTAAAATCAGAGATGGGGAGATTCCAGCCCTGGTGCCGAGCTGAAGAAGGGGGGGTCTCCCCTCAGCTCCTGGGGTGCTCAGAGACCTGGTTTCAGGTTGGGGGGGGGGCTCCGTGGTGGTGACCACCCCAACCTCCCCACCGAGGGCTGGGACACCCCTCCCAGCCTCCACCC
>NW_015091332.1:289320-294890 GCF_001431845.1 Calidris pugnax | reverse complement strand
CCCCTCACCCCCCCCAAAAAAAAAACCTCTGGGGTTTTTAAACCCTCTGGGGCAGGAAAGCTCAGCCCCACGGTGGGAGACCTCCATTCCTCTTCGATTTCCCTTCCCCAAAAATCAAGATTCCTTGGTCCAGAGTTTGTTCTCCTCAATCCCTCGCTGCTGGGGGGGGGACAAAGCCAGCGATATTTTCCTCGCCGCTTGTCACCCGCCCCCAAAACCCAAGTTTCCTACAAAAATTCAGCCCTGAGAGCCAGGAATTTGGTTGCTCCTGCTCCTTAAACACCCAACATCCCCCTCCTCAGCTGCCGGGGGGGGAGACCCAGACGCCACGGAGACCCCCCCTGGGAGGGGGTAAAGCCCATCTCATCGCCCACAGGACACCGGTCCCCCTGGGCAACCCCTCGGGGAGGAGGTCCCCCCTCTTTTTTGGGTCGAGGGGGGGTGCTGCCTCTTTGAATCCTGCTGGGACCCCCTCCCCCCCCCCTTGGAAGGTGCCCCCCTGCTGGTTCGGTGCCCGCCGATGGTCGGCCGGGCCCTGCCTGTGTCAGCGGGGGCTGATAAAAGCCACCTTTTTTCCACAGCCCTTATCGTCCCCCAGGGTGAGGCCGGGTTTGTTTTAGCCCGACGGAGGTGGCCAGCCTCCAAGAACCTCCACCTGGGGGGCTCCTCCTCTCCCACCTTTCTGCCTTTGGGGTGCTCCAGTCCAATCCCACCAGGGTGAAGATGAGAAGGTGGGCACCTGGGTCATACAGTCATAGAATCATTCAGTTTGGAAAAGACCCTTGGGATCATGCAGTCCAACCATCAACCCTACTCTACAAAGTTCTCCCCTACACCATGTCCCCCAACACCACATCTAAACGACTCTTAAATTCATCCAGGGATGGTGACTCAACCACCTCCTTGTGGAGCCTCTTCCAGTCTCTGACCACTCTTTCTGTGAAAAGTTCTTTCCTAATGTCCACTCTAAACCTACCCTGTTGGAGCTTGAAGCTGTTCCCTCTTGTTCTATCCCCAATTACCTGTGAGAAGAGACCAGCACCAACCTCTCTCCAGTGTCCTTTCAAGCAGTTGTAGAGAGTGATGAGGTCTCCCCTCAGCCTCCTCTTCCTCAAACTAAACACTCCCAGTTCCTTCAATCGCCCTTCATACGATTTGTTCTCCAGGCTCTTCACCAGCTTCGTTGCCCTCCTCTGCGCCCGCTCCAGCACCTCCAGATCTCTCTTGGATTGAGGTGCCCAAAACTGGACACAACACCCCAGGTGTGGCCTCCCCAGCGCTGAGTACAGGGGGTGATCACCTCCCTGCTTCTGCTGGTCACACTATTTCTAATACAGGGTTGGTTTTGTTCTTCTCCGTGGCTCCATCACCCATCTGCCACGCTAACGGTGCCCATCTCTTTCTCTCCAGCACATCTGCAGGTCTTCCTCAGCGTGGGTCTGGTCCTGCCCTTCTTCCTCATCATCCTCCTGGGATGCACCGTGTGCTGGTGGCACCGCCAGCGCCCCGGCCCTCCCCTGGGCTGGAAGCGGGCGATGGTGGGGCTGGGACCATCCCTGCCCACCGGGACGGTGCCGGTGCCCATCCAGCGACACTACGAGGAGGTGGCAGGAGAGGTGCTGGGTCCCCCGGCGTCACCAACATCTCACGGGGGTTTGCTCCACAGCAGAGCCTCCTTGCCCAGCCTCCCCTTCTCCCCAAAGCCGGCGGAAGCCTGGCGGCGCCGCTACACCATCTCCGGTGCCACCCTCCTCTGCAACGAGGAAGACCCACCGGACCACCCCATCCCAGGACCTCCCACCCCGTTGCCCTCCATCCCCGTCCCCAAGGAACGTCCCCACCTCCACTGCGACTTGTCCTACTCACCGGCTGAGGCCACGCTCACCGTGATGGTCCTCGGCCTCTCCCACTTGCCCAAGGGGCTGTGGGGTGGCCGGGGCTCCTACGTCAAGGTGTACCTTCTGCCTTCTCCCGTATCTTCTGTACCTCTCCCGGCGTCCCGGTGTGTGTCACTGCAGTGTGGTGGCCTCCACCCTGCCCACCAGAAGCCATGCCAGTTTGGCCGGTACAGCCTGGAGGAGCTGAGGACCTTCACCCTGCTCTTCGCCGTCTACACCAGGTTCGGCGGCCTCAAGGACTCCTTTGTGGGAGAGGTCCTCTTCCCCTGCGCTCAGGCCACCTGGGACCCCCAGGAGCCTTCTAGCTACAGCTGGGAGCTGTCAAGGACCAAGACCAAGCTCAGAAAGGTCAGGATGGCAGAGGTCTCCAACAAGAGGGGGGCTGTCCTCACGTTTTGGCAGAGGTCAGCTTGGTCTCAGAGCCCTAAAACTCCACGGCGAGAACCAGAGCCACCTCCCCAAGGTGGGAGAGCAGCATGAGGGACTAGAGGTGCTGGGACAGCAGTCCCCCCCAGTCCCCGTGGTGTCCTCTCTTCTGGTGCATGGGCTGCCCTACAATTAATATCCATCAACCGTAACGACTGGCAGCATCTCTGCTCGGGGGCTTCGCTGAAGGTGGGGTTTCTGGGGGTGGAAGGGTTAAAGGCAGAGCTGCCACCATCCTTATGGTGATGGTGAGCATCAAAGTCACCTTCTTGACTCATTTTCTGCTTGTTCTTGAGCTGTAGCACAAGTGGGGTCCAGGGCTGGATGAGGTCAGAGGAGGTTTGATGATATCTCCCGCTCTCTCATCCCATTGCAGCGTCTTGGTGCCCACCACGTGAGCCCCGGCGTCCTCTCCTCACCCCCGAGGTCCCTCGGCCAGCTCTTCCTTCTTCTCCAGTACCAAGCCCTGGCCAATCGCATCAAGGTGCTGGTCCGCAAGGCGGAAAACCTGGGCCGGCTCTCGCGCATGCTGGGCAAGCCAGGTAGGGCAGGGGGGCAAGGACTTGCCCAGGTGGGTACAGGGAATGGGCTTCCCCTCCTTTTTCTCTCAAACTTCTCCTCCCTGAGCAAGACGTAGCACAGCAAGGTTCTAGAGATCTCCAATATGGCCCCGAAATGCTCAAAATACACCTATTTATGGTTACAAAAAATAGCACGTGGCTTTGTCCTGCTGGCTGTTGTCACCTCTGGCTCCCTCAGCCCTTGGGATGCAGGTAGGAATGGGAGCTGAGGACTTGGGAGGTACAACCAAGATGGACAGTGTGTCTCCATCCTCTCCCCACAGCTTCACATGGAGATCTTGTAGCCCCCCAGCACCCCAGTTTGGCTGCCCACGCCTTGAATCTGGCTCGTGAACCTCCCGCCTCCCACCCTGGTGGTGTGTCCAGAGCAGATCCCTCTCACCAAGGCTCCGTCTCCATTTCCAGGCCACTACGTCATCATCCAGCTTTACCACAACGGCCGTGTCATCGACACCAAGGAGACCAAGTCCATCACTGGCTACAACCCCGTCTGGAACACGCCGTTCCTCTTCAACCTCCCCGCCGGGGACATCCAGCAGCAAGAGCTGGCCTTGGAGTTCACCATCATGCAGGTGAGCAGAACGAAGGTGACCATGGCCAAAAGGTGGCCTGGATCCCCCATGCTCAGGAGATGCTCCTGCAACCACATGGAGGTCTCAGCCCCCACTTGTGGGAGGGGTACAGGCTAGCCCAGAGGAGCTACTCCTTGCCCCCCTCAGGAGGTTTCTGGGGTGGGATTGTTCTTCTGGGAGCAATGGGTGTTTCTAGCTCTGCTTGAAGGCTATCAACCGTGTCCCACAGTCCTTCTGCCCCCCTCCCACCACAGGCTCGCATCTACACCCGCAGCTCCCCGCTGGGCCACGTGCAGGTGGGTCCCCGTGCCCCCGAGGCCGGGCTGCTGCACTGGAGGGAGATGTGCAGCCGGGGCCAGCTGGAGTCAGCGCGGTGGCACCACATCCAGCCCAAGGTCCTCGGACCCTGATCTTGCCCACAGCCCATGGGCAGGGCTTGCCTGGGCCTCAGGCACTCACGGGAGCAAGTGAAGGGGGATCTCCAAGCCTTGGAGAGGTGAGGTCTCAGCTTGAATGTCGTTGTGGGCTCCATCTCCGGACCTGGAGATGGGCAGTGGGGTAGTGGTTGGCCAACCCTTCTTCTGAAGGGAGGGGAACGAGCCTATCTGAGATGGCTTCAGCCTTGAGGAGAGGAGAAGAGGAGCTTTCTCTGCTTTGTCCACTGGCCGCCTGCTCGGTGCCTGCACCCAGAGTGAGCCCTGAGCGCTTGAAACCTTAGCCGTGGTAGGAGATGGGTGGGAAGGTCACCCAATTGGGACACCAGCCCTGCGGCCACCACGGTGTTGGTATCTACTGCCCTTTCTAACCCACCATGACCAGCCCACCCTTTCCACCCAGTCCCACAGCAGCCAAGACCCTTCACCAGACCCTTCCCCATCCCCACGGGCTGGGATACGGGCTTCTCCCCGAGGAGAAGACACGCAAGGACTCACTGATATCACCCCAACCCTCCTTGCGCATAAAGGTGGTCGTCGGCGTTTTTAATTAATTGCTGGCCCAAATGAGCGGTTGATAAATAAATAAAGGCTACGAGCATGATGGCACCTGTGGGGTAATTGAAGCTCTTTCCTCTCCTGATGCTCTTTGCTTGGCTGTGCCGTGGGCCAGCAGCATCCCGTGGGCCAGCTTCAGGAGCAAGAACTGTCCTCCAGAACGGTGGCCGGGGTGGGAGGGGATGGACAACTACTCATGGGGCAGGAGGAAGCAAAACCTCACTCACGTGACCCCCTGAATGGTGCTAATTACTAAATAATCAGTACCTTTCTCCATGTAGATTAACTGGACACTCTCTTCCACCAGCTCCTCGCCCCTCTGACCTCTCTCCAGCCCCAGCGGCAGGTCCCCATGGGACAAGGGCAGCTCTTCGGTGGGAGGAGATTGTCTGCAGACCCCATGGGGAGAGAAAGAGCATGGGTCACAGTGATGCAGGCCTTGGCAAGGGTCATCATGGTGATGAAGGCCATGGCAAGTAGGACTAGGGTGAGGATGGCCATGGTGAGGAAGGACCAATGGTGAGAAAGGTCAAGGTGAAGATGGCTGTGCAAGGATGGCCGTGGCAAGGCTGGCCATGGTGAGGGGGAGGAAGGCCATGGTGAGGCAGACCATGGGGAGGAAGGCCATGTTGAGGGGGAGGAAGGCCATGGCAAGGAAGGCTTTGGAGAGGAAGGCTATGGTGAGGCAGACTGTGTGGAGGAGGCCCATGTTGAGGATGAGAATAGCTGTGGTGAGGAAGGCCATGGAGAGGGTGAAGATGGCCACAGTGAGGTAGGAGAAGGTGAGGGAAGCCATGGTAAGGCCAGATAACAGGGAAAAAGGCCATGTTGAGGGTGAGGAAGGCCATAGGGAGGGTGAGGAAGGCCATGGTGAGGCAGACCATGGGGAGGAAGGCCATGTTGAGGGGGAGGAAGGCCATGGTGGGGCAGACGGTGGGGAAGAAAGCCATGGTGAGGCAGACTGTGGGGAGAAAGGCCATGTTGAGGCAGACCATGGGGAGGAAAGTCACACTGAGCGTGAGGAAGGCCACGGTGAGGCAGACCCCATCTCCCGGCCCCTCTCCCCCCCCCCCGCCCGGCGCGGCAGGGGTTAACGGCGAC
>NW_015091332.1:256301-270354 GCF_001431845.1 Calidris pugnax | reverse complement strand
CGCTTGAAACCTTAGCCGTGGCAGGAGATGGGGGGGAAGGCCACCCCATTGGGACACCAGCCCTGCGGACACGACGGTGTTGGTATCTACTGCCCTTTCTAACCCACCATGACCAGCCCACCCTTTCCACCCAGTCCCACAGCAGCCAAGACCCTTCACCAGACCCTTCCCCATCCCCACGGGCTGGGATACGGGCTTCTCCCCGAGGAGAAGACACGCAAGGACTCACTGATATCACCCCAACCCTCCTTGCGCATAAAGGTGGTCGTCGGCGTTTTTAATTAATTGCTGGCCCAAATGAGCGGTTGATAAATAAATAAAGGCTACGAGCATGATGGCACCTGTGGGGTAATTGAAGCTCTTTCCTCTCCTGATGCTCTTTGCTTGGCTGTGCCGTGGGCCAGCAGCATCCCGTGGGCCAGCTTCAGGAGCAAGAACTGTCCTCCAGAACGGTGGCCGGGGTGGGAGGGGATGGACAACTACTCATGGGGCAGGAGGAAGCAAAACCTCACTCACGTGACCCCCTGAATGGTGCTAATTACTAAATAATCAGTACCTTTCTCCATGTAGATTAACTGGACACTCTCTTCCACCAGCTCCTCGCCCCTCTGACCTCTCTCCAGCCCCAGCGGCAGGTCCCCATGGGACAAGGGCAGCTCTTCGGTGGGAGGAGATTGTCTGCAGACCCCATGGGGAGAGAAAGAGCATGGGTCACAGTGATGCAGGCCTTGGCAAGGGTCATCATGGTGATGAAGGCCATGGCAAGTAGGACTAGGGTGAGGATGGCCATGGTGAGGAAGGACCAATGGTGAGAAAGGTCAAGGTGAAGATGGCTGTGCAAGGATGGCCGTGGCAAGGCTGGCCATGGTGAGGGGGAGGAAGGCCATGGTGAGGCAGACCATGGGGAGGAAGGCCATGTTGAGGGGGAGGAAGGCCATGGCAAGGAAGGCTTTGGAGAGGAAGGCTATGGTGAGGCAGACTGTGTGGAGGAGGCCCATGTTGAGGATGAGAATAGCTGTGGTGAGGAAGGCCATGGAGAGGGTGAAGATGGCCACAGTGAGGTAGGAGAAGGTGAGGGAAGCCATGGTAAGGCCAGATAACAGGGAAAAAGGCCATGTTGAGGGTGAGGAAGGCCATAGGGGGGGGCAACGGGCCGGGCCTAGGCCTAGATTTAGGCCTAGATCTAGGCCTAGGCCTAGGCCTGGCCGAAGAACCCCCTTCCCCACCCCGCTGTGGTAGCCCCGGAGGGGATGGCGTCCAGCTGAGGCGCTGCTTTGGCTTCTTAATTCTCCGTTTCGGGTGGTTGGGGAGGGGGGAGGCGGGGAAATAAGCGGTAACGTTGTTTTGGAGGTGAGGGGTGGCCTCCATTTTAATGGCGGGGGGTGGTAGAGGTCTCCTGAGGGGGTGAGCACCGTGGCCATTGCCACCGGGCTCCCTAACCCGAAGGGTGGTGGCAGAGACCCCCCCAAAGGGCGCTTTTGCGCCCTTTGGGGGGGTCTCTGCCATCACCCTTCGGGTTAGGGAGCCAGTTACGTCCCAAAAAGTGAGGATTTTTAAGAACTGACCACCTCTCGTCCCCTTCAGATGCATCACTGTAAGAGATACCGGTCCCCGGAGCAGGAGAACTACCTGGGTCACAGGTGGAAAAGGAAAAGATCTCGGAGCAGAGACTACGAGGGGAGATTACGATACCCACCCCGCAGGGATCTGGCCAGGAGATCACGATCGAGAAGGTAAAAAAACAGGGTTTGTTTAGGGTTTTTTTTTTTTTTGAGGGGGGAGAGAGGGAGAGGTTTTGTCTCGGAGCGGCGGCAGCTTTTATTTCCTGGCTGTGGATCAGCTTTAAAGCCATAAATCCCCGAGATGGAAGGCTTAATGGTGTGGGCCTTCCCTTCTATCTCTCTGTTATCTCACCGGAAAAGTTCTTCCCAAAGCTTTAATATTAAGGAGGGAGAAGAGCCTCATCTGGAATCACATTTCCCAGTTTTCATGCCGTGAAGGCATTAAAGTCTTTCCCGACAACCCGCTTCCTTCTGAAATGATTACAAATCAGATTTTAAACTAACAGTATTGGTTGTTTTTTTCCCCCTTATGAGGAGAGACTGAGAGAGCTGGGACTCTTTAGTCTGGAGAAGAGAAGGCTGAGGGGAGACCTTATTAATGCTGACAAGTATCTCAAGGGTGGGTTGAAGGAGGAGGGAGCCAGACTCTTTTCAGTGGTTCCCAGTGAGAGGACGAGGGGCAACGGGCACAAGTTGGAACAGAAGAGGTTCCACTCAAATATGAGGAGAAACTTCTTCACGGTGAGGGTGGCAGAGCCCTGGCAGAGGCTGCCCAGGGAGGGGGTGGAGTCCCCTTCCTTGGAGATTTTCAAGCCCCACCTGGATGCTCCTGAGTAACATGCTCTGACAAGCTCTGGGTGGTCCTGCTTCAGCAGGGGAGTTGGACTAGATGATCTCTATGGTCCCTTCCAACTCTAAAATTCAGTGAAATTCAGTGAAAAGGATCCGAGAGCGTCACTAACTCATCTTTTCTGCTTCGGCTCCGGGTTTTTACCTTTGATCCTCTCTTTGTTTGGCGTTTCTGCAGGGACAATTAGGTGCTGGAAGCGGGGTTGATAAAGCCTCTGATAACAGTGAGGCTTCTGGAACAGAGGAGAGTCGTGGTGACACCCAACTAGGCTGGCCATCCTCAGTGGTACCAGAGCTTGGTGTGGTTCCACTGGTTGAACTGGGGGGCAGGTTGCAGCCAGAAGGGGAGCTGAGTTCATCTTTAAAATTCCTGAGATGTTCTACAAATGAATTTCCCTTCCCCAGCCTGGCTTTTACTTACTTGGAGGAAGGGGATTGTGAAATAGAGCTGAGACACACAGTGGGCTTTCCCATTTTTTTATTATTTTTTTTTTTTCCTCTCATGGATTCTGTAGGAGAGATTTGTATGAAAACAGCCTTTTACTAGATTAAAACCTTCTTGCCTCGTCAGTCTGGGAGCGCGAGCCTCTCGCGGGTTGGCTGGTCTCCTTTGTGGTTTAGATTGTCATTTCTGACTCCTCTTGTAACTTCAAAGCACGTGCTGAAGTTTCATAAAGGTGTGTTTGGAGTTGGGTGTTGGTGTCGGAACAGGTTGGAGGGGTTTTTTGGGTTGTTTTTTTTGGCTTTTGGGTAGTTCAGCGGTGACCTAGAGCCGCCGCCGTCTTGGCAGGCAGGTTGAAATTTTAGTCTTGATCCTAGAGGAGATGAAACCCTACAGACGTACCCGTGGCCCGTTAAGCTGTCAGCGAGGGAGCTAATTGAGGTGCAAATGAGAAAATTTCCTATTTCCAGGCTGAAGCTGCTGCAGTGAGGGCTCTGGTGGGTTGGAGAAGCCGTTGCTTTTGCTGTGGGCTGGGGATATCACACCGCAGCGTCCGCTGGGCGCTGCTGGAAAACCAACGTGCTCTTATTTCTGAGCTGCAACGCCAAAAACATGGCTTTTCCCTCAATGATGGTGTGAAATGAGGCTTGTGGAGGAAGCTGTGTCATTAGCCCGGCCACGGGGGGAGAAGACAGTCGTGCTTTTTGGGGGGCTAATCGAGGACGGGGCGGGGAGAGCCACTCTTCATGGTTTAACGTGCACTTGGGGTTCCTCACACCATGTGTGCACCTCCAGCTGATAAATACTGACCCAGGGGAGCTTTAGCTCCTGTCTTCTGGCCCTTCCCAACACAGAGATGAGCTTGGCTGAAGGTCTCCCTCACGTATGTGCAGCCCTTGAGTGTTGTAAGAGAAACAGGAGCTTAACTCTATTGTGGAGACCAATTTTTTTTCCTCTTGGCCTCTTGCTAATGATGTGTTGTGTGTGTGTACACCAAAGGCTGGGTCTTCAGGGGACTCCAGGGGACTCCAGTCCCCTCCTTGGGGACCCACTGCTGTCTTCAGATCTCATTTGTTGGACGACTCCTCTTGCTAATGATGTGTTGTGTGTGCGTACACCGAAGGCTGGGTCTTCAGGGGACTCCAGGGGACTCCAGTCCCCTCCTTGGGGACTCACTGCTGTCTTCAGATCTCATTTGTTGAACGACTAATGAGAGACCTTCCTTAGGGAGGAGAAATGGTGGCGTGTGGTGGCGGAGGTGGCTCGGATGAGGTTGGCAGCTCAGATCGAGCTCTGAGTGGGTGATTCCAGCCCCACAGCCCCTTGAAACATGGGAGCATCACACAATTTTCTCTTGCAAACTCTCTCCTTTTTTTCTTCCCTGAGAAACGGGGCCGAGGAGCGCTCACCCTTTGAGGGTGGTACTCAATGGCTCAAAGTCCAGATGGAAACCAGTCACAAGTGGTGTTCCTCAAGGGTCCGTGCTGGGGCTGGTGCTGTTTAACATTTTTATCAATGATATAGACAGGGAGATTAAAGGCACCATCAGCAAGTTTGCGGATGACACCAAGCTGTGTGGTGTTGTCGATACACCAGAGGGACGGGATGTCATCCAGAAGGACCTGGACAGGCTGGAGAGGTGGGCCCAGGTGAACCTCATGAGGTTCAACAAGAGCAAATGCAAGGTTCTGCACCTGGGCCGGAACAATCCTCGCCACCAATACAAACTGGGGGGTGAGGTATTGGAAAGCAGCCCTGAGGAAAGGGACTTGGGGGTGCTGGTGGAGGAGAAGCTGGACATGAGCAGGCAGTGGGCAGCTGCAGCCCAGAAGGCCAATCCCATCCTGGGCTGCATCAAAAGATGCGTTGCCAGCAGGTCCAGAGAGGGGATTCTGCCACTTTACTCTGCTCTGGTGAGACCTCACCTGGAGTATTGTGTGCAGGTCTGGAGCCCTCAATATAAGAAGGACATGGACCTGATGGAGAGGGTCCAGAGGAGGGCCACAAGGATGATCAGGGGGATGGAGCCCCTCTGCTCCGAGGACAGGCTGAGGGAGCTGGGGTTGTTCAGCCTGGAGAAGAGGAGGCTCTGGGGAGACCTAATAGCAGCCTTCCAGTACCTGAAGGGAGCCTACAGGAAGGCTGGGGAGAGCCTGTTTAGAAAGGCCTGCAGTGACAGGACGAGGGGCAATGGCTTCAAGCTGGAGGGGAACAGATTTAGACTGGAGATGAGGAGAGGGTTCTTCACTGTGAGGGTGGTGGAGCACTGGAACAGGTTGCCCAGGGAGGTGGTTGAGGCCCCTTCCCTGGAGATATTCAAGGAGAGGCTCGACGAGGCCCTGGGCAACCTGGTCTAGTTGGGGGTGTCCCTGCTGACTGCGGGGGGGTTGGACTAGATGGCCTTTGGAGGTCCCTTCTGGCCTGGACAATTCTATGATTCTATGATTTGAGCCGCCGCGGTTTCAAGCTTGCTGTGGTTTCCCCACCACCAGGGAAGCGAGAGCGCTTAAATTCGGCAGGACTGGGCAATTTTTGCTTTTCCAGACTTATAAAACACCTCCTCCTTTGCCCTCCAGCCATGACAGGATGCCTTATCACAGGAGATACAGACGGGACAGCGATGCCTACAGACTGGAAGAGCGAAGCCCCTCTTTCGGAGAGGATTATTACTCCACCCGCTCGCGAAACTGGCGCCGATCCCGAGGCCGAGAGCAGCAGCACCGTCCAAAGAAGCACCAGCACCACTGCAGGAAACGCAGGACCAGGTCTTGTAGCAGTGCCTCCTCGGTGAGTAACATCCAGAACGAGTTGAGGATTGGTCAGGGTTTTTGTTTCTTTTTTTTTTTTTAACCGTTCTTACCTCCTTTTTAGCTGGGAACACTCTGGGTGAGTACCTCTAATCCCATATTATTTTTTTTTTTTGTGTGTGTGTGTTCGTTTTCATATAGTCCAAAAAAAAAAATACGATAATCTGTGTCTTGTTAAGCAGGAAATGTTTGTAGCTATTGGTTTGTGGTTTTTTTTTTACACACTAGTCCAGCTCTTAATGTAGCTTTAATACCTGAGGAAATTAAGTTGTGCTCTTTAACATCTCGAGGGAGGGGATCAGGCAAAGCTTCAAATGATAGGCTAATGAGGGAGACCCTTGGCTACTGGCCAGCCTGGCTGCTGGGGATCAGGCACGTGTGTGTTCGTTTTCATATAGTCCAAAAAAAAAAATACGATAATCTGTGTCTTGTTAAGCAGGAAATGTTTGTAGCTATTGGTTTGTGGTTTTTTTTTTACACACTAGTCCAGCTCTTAATGTAGCTTTAATACCTGAGGAAATTAAGTTGTGCTCTTTAACATCTCGAGGGAGGGGATCAGGCAAAGCTTCAAATGATAGGCTAATGAGGGAGACCCTTGGCTACTGGCCAGCCTGGCTGCTGGGGATCAGGCACTCTGTGGGTTTTATACCCAGCCAGGGCCTTGTTTCTGCGTCCTCCTGCTGCTTCTTGGGGTGTGTTTGGGGGGAGTGATTTGGAATGCAGTTTTTGGGGAGTGATTTGGAATGGAGCCCTCCCAGGAAGACCTGGATGGGATCAATCAGCCTGGTCGTTAGCCTGGGGGTTATTAACCCCCATCCCCACTGTGCTTAGAAAAAGGCTTCCACCTTCTGAGGTGTCCTCTTTTCCACACGCCAGTGTCCTTGGGCTTCAGCTTCTTGAAAACTCGCCCATTTTCCACCCCAAAATGTAGTATTCCTTGCCCGAGGTGTTTCAAGGATGACCAGTGAATACTGGGAAGTGGGTGGGGAGGCTGATCCCGGGACTGGGAATGCCCTGGCAGTGTTGTGAGGTGTCAGACCAAACCTCCCCCCCTTCCCTGCTGCTCTCCTGCAAGGAACACTTCCACCTCTCACACGTTTGTTGCTTTTAAATGTTATAAAAACTAAAAGACCGAGCCCCGATCCCTGCAGTTTTAGGGGATAGGTCTGCATGGCTGGGAACTTCTGACGGTCTGTTGCTTTCCTCCTTTTATTTTCTTGCCAGTTGACTTTTTTTTTGTTTATTTTTATTCTTAATTTTAGTTTTAGAAAGAGCCTGGGTCAGGATGCAAACGCCCCAGTGGGGTTTGCGCGCGTGCGCGGCGATAACGGCGTGTGGGTTTTGGGCTGGTGTGATCTGAAACCCCTTTGAAGTCTCACACTGAAGCTCTCTCTGCTGTCCTCTCTACCTTCTCCTCCTTCCTCCACCTTCTGGGGTTTGATCACAGCTCAGTATTTTGGATTAGCTGGGGGGCAAAGGGCACAGAAGAGAAGCCTCGATAGAAGCCCGGGCGTGGAAACGTAGAGCTTTGTATTAATTTCTTTGGCTGTAGAGCTTGTAACTATTTTTAAGGCCGAGTAGAAAAAGATTGGGAATTAGGGCAGCTTGTTTTGTGGACCCCGGGGTCCTTTCGGGAAGGTTGGGCTGGTTTTCCAGTAGAAGCCAGCAGGGGTGAAGGTGACCTCAGACCTTCAGCGGACGCCTGGAGTGAAAGGGTCCCTGGGGGATTAATTTAACTGTCCTGTTTCTAAAGTTCCTAAAGTTCTCCCGGGTTTAAAATTCCATCTGATGGGCAACACCGGGTCTGTTTTGTCAGCCAGTCTGGGAGGATGGATTTTTGGGTCAGTGGCAGTGGTCGGTTTGGTCAAGAAGGGGATGGTTGGTAGCTGGGGGCAGGAGAGGGCTGTGGGGCAGGAGAGGGCTGTGGGGCAGCCGGGGGTTTAATTAACCCTTGGGGCTGCAGAGAGGGAGAACTTGCTCCTCTGGCTTCTGCTGGGCACCTGGGCCAAACCGACAGCTTTTTCTACCCTTCCTCACCTTTGCCAGCGCAGAAAACACAACGGCCCCTTCTGGCAAAGCCAGGCTTCTCCCTCCCACCTCTGGCAGCATCTCCTCCTGGGAGGATGCTGCTCCTCTTCCTCCTCCTCCTCCTCCTCCTCCTCTGTGGGGCACGGTGGCCCCTGAGCCACCTTAACACCGGAGCTTCCCGGCTGCTGCTGCTCCGTAGCTAAATGCGAAGAGTTTTTCTTTACATACCTGTAGCTGTTGATGACTTTTCTGTTTTGAAGTTAGTTTTGTTGTCTTGACGTGTCCCTTGCAATATCCCTATCGTTATATATGCTGTGTGCCTTATGAAATGCTGGGATCTGGAAAATCCAACCAACCAACCATCCAACCAACCAACCAACCAACCATCCATCCAACCGGCGCCCCCGTCGTCTCTCCAACCTCTTGAATGACAACACAATCCTGCCTGCCTGCCCCGGGACCTGCCTGCCCCTCTGCCCTGCGCGCTCGTGTCGGGGGGCGGTGCGGACAGAGAAGCCAACAGAGCAGTAAGCGCAGCAGGAGCGTGGAAGATGACAAGGAAGGCCACCTGGTGTGCAGGATCGGCGATTGGCTCCAAGAGCGATGTACAGCCACCTTTCGTAACGCTTTACCTCTCTCTCTCTCTCTCTCTCTCTCTCTCTACTTTCTATCCCCCCTGTGTTAGAACAAGATCTCTCCTCTCCGTACTGGAGGGGGTCTCTAGTGTTTTATTGCCTATAAATGGGACTGACCAGTAAATTGCCTCAGGCAGACAATAGACACTTGAGTCTTAAAAAAGAGCGTAGCAGCGAGAGACATCTTTATTATTATTTTTTATTATTATTATTATTATTTGCTTTGACGTTTTATTGCTGTGAAAATTGCAGGATCTCAGCTCTCCCCAGGTCCCTCTGAAGGTCATGTCCCCCTCCTGTTTTCTCTCCTAGATGAAATCGTTGGCAGCCTGGGCGAAGGCACTTTTGGCAAAGTGGTGGAGTGCGTCGACCACGCCAGGTGGGCACCTTTCCCTGCTGGGTAACTCCTCTGGTCCAGCCTGGATGCTGATGACCGTGGTGGGATCACAGAATCACAGAATCTTAGTGGTTGGAAGGGACCTCTGAGATCGAGTCCAACCACAAAAAAAAAAAAAAAAAAAACCAAAACAAAAAACAAAACCCCAAAAAACACCCCACACCAAACGCCCACCAAAAACACCGCACCCACCAACTAAACCCCACACTCAACACCTCACCATAAACCAATAACCTTGGGCACTAGAGCATGCCCTGAAGAGCCATGTCTATACGTTTCTTAAATCCCTCCAGGGATGGTGACTCCACCACCTCCCTGGGCAGGCTGTTCCAGGGCCTGACCACCCTCTCAGTAAAGTAATTCTTTCTAATATCTAATCTAAATGCTGGACCAAACTGGTGTCACTTTCCACTTGTCACTACAGCAAGGTCTGCTTCACACCTCAGTCCCTCCCCCAAATTTGCAGGCTGATGTGTTAAGGGGGGGGGGTTGTTCAGGCTCCAGCACAGACTCTTCCACTGCAGGGAACTCCAGTTTTCTGTCTGGCCTGTATCATTCTGTCTGGCCTGTGTCAGGAACAGCGTGGGGAGTAGGGCCCGAGAGGTGATTGTCCCCCTGTACTGGGCACTGGTGAGGCCTCACCTTGAGTACTGTGTCCAGTTTTGGGCCCCCTACCATAAAAAAGACATCGAGGTGCTGGAGCGGGTCCAGAGAAGGGCGACAAAGATGGTGAGGGGTCTGGAGCACAAGTCTTATGAGGAGAGGCTGAGGGAGCTGGGGGTGTTCAGCCTGGAGAAGAGGAGGCTGAGGGGAGACCTTCTTGCTCTCTGCAACTCCCTGAAAGGAGGGTGTAGAGAGGTGGGGGGCGGTCTCTTTTCTCAAGTCACAGGTGACAGGACAAGAGGAAATGGCCTCAAGTTACACCAGGGGAGGTTCAGGCTGGATATTAGGAACAATTTTTTCCCTGAAAGGGTTCTCGGGCATTGGAATGGGCTGCCCAGGGAGGGGGGTGAGGCCCCATCCCTGGAGGTGTTCAAAAGCCGGGTTGATGTAGTGCTGGGAGGTCTGGTTTAGTGATGATGCTCCTTGTTTGTTGTGCGGGTGTCTATTTTTGTCAGTCAGGTTGACGGTTGGACAAGATGATCTTTGGGGGCCCTTCCAACCTAGAAGATTCTGTGATTCTGTTGGGCCAGTCCCTGGGATGTGTCCTCTTCTCTGCGGACCGAGGACCTGCCTACGTAGGCTTTTTGTCTGACTCCATCCTTTTTTTTCTCTTCCCCCTTACAGAGGCAAATCTCAGGTGGCACTGAAAATCATCAAAAACGTTGGGAAATACCGGGAAGCAGCCAGGCTGGAGATCAACGTCCTGAAAAAAATCAAAGAGAAGGACAAGGAGAACAAATTGTAAGTTCTTAGGAGACTCCTGGGGGGTCGGTAACCGCGTCCTTCCAGGCAGGGAAAGGTGGGGCTGAGGACTGGGATACCTGCTGCTCAGCTCTTAGGTGGAGGGGAAAACCTGTCTCATTCCTCCATATTTTGGAAGGGCATCTGTCTCTAGTTCTACTGAACCTTTACTTACTTAAGACTCGACACAATTAAGAGTTTTAGCGAGGAAAAATGAACTGAAACTTCTCTGACGACCACCTGCTGCCTCCTCCCGCTCGAATGGGAGACCTGGAGCTAAAGGTGGTTGAGCAAAAGTGAGGAAAGGGTATCTCTGTGGTGCCCCACGGAGGGATGACGCTGCTGCTGAGTCAGCTGCCTCGGAGCTGCTGCTCACCAACCACTTCTGGAGCAGCCAGGAATGGGGAGAATGACTCTTCTGTCCCCTTGTTCCTCAAGGGTCCATGCTGGGGCCGGTGCTGTTTAACATTTTTATCAATGACATAGACAGGGAGATTAAAGGCACCATCAGCAAGTTTGCGGACGACACCAAGCTGTGTGGTGTTGTCGATACACCAGAGGGATGGGATGTTATCCAAAAGGACCTGGACAGGCTGGAGAGGTGGGCCCAGGTGAACCTCATGAGGTTCAACAAGAGCAAATGCAAGGTTCTGCACCTGGGCCGGAACAATCCTCGCCACCAATACAAACTGGGGGGTGAGGGATTGTTCTATGACTCTATGATTCAAACGACCCTTAATCCTCCTGTCTCTTCTCTCCCCCCAGCTTGTGTGTCCTGATGTCGGACTGGTTCAACTTCCACGGCCACATGTGCATCGCCTTCGAGCTGCTGGGCAAGAACACTTTCGAGTTCCTGAAGGAGAATAACTTCCAGCCCTACCCTCTCCCTCAGATCCGACACATGGCCTACCAGCTCTGCCATGCCTTGAGATGTAAGTCATCCAGGGTGACTTACACCAGGCCCCGCCGGGTGACCATGGCTCACCGGAAGGGAGCAGGTCTTTGATGGTACCCCTGCTTTGCTCTGTGGTTTTTTTAGACCTATTTTTTTTTCTTTTCTCCTCTCTGCCACCGCTGCAGTTTTACACGACAACCAGCTGACTCACACCGACCTCAAGCCAGAAAACATCTTGTTTGTCAACTCGGATTTTGACACACTCTACAACGAGAAAAAGGTGGGTTTGTGGCCAAAAGAAGAAATTCTTTACAGTGAGGGTGGTGAGACACTGGAACAGGTTGCCCAGGGAAGTTGTGGCTGCCCCATCCCTGGAGGGGTTCAAGGCCAGGCTGGATGGGGCCTTGAGCAACCTGGTCTGGTGGGAGGTGTCCCTGCCCAGGGCAGGGGGGTTGGAACTAGATGATCCTTGAGGTCCCTTCCAACCCAAACCACTCTATGATTCTATGAAAAGAGAAGGGGGTGGATCAGGAACAACCTGCCTTTTCCTCCCCTGCAGAAATCGGATCTTCCCTGTCCCTCCACACCCCACAGGGCCTTGAAAAGTCTATTTAGTAGGAACGAAGTAGGATTCACACCTCTTGTTTTCCCTTCCAACCCAAACCATTCTATGAAAAGAGCAGGGGGTTGATCAGGAACAACCTGCCTTTTCCTCCCCTGCAGAAATCGGATCTTCCCTGTCCCTCCACACCCCACAGGGCCTTGAAAAGTCTATTTAGTAGGAACGAAGTAGGATTCACACCTCTTGTTCCTCTTGTGTTTCCTAAAAGCCTTGAGGCTGCTTCACTCCATGGAGTGGAGCGTTTGGTGGCTTTCTGAGCCGTTCAGGGCTCGGGGCTTCACAGTCATAATCCTTCTGATTCTATGAAAAGAGCAGGGGGTTGATCAGGAACAACCTGCCTTTTCCTCCCCTGCAGAAATCGGATCTTCCCTGTCCCTCCACACCCCACAGGGCCTTGAAAAGTCTATTTAGTAGGAACGAAGTAGGATTCACACCTCTTGTTTCTCTTGTGTTTCCTAAAAGCCTTGAGGCTGCTTCACTCCATGGAGTGGAGCGTTTGGTGGCTTTCAGAGCTGTTCAGGGCTCGGAGCTTCACAGTCATAATCCTTCCAAGGTGGCAGTTGTGGGGTGAGAGGGCTCCTCTCCAAGCCTGAGTTAATCCTGAGCTGTCAGAAGCACTGAGGGCTTCTCTTTTCGCTTGCAGAGCTGTGAGGAGAAGTCCATCCGGAACACCAGCATCCGGGTGGCAGACTTCGGAAGCGCCACCTTCGACCACGAGCACCACACCACCATCGTGGCCACCCGGCACTACCGTCCCCCAGAAGTGATTCTGGGTGAGCTCTGCTGGGATTTTGGGAGCACGGGATGTGGGGGAGGAGGAGAACGGTGGTCCCACGGATGGCTGTAGGATGGAGGAGGACAACCTCTTTGGATGCAGCCCAGGATGGGATTGGCCTTCTGGGCTGCAAGTGCCCACTGCCTGCTCATGTCCAGCTTTTCCTCCATCAGCCCCCCAAGTCCCTTTCCTCAGGGCTGCTTTCCAGTCCCTCACCCCCCAGTCTGTATTGGTGGCGAGGATTGTTCCGGCCACCACCATTCCAACCTGAATGATTCTATGATTCTATGAACCAGGTTGAGGGCACAGCAGTTGTTGGGGACGAGCTGGTCCATGCTGCACCACCACCCCCAGTGGTCCCACAACGTCCTTGATGGTCTGGAAGGTGTTGATGGATAAAGGCAGGGCCTCGGTGTGGAGTGTGGAGAGAAACCTGAGGTTCAGGAAGGGTTCAGATTGATTCTGGGGGAAGGTGGAGTCATAAATGGAAGGGGGGAAGACTTGATGATCTTGATGGAGATACCTCTGGGCTCCTGGCAATCCCCACCAGATTGTTGCTGCAGGGATTACACCAATCCAGACTCAGAAGGTAACAGGACTCTCTTTGCAGAGCTGGGCTGGGCGCAGCCGTGCGACGTCTGGAGCACGGGGTGCATTCTGTTCGAGTACTACCGCGGCTTCACGCTCTTCCAGGTACAGATCTTGCAAAAATTTCCAAACCCTCCAAACCCTCCACCTCTAAAAGGGCTCAAATTTAGGTGAGGGGAACGGAAGCGCAGCCCCAGGTGCTAAAAAGGGGAAGCTGAGTTCCAAAGTTGTCTCTCCTTCCCTCGTACAGGGGACAGAACTCTTTTTCATCGCCGTTAACGCGCCGTTTCTCTTTGCCTCCTCAGACCCACGAAAACCGCGAGCATCTCGTCATGATGGAAAAAATCCTCGGCCCGATTCCATCTCACATGGTCCACAAAACTCGGTGAGGACCTCTTCTGGCTCTCACCTCCGTGGATAGAACCCAGGGAGACGCGCTGAAGGGTATTTATTTCCCCATCAACGACCTCTTTTCTCTCCAGGAAGCAAAAATATTTCCACAACGGGAACCTGGTGTGGGATGAGAACACGTCCGACGGGCGCTACGTCCAAGAGAACTGCAAGCCCCTGAGGGTAGGTGCTGGGTTGTGGGGTGGGACCTGTTGCCTTCTCCAGATGAACACCATGAGGCTTAGGGAGGGGAATTTTCCCTCAATAATCAGCTTTTACAGAGCCCCAAACTCGAGATCTGCAGTAAGAGGAGGTTATTGGTGCTGGGAAGGGGAGGGAGGGTGGGACACAGCCACTGCCTCGCTGTGTTATCACACAGCTCCCTGATGAGGAGAGACTGAGAGAGCTGGGACTCTTTAGTCTGGAGAAGAGAAGGCTGAGGGGAGACCTTATTAATGCTGACAAGTATCTCAAGGGAGGGTTGAAGGAGGAGGGAGCCAGACTCTTTTCAGTGGTTCCCAGTGAGAGGATGAGGGGCAACGGGCACAAGTTGGAACATAGAATCATAGAATGGCCCAGGCCAGAAGGGACCTCCAAAGGCCATCTAGTCCAACCCCCCCGCAGGCAGCAGGGATACCCCCAAATAGAACAGGGTGCCC
>NW_015091332.1:238860-256101 GCF_001431845.1 Calidris pugnax | reverse complement strand
GGCAATCCTGCTTCAGCAGGGGAGTTGGACTAGATGATCTCTATGGTCCCAACTCTAAAATTCAGTGAAATTGAGTGAAATCTCCCCCCTTCTCTCCCAGACGTACATGCTGCACGACTCCCTGGAGCACGCCCAGCTCTTCGACTTGATGAGGAGGATGTTGGAGTTCGACCCTTCGCGCAGGATCACGTTCTCAGAAGCTCTCCTCCATCCCTTCTTCGCCGGCCTCTCCGCCGAGGAGAGGATGCTGTGCGGCCGGGGGGCCAGCAGGGACCTCAGCAGATGACAGCTGGGATTTTGTCCCCCCCAAAAAAAAAAACCAGGACAGGCTCCAAACTCCCCTCTCTGCTCTCCTCGGAGGGGCTGGGGGGCACTGCCACAAAGGACCCTGGGGAAGGAAACAAAAAACCTACATCCTAAAGCACAGATTTGTCTATTTATATGTTGTAAAGTTAAAATAAAAGTGTTTCTTATTGTTTGATACTTCCCTTGTAGGCAAGGTGGAGGGTTTTCTCTTGCTCCCAGCTTTGCTATTTTTCTACCCCTTCCCTGTGAAGGAAGATGGAAAATTAACTGGAAAAATTAAGGAGGAGGAACCTTGGCTTCAGGAGGGGGAGGGGAGCGAATAAATAGCTGCACGCAATTAGCACACATGAATACTTGCACTTTTATTTCAGGATATTTCCCCCCCCCCTCTGCCTCCCCCAGCAGGAATTAGTTGTTACAAACATCAGGTGACAGATGGGACTGTGGAGCAGTGACACAGTGCAGTGACCTTCACCTCTTAGTGACCGAGGGGTTTTGGGGTAGAATAATAAAAAAGTGTCCTGTTCTTTGAATTAACCCTGGAGATGTGGGGGAAAGGGGGGGGAGGAGGGACCCAGACCCCTTTTTGGGCCTGGGAGGGCTCCACACCCACCCCTAAGATGCATTTTATGTGAGGCCAAGACAAAGCTTCGTATCCGAGGACAAATACCCCCCCAAAAAATCTACTTTTATCTCCAAATTTATCTCCAAATTACTTTATCTGTAAAGTTGAACTGTGCCAAACACGGCCCTGAGCTGCCTGCTGTGTCCTGAACACGCCTGAGGTGGGGGGTTGTACCCTCCTCTACTTGGCTTCTCTGTTTGCTACCTAATAGCCAAGACAAGAAGGAAAATAATTTCTTGACTGTGACGACTATAACAGACATGTAACACCTCAACCATATTGAATTGCATAAGTAGCCAAATAATGAATCCCTATCCAAATAGTCCTAAATATTGCTAAAGATTTGTTTTAAACAGATTCATGTGTATTTCTCCTTTTTTAGCAAAGTCTCTCTAAAAACAGCAGACCATGTCCTGGCAATTTTTTGTTTGAAAGAATGTATGACTTTATGCAAATATTGTTCAAAAACTGCTTGACCAAAATGGCTTGCAAGCAGGTTTAGAATTCACTTCACACATTCTGAAGCTATAACATTCTGACATATTAGTTCAGTTGGGTTCTGAATGGTTCACCAGTCTTCATATTCCAGCGACTCAATGTTTATGGCATGTGCTCAATTGTTTTAAGGCATGACTAAAAAGTGTAAAACTGGTCTATGAAATCACTAGTCCAGAAAAAATTCTCTGCTCTGTTGAATTCAATAAGCAGTATGTATATTCACTTTCTTTGTACTATTTTTTTTTTTTTTAACTTTTTTTTTTTTGCTTAACCATGGGGAACTGTATTGCTTCCTGGAGCTATCCCTGCAAAAAAAACCCAAAAACCAACCACCAAACCCTCATCTTGACCTGGTTGGGTGCCCTTCTGGGCACGTAACATCAGCTCAGAGGCAGGAAAGGACCCCCCTGTGATGAAGCCTCGAGTGTTTCTCCTCCATTACCCCTCTCAGTGCCTACAATCTACAATTTAACAGCCAAAACCAGGAGAGGGGAGGAAAAAAAAGCCCAAACCTGCAAGCCTGGGTGGAGGAAAAGAGGAATGGAAAGAGCAGGTTGTTTTATTGAGTGAGGAGAGGGGGAAAAAAATAAAAAAATAAAAAATAAAGCTAAACACTGCTACAGCAACATCTGCCTTGTGAAGGGTGAGGATTAGATGGAGCTGGAAGAGCTGAAGGAAGGAGAAAGGTGGAGGGAAACCTCACCTTGGTAGAAACCACAAATGCTGTCCCTTCCCAGCACAGCCTAGTGGGACCCACAGCTCCTTAAATGCCATGGTGGGTCAAGCCGGGACATGGCTCACCCAAGGAAGGGGGCAGGGGACCACCGTGGGGCAGTGACACCCACCACAAGTCACCAAGTCAGTGCTAAGGCCACCAGGGGGAAAGCCCTGGGAGCAGCTCGGGGTCTGGACACCGAGGGGCAAAGCCCTCCCCGTCCTCCTGAGGTAGATATGGCAAAGTGCAGGGGAAAAGAGCTCGGGGGGGCACCCGGTGCTCACCACCATCCTGTCACCACCACCCTGTCCTCACCACCACCCTGCCCTCACCGGCCCGGTCACCCCTCGTCACTCCAAGCTTCCAGGCAGCATTAATTACTCATCCCTGGAAGTCTCTTCCCTCCTCCTTTGACACATTCTAAGTGTCTGATCCATAAATCCTCACCACTCCCAGCCCACATGGGACCAGACATTTCCTAAAGCTTCTACCTGCTCCACAGAGAGCGTCTACGAACCCTGGGTGACCACTTCCACATCTCCCCACGCTTCAGCCGCAGGAGGAACCTGGTTCCCCTGGAGAAAAAGCACCCTTCAAAGCTCTCCTGGCTGCCAGAGGGTGGTCTCTGCAAGGTTCTGGTACCTCCAGGAGCTCTGGGGAGGGCTAAGGGAGCAGAAGAGCAGCAGAGCTTCCAGCATGGGGAACCCTCCTGAGAAATCTGCCCGGTTCCTCCAAAGGAAGAGCTCATGGCTCCTCCATCGCTTCAGGTTCAGCGCTTCCCCGGGTCAGCTGCTGGGAAAGCAAAGCAAAAGCCTTCAGAGAGTAGGTAGAGAGCCAGGGTGATGGGTTCCCAAAGCAAAGGAAAGGGAAAGAAAATATGGGACCAGACATTTCCTAAAGCTTCTACCTGCTCCACAGAGAGCGTCTATGAACCCTGGGTGACCACTTCCACATCTCCCCACGCTTCAGCCGCAGGAGGAACCTGGTTCCCCTGGAGAAAAAGCACCCTTCAAAGCTCTCCTGGCTGCCAGAAGGTGGTCTCTGCAAGGTTCTGGTACCTCCAGGAGCTCTGGGGAGGGCTAAGGGAGCAGAAGAGCAGCAGAGCTTCCAGCATGGGGAACCCTCCTGAGAAATCTGCCCGGTTCCTCCAAAGGAAGAGCTCATGGCTCCTCCATCGCTTCAGGTTCAGCGCTTCCCCGGGTCAGCTGCTGGGAAAGCAAAGCAAAAGCCTTCAGAGAGTAGGTAGAGAGCCAGGGTGATGGGTTCCCAAAGCAAAGGAAAGGGAAAGAAAATCCAGGAAAAGGAAAAAGAGAACCCAGGAAAAGGAAAAAGAGAACCCAGGAAAAGGAAAAAGAGAACCCAGGAAAAGGAAAAAGAGAACCCAGCGCTTCCTGGCAGCTCACAGGAAGGGAGCACAGCACAAGAGCAAAGCAGTAATTACAGTTAATTTAGAGAAGAACCACCAGAGGTGCCCCTCCAAGAGGGCACCAGCTGCCCCCACGCCATCTCCTCGCAGGCAACCAGGACCCAAGTCCTTCCTTGAGCTGGTTCCCAGTAGGTGGGGGCTGCAGAGACACAAGCCCACCCTTTATGCAGGTTTCAAGCCCAAAAGGAATGAAGGGATCCCATGACCCTGCTTCCCGACCCGCCCGGAGTGGAGGAGGGATACTGGGAGTACTGGGGGGAACTCACCCATTTACACCAGGCAAGGAACTGGGGGTGCCACTGCCCTGCTCCACCAAGGCTTTTCCCCCTCATTCAACCCCTCGCTGTGCCAGAAAGAAAGAAAGAATAAAAAAAACCCACCCAAATAACTATCCTGGAAAAGTTCTTTTCCAAAACGTGCCTCTCTCTCCTGCAGACCCGTTCAGCCATTAAGGGAACAAACCACAACCTCTAGAATATAGAAGTAAGGCCCAGTTGAGGACATCAGTGGTCCCAGAACGTGTGTGACCCAAGAAGTTCTTGCCCTTGACACAAAGCTTTCCAAAGAGGGAACATTCTCCTCGAGGGGCTGGTGGGTGCAGGGAGGAGAGATGGAGCTACAACTGCCTTCGGGGACATAAAACAGGGGGGGCTCAAAAAAAAGAACAACAGAACAAAATCAAAATCCTCCCTCCCGGTACAACCACACCAGAAGGTATTTCTACACAACCAAGGGGTGCTGAGTCCCTTGCTGGGTCCATCCACCCAGAAGGACTGAGAAATACGCCTCAAATCTCCCAAACCACTCATGGACTTGTACCACAGCTCCACGTACACCCCTCATTTAACAGCCTCCCGGCCGGGCCACCATCACCAGGGGGACAGACACCACCTTCCTGCCTGTTCCTTCACCCAATGGCACAGGAGAATCAAACAGCTTCGCAGGAACATTCGCTTCCTTCTTTTTTTATGGCTGGTTTTTTTGTTTGTTTGATTTTAGGATTTTTTTTTTTTGATTGTGTCTTTTTTTTTTTCTTTTTTCTTCTTTTTTTTTCTTTTTTCTTCTTTTTTTTTCTTGGGTTTTTTTTTTTTTTTTAAATACACAATGGTTCTTCTGGAAGGCAAAAACTCTCCAGAACTTCACATCCTTTAAGGCGTCACGAGTTGACGAGTCGGGATCCGCCCCCCCCCCCCCCCCCCCCCCCCCCTCACCTTTTTTTAATCCTTCTCTTTTCTCTCCCTTCAAGAGCTGGAAGGGGGGGCTCTAAGTAGAGTGCAGGGGGATGACGAATTTGCAGCCGAAGGGCGAGTGGTAGTTTATTCCCACTTCTTGAAAGACCTTCTGGGGAATGCCAATGTCACACAGGTACACCCGCCCGGCCCGCTCGCCCAAGGGCAAGGGCAAGCCCAAGGCCAGCGACCACTTGGCATCGATGCCCTGCTCCAGCTCGTTGATGGGGGGGTCTATGCTGAGGACGGGGGCCCTGTTCTGGTTGGCCCAGTCCACCACGGCTTTGTACCAAGGCTGATCTCTCAAAAAGGCATTTTCGTGACAATCCAGGCAGTTGATCACCAGGTCGACGGGGGTGGCTGGGAGATCTGCAAGAAAAAAAACACAGCGTTGAGCGCTGGAGAGACCACAACCTGAAAGCATGAACCTAGGTGCCTTCCCTCCTGTCTCATTTTTGCCTCCAGTCCCACTGCACAGCCCGGCCTTACCTGGTGTTATTGCCCTCCTGCAGAAGACACCGACATTGAGAAGCTCTGGAGAACATTCACAGACTCTCAGGTCCAAAAAAATCTCATCATAGAATTGCCCAGGCCGGAAGGGACCTCCAAAGGCCATCTAGTCGCACCTCCCCGCAGTCAGCAGGGACACCCCCAACTAGACCAGGTTGCCCAGGGCCTCATCGAGCCTCTCCTTGAATATCTCCAGGGAAGGGGCCTCAACCACCTCCCTGGGCAACCTGTTCCAGTGCTCCACCACCCTCACAGTGAAGAACCCTCTCCTAAAAGTGGCCAGCACTTGGAGCAGCCCCAGATGTTGCTGCCACCAGCCCAGGGAAGCAGCGGTGAGCTCTCTCCATTTACAAAAGGACCATTTTATATTCCACAAGCTGGGAAAAGGCCTATTTTTCTGGGATAAGACAATGACCTCGGCTGTGGTAAGAAAAGCAGCCTGTGTGCTGCACCACTGAGCGCCGTCGGTCTCGCCGCACTCACCTGCTCTGCACAACATCATAGAATCCTTCAGGTTGGAAGAGACCCTTGGGATCATCAAGTCCAACCATCTCCCCTACTCTACAAAGTCCTCCCCTACACCATGTCCCTCAGCACTGCATCTAAACAGCCCTTAAACACAGCCAGGGATGGTGACTCAACCCCCTCCCTGGGCAGCCTGTTCCAATGCCCGACCACTCTTTCAGTGAAAAATTCCTTCCTAATATTCAATCTAAACCTCCCCTGTTGGAGCTTGAAGCCATTCCCTCTCGTTCTGTCACTAATTCCCTGTGAGAAGAGACCAGCCCCAACCTCTCTACAGTGTCCTTTCAAGTAGTTGTAGAGAGTGATGAGGTCTCCCCTCAGCCTCCTCTTCCTCACACTAAACAGCCCCAGCTCCTTCAGCCGCTCTTCATATGATTTGTCTTCTAGGCCCTTCACCAGCTTCGTTGCCCTCCTCTGCACTCGCTCCAGCACCTCCAGATCTCTCTTGGATTGAGGTGCCCAAAACTGGACACAACACTCGAGGTGTGGCCTCCCCAGTGCTGAGTACAGGGGCACAGTCACCTCCCTACTTCTGCTGGTCACACTATTTTTGATACAAGCCAGGATGCCATTGGCTTTCTTGGCCACCTGGGCACACGGCCGGCTCATATTCAGCCCTTTGTCAACTAGAACCCCCAGGTCTCTTTCCTCCAGGCAGCTTTCCAGCCGGTCCATCAGGTGAGAGGAAAGTCAAAGTCCTTGGTGCAAGGACTCCTTGGTTATAACAGACAACCAGCAGGGCCAGCGCAGCCCCCTCACCCCCCCTCAAACCCTGCTGAAGCAGAAAACGTCGTGCAGTGCCCTAATTCCCAGGTTTTGGAGGTGAAATTCAGGGGGTTTGGAAGCGCCGCTGGTGAAATGACAAACGGAAGAGCCAGGCTCTCTCTCAGGAGGTGGAGCATCAGTTTATTCTGGGGCAAACTGAGAGATGTGGCTTTTTGACAGCTGCTGGGACTGGTCCAGCCAAGCCATCTGCTTGGTTTGAAGCAGCAGCTGGATGTTCATTGACTTGCAGCTTCGAGACACTGAACAAGGCAGGCCCTTTATCCCAAAGGGAACAGCTGGTGGGACTCGCATCCATACGGCAGCTCTTCCCCATTTGTTCACCCAGGAAACATCTGGACCAGCACAACAGCTCCCCTGTTCCACCTCTCCAGTCCCATCTCCAGCGGTGGTGCCACTAGATGGTGCCACCAGACTGGGCAGGCACTGGGGAGCCGGAGAGAGGACCCACTCCTCCCTCCTTCCCTCCTTCACTCACCTCTGACGCTGGAGACCTGCTGGCCTTGAGTCTTGCTGAAAAGGTTCAGCTCGTTGGTGATGGATTCCAGCATCTTGACAAAGTTGGGGAGGAAGAGGATGACGTGGACGTCGTGGTTGGAGAGGTGTCGCCCACAGCTGATCCCCTGGGCCCCCTTGACGTGGGGGCCACACAGCAGGGCCACCGTGGGCCGCTGATGCACGTTCTTCGGGTTCAACCTAAAAAATAAGAAAAACACAGACAAGAGGGCTTAATAAACCCCCAAAAAATCTCTTCCCTTCTTCCTGCAAGAGAAAGAAAAAAAAAGAAAATCGTCTGTAAAATGCAAATTTACAGGTGTTTTGCAAATCTTCCGTTGCCTTCAAGAGGGAACCCACATCCTTTTGCAGCGCTGCCACCGCTGCTGCTCCGCTGGCAGGTCCCCTTCCAGACCTCCTCGTACCCAGAGCACAGAACACAAGGTCCCAGTCCACCCCAGTTCATCAAGGAAGCCAACTCCTATTTTCAAAGCAGGTGGCATTTTCCCCTGCTCGTGGAGCAAACTTGAATCCAGCTCAATCTCCTTTTCAGGAAGCTTTTTTTTTTTCTCCCTCTGATTTTAGAATCATAGAATCATAGAATTGTCCAGGCCGGAAGGGACCTCCAAAGGTCATCTAGTCCGACCCCCCCGCAGTCAGCAGGGACACCCCCAACTAGACCAGGTTGCCCAGGGCCTCGTCGAGCCTCTCCTTGAATATCTCCAGGGATGGGGCCTCAACCACCTCCCTGGGCAACCTGTTCCAGTGCTCCACCACCCTCACAGTGAAGAACCCTCTCCTCATCTCCAGTCTAAATCTGTTCCCCTCCAGCTTGAAGCCATTGCCCCTCGTCCTGTCACTGCAGGCCTTTCTAAACAGGCTCTCCCCAGCCTTCCTGTAGGCTCCCTTCAGGTACTGGAAGGCTGCTATTAGGTCTCCCCGGAGCCTCCTCTTCTCCAGGCTGAACAACCCCAGCTCCCTCAGCCTGTCCTCGGAGCAGAGGTGCTCCATCCCCCTGATCATCCTTGTGACCCTTCTCTGGACCCTCTCCATCAGGTTCATGTTCTTCTTATATTGAGGGCTCCAGACCTGCACACAATACTCCAGGTGAGGTCTCACCAGAGCAGAGTAAAGTGGCAGAATCCCCTCTCTGGACCTGCTGGCAACACATCTTTTGATGCAGCCCAGGATGGGATTGGCCTTCTGGGCTGCAGCTGCCCACTGCCTGCTCATGTCCAGCTTAGAAGAAAGCTTAACTATTAAACCTTAAAGATACGGGGTGAGTTACCCCACTGGCAGAGCCACAGTTAAAAAAAAAAATAAAGAAAAAAAATAATTTCTACTCCCCAAGGCTCATCGAAATAAAGTTGATTTATTTTAATGGCCTGCAAGCCACGGAGGGTGGCTTAAAGTAGGATTTTCAGCTGATAAGGGCCTGGATTGTCAGCACTTACTGCTCTCAGTCAAATGATTCGGCCCCACACTGCAGCTAAGTACCACTGCATAAAGGGATAGAGGCTGTTAGGGCTCACAGATCGTTTGGAGTGTCCATCAGCAACATAAATCTACATGTGTAATTGTCTGCCCACATAGAATCATAGAATTGTCTGAGTGGAAGGGACCTTTAAGATCATCGAGTCCAACCATCAACCTAACTCTGATAAAACCCATCCCTAAACCATGTCTCTAAGCACCATGTCAACCCACCTTTGAAATACCTCCAGGGATGGTGCCTCAACCCCTTCCCTGGGCAGCCCATTCCAAGGCTTAATAACCTTTTCCATGGAAAATTTTTCCTAATATTCGTCCTAAACCTCTCCTGGGGCAACTTGAGGCCATTTCCTCTTGTCCTGTCACCTGTTCCCTGGGAGCAGAGACCAACCCCCACCTCTCTACACCCTCCTTTCAGGGAGTTGGAGAGAGCCAGAAGGTCTCCCCTCAGCCTCCTCTTCTCCAGGCTGAACACCCCCAGCTCCCTCAGCTTCTCCTCATAAGACTTATTCTCCAGACCCCTCACCAGCTTTGTCGCCCTTCTCTGGACCCGCTCCAGTCCCTCAATGTCTTTTTTGTGGGAAGGGGCCCAAAACTGGACACAGCCCTCGAGGTGGGGCCTCACCAGTACCCAGTACAGGGGAACGATCACCTCCCACTCTGTTCCTGACACAGGCCAGGATGCTGGTGGCCTTCTTGGCCACCTGGGCACACTGCTGGCTCATGTTCACCCCACAGGCATCATGTTCACCCACATCATCAACCACTACAGCAAGTGCAGGCACAGAGGGGAACGCTTTGAAAAGGTCACGTATAATTCACACAGAAAGCAGTAAGTGCACCCCAAACCTGCTACCAAATTTGGCCTCCTAAAAGAGCAGGATACTCTCAGTTGAGGTGCAGATGCCTGAAAGCTAATTGAGCACGGTGAAAAGCCAAGCAGCACCTTGTTTTCATGAGCTGGCTTTTCGCTTGTCCTGATCCTATTAACCGTAATGCGTCAAAACAACAAAGGGAAGGTTCACTTATTTGGAAAAAAAAAAGGAGTAGCTGGCCAGAAATTCTGCAATGGTGTCATCTGCCTTGGGTTACGCCCAGTAATTCAGTGCCACGCTGAATTCCCCAACAAAAAAATCCCCATAAGCAGAGAGAAAAAAAATAAAAAATAAATCTCTCAGCTCTGTTTTGCCTTTGACTCAAGAGACACTTCTGCTTTTGGGACAGAGGAGTCCAAAAGGAGCCCTTACTAAAGTTGTTCAACCAAGATGGTATTTTTAGGCAGCCCTTTTCTAGAGAGGGGAGGGGAAATAAAAAAAGCAGCAGGAACGTGGAAGGGTACTGTAAAGCTTCCTCCCACGTGAGAAGCCTGAGTCTCACACTTGTTTTTATGATTATTTGGAAACAGGCTGATACAGGAGCTAAAACACAGGTCTGCATGGCACTGAGATGAGGATTTTTTTCAATTTTAGAGGCAAGAAAGGGAGAAAAGTGACAACTATCCCCAGCTGCAGGACCACGGAGGGACTGGCGCAAGCATCTACATCAAAGTAACCTCTCAGCCTCCTTTATCTCAACCCCACTTGGCAGAACAAGAGAAGTTAAGCTATGAGAGAAGACAAACCCACAGGGGGATGGAAAAGGAGCAGCTTTACCTGTTGGGTCCCCCGAGGAGGCTGAGGGCCATCTGGCTGGCGCAGACTCCTGTCATCTCCAGCCTCCTCTCCAGAGTCAGCCCGTGCTTCTCCGCAACCGAGAGCAGCTTCTTGTGCAGTTCGTACGACACGCTCGGAACCACCAACCCGGAGTCTAGGGTTCAAAGAGAGCAGAGAGAGGAAGACTTTAGTAGGTATAAGCAGAGACTTTTCCAAAATGCTGCAGTCTGGTAAGGTTTTATACACCAGCACTTAGAAACGATGACAATGGAACAGTTCATTAGCTGTTACCAAGGGCCTGCTTAACCCAATAATCCAAGTTCCTTCCCAAGACCATCAAATGAATCCAAACTAGTGCCTCAGAGTCAGCTTTCTGTGTTTGAGTGAAGTAGTGACAGCTAAACACAACTGCTGGCCTTGAAATAATACACATTTCCACGAAAATCCACCAGGCAATTGGCAACTATGGGAACACGTGGAGTTTTTTGACTTACAGATTGAATATTAAATGCTTTCTCAGTGGCCTCCAGGCGTGTGAGGGTGGTGAGAGCCTGGCCCAGGTTGGCCAGAGAAGCTGTGGCTGCCCCATCCCTGGAGGGGTTCAAGGCCAGGTTGGAGGACCTCTAGCTCTGGGGCCACCAACAGCAGAAGGACATGGTGGGTCCCAGAGGAGGCCACAGAGATGCTGGGAGGGCTGGAGCCCCTCTGCTGGGAGGACAGGCTGAGAGAGTTGGGGGGGTTCAGCCTGGAGAAGAGAAGGTTCCAGGGAGACCTTGGAGCCCCTTCCAGTCCCTCGAGGGGCTCCAGGAGAGATGGGGAGGGACTCTGGATCAGGGAGGGGAGCCATAGGAGGAGGGGGAAGGGTTTGACACTGAAAGAGGGGGGATGGAGCTGAGATGTGGTGTGAGGGTGGTGAGAGCCTGGCCCAGGTTGCCCAAAGAAGCTGTGGCTGCCCCATCCCTGGAGGGGTTCAAGGCCAGGTTGGAGGGGACTTGGAACAACCTGGTGTGGTGGGAGGTGTCCCTGCCCAGAGCCATAGGTCACCAAATATCAGGCCAACGTGCAAACTAGGTCCTTCCTCAGAACTGGGGGGGATGGCAGCCACTTGGGGGCCGATGGCAGCTCAGCACCGAGGGGCACAGCAGGGCTCAGACCACCTGAGCTGATGAGGAAGAGCTGGAGGAAGGTGATGTGGCCCAGTGAAAACGTGCTGCAGCGACACGAGCTCAAAGGGGAACAGCCACAGCGTTCACATCCGCTCGGAGAGGAAACCTGACAGTTACCGGGGCTCTTTTGCAGCCCCAAAAAAAAAACCAACAAACCAAAACCCCAAAAACATAACGAGAACCAGTCGTAACAAGCAAGTGCAATATTCAAATGAGACAAGAAGCGTGCGTTTTAATTGTGAAGGAATTATTTGCACTGCCATCATTTCCCCAGGGCGCCCCAGTCGCAAACCGCTAAGTCAAAGTAGGGCGGAAACGGGGGGTTTTGTACATCTGGAGGTTTTTTGGGGAGACATTCCTGCAAAGGCAGCAGGGCAACGGAGGGGGAGCAGATTCCCCTTCCAGCCTTCATTTGGGAACTCAGCAGCTCGTGTTTTGCAGCCACGGAAGGGCCCAAACGTGTTCCAACACTTGACCTCGCATGCTAAGCGGCGATTAAGCTCCCTCCGCTAATAGCCGCTCATTACAGGCAGCGCATATGCAAGGCTGCACATTAGCCAAGGCTGCACATTATCCACAAGGCATTTCAGCCTCCTGATAGCAGCCACCAAGCCTTCCGAGTCATAAACCACTCCTAATCCTAAGCCCATCCCACCAGTCACGCACCTGCCCGTTGCTGACAACCCTCCTCAGCCTCCGGAGTCACGCAACGCTGGGCTCTCGCCTTCTTTCCCCATTCATATATTCTTTTTTTTTATTTTTTTTTTTGCTGTTACCTCATCGGCTCGGCGTTTTGCAAGCTCGAGGAAGGATGTGGAATGAGTGACCCGAGGTCAGGATCTCTCCCCAAAGAGTCTGATGGGACGTGTCCTCCTTTAACCCACCAAAAAAGGGGGTTCTCAAAACATCCCTTTTGCTCCTTCTGAACTGCAGGAGTCACAAATTCCCTGCTTAAATTTTTCTAGAATCACAGAATGGGTTGGAAGGGACTTTAAAGATTATGGAGTTCCAACCCCCACCTGCCCTGGGCAGGGACACCTCCCACCACACCAGGTTGCTCCAAGCCCCCTCCAACCTGGCCTTGAACCCCTCCAGGGATGAGGGAATTTTGGACAAACTCCTGAGGGAATTTTGGACAAACTCCTGAGGGAATTTTGGACAAACTCTCCATATTAGGCAGGTGAAAGAGCTGATCCATACCCACCCCACTTAGCACCAGCATCACCAACATCCTCCCTGTAAACCTTTATCCCCTCCACCACTTCCCCCAGCCCAGGAGCTTTATAAAACCACCCTGCCCAGCAGCTAAACGCAACCCAGTGCCCAGTGGGTTAACGCCAAACTGGGAGGAGGGGGGGGGGGTTTACTGGGAGGCATGAGATGAACTTGAGTTGTAGCACGCCAGGGCTACACTTTGTCCTAATTGCTCCCCTCTGGAGAGCGGGGCTGAGATTGCCAAGAGAACTTCCCCTTTCCTCGCCCTCACGCAAGGTCCGACCAGTCAGACTGGCTTTATCAGAACCAGGCCGAGGGAGTGAAAATAAACTCCATCAAAAACTCTGGCAGAGAAGCAATCATCAAGGAGGCGACGTGTAAAACCCCGCAAACAATCACCCTCCTGCAACAAACCTGAACCCCTGCCAACCTTAATTATGTTTGGGTTGGACAGCGCGCCTTTATTGTTCGGTAATGAAGGCAATAAAATAAATTAGCCCAGGCCTTTTAATATTAAATAAATGTATTTTACAGCTGCCTGGGAAGAATAAATAAATAATAATAAAAAAAAACACAAACAAAAAGGCAGATAGAGACTAAACAGTTTTGTGACACGCAGAGTATTGCTGAAGCCTGATTGAACACGAAGTATTCTCCGTTTATGAGGCACACACTGTCTTGGAGACTACGACTACCAACAAATTATCTCCTCCAGCTCCACTATGCAATGTCAGGCTGGATTAAAACACCCTATGGCAGCAGAAAAAGTGAGCTAACTCTACAGAAGTTAACAAAATAAATTGGTTTTTCCCCCCCCCAGACAAGCCCAGAGCAACGCTGCTGTCAGTCCAAACACCTCCCATGCAGGAAACCAAGATAAAATCAGAGAGGGTTGCTGCTAGAATAGCTGAGTGGGTAAGGCCAATATTTTCTCCTCACTATTTCAGCAGCTCTCTAGCTGCCAAAATAAAGAAATACAGGCAAAGTGCAGGACCGGACGAGATGGAACTAGACACAAAATCTCCTGAAAGCTGGACGTAAAGCCATCATTTTTTGCCTTTAGCAACAAATAAGTCCAGTTTCCAGAGCTGCACAGCTCATGGTTTAGGACACAGACTCAGCAAAAACAACTACTTGACCCACAAACTTTCTCCCCAACCTTAAGGGCTAGATTATTTTTTTTTAAAAAATCATCATTATTATTAATTAAGAGAAAATTGTGCGGGAGTTCTGGCCGACGTTGCGGTGCCAGCCTCTCCCTGCATTAGAGCACAATTCCCTCTGGCTGAGCAAAAAAAAGACAAAAACCCGTGGGAGGGACAAAGAGTTTGCCCCATGAAGCACTTTTGTTTTCCCTCCTACGGTTGGAGAAAGTGAACTTCGTTTGCACCCGAGTCCAAGATCCCCGAAACAACTTTCTCCCCAACCTTAAGGGCTAGATTATTTTTTTTTAAAAAATCATCATTATTATTAATTAAGAGAAAATTGTGCGGGAGTTCTGGCCGACGTTGCGGTGCCAGCCTCTCCCTGCATTAGAGCACAATTCCCTCTGGCTGAGCAAAAAAAAGACAAAAACCCGTGGGAGGGACAAAGAGTTTGCCCCATGAAGCACTTTTGTTTTCCCTCCTACGGTTGGAGAAAGTGAACTTCGTTTGCACCCGAGTCCAAGATCCCCGAAACACTTCACACATTCAATATACACAATTGCTGAAGAGCTAAAAGCCAGCAAAAAGAACAGTCAGTCAAGGACATGGGACACACACACACACAGACACAAAATCAAAGCCACATCCTTGCAGAAAAGGCTCAGCCGTGGTGTTGGAGCCCGACCCTGGCACATAAGCTCTGCCTCCTGCATTCATTTACTTCTAAACACCTCTTTTTTTTCACTGTCTCCTTACCGTAGAAGGGAATAAAAAAGGTTTCTTGAAGGCCAGGCTTGAAGACAGAGAAATATTGATGTTTGTCAAGTGAAAGCAGGACTGTGCTCAAAAAAAAAAAAATTTAAAAAATCTGACTGTCTCAAATTTCTATAGTGGCCAAGTTTGAAAAAATCTCACTTTTTATTCCAGAAGATGGAAACAGGGAATTTTCTACGCTAACAGCATTAATGAGAAGAGAACCTGCTTGGGACAAAGCCTTGCTAGTCCATCGAGGAAAGAAATCCACACCTTACAGAATCACAGAATCTTCTAGGTTGGAAGGGACCTTCAAGATCATCTTGTCCAACCGTCAACCTGACTGACAAAAATAGACACCCACACAACAAACAAGGAGCATCATCACTAAACCAGACCTCCCAGCACTACATCAACCCGTCTTTTGAACACCTCCAGGGATGGGGCCTCAACCCCCTCCCTGGGCAGCCCATTCCAATGCCTGAGAACCCTTTCAGGGAAAAAATTTTTCCTAATATCCAGCCTGAACCTCCCCTGGTGCAACTTGAGGCCATTTCCTCTTGTCCTGTCGCCTGTGACTTGAGAAAAGAGACCGACCCCCATCTCTCTACACCCTCCTTTCAGGTAGTTCCTCTTTACTCAGTGTGCTCAGAAAGACACTTTCTTGGCAGAAATAAAGTTAAGAGGAAAGGGGGAATGAACTGCAAAAAAGAGAACACTTTGGGAGAGTCTGTTATGCTGGAGATGACATTATCCAGAGTCACTGCTGGTGAACGGAGATGCTCCATCCCACCACAAACCCCTCCGAGCTCCAACATACCCACAGAACGTTGGCTTTGCAGCTGCCACTAAAAGACCTGAGCCCAAAATAACAGCAGCCCAGCCCCAAAGAGTAAAGACTAATTAGGTATTTCAGAGAGGTTCACATGTAGAAGCCAGGTATGGGCATGATCTGGTAAGTTCAGGTTTTTTATTTGTGTTTGGAACAGATCCTCCTCTTCATCCCCTGCTTACTCCTAAAACACATGCTGATACACCCACAGGACACCCCAGCTCTGTCAAATTAGCTCTGAGAAAAGCATCCTGGTGGACCAAAGAGTTTATCAAGATTTGCTTCCGTCCTACACGGATTGCTTTAGTCAGCAATAAAAGCAGGGACAGGAATTTGGAGAACTGGCATCAGCAGTTTGCTGGTTTTTACCGCCGCGCAATCCTGGTTATTTTCTAGCTCCTTGGAAACATGGCATAAAAAAAGCAGCAAAGATTCACAGATTTCTTCCCCTCTCCCGGCGACAAGAGCTGGGTATTAGCTCACTGTCAATCACCAGCATCACTTTGTTTGTGCTATTATAGCAGACAGAATAATTATTCTATCAGCCAGAGCTCTTTTAAGACAATCATCTACAAGATCGGCCTGGGGGGGGGAAAAAAATGATGAAGTCCTTATTGCTCCTGTAACTAGGAAGTGCTTTTTGCAAGTAGAGCTCCCCTTAGGAGTCCAGAGACAGCTCCGTAGGGAGAATTCAGAAGGAAAAAGTGAAATCCTGCCACGGCCATATCCAAAAATCACAGCTTTCGGGGCTATTGGCACTCTCATGTCAGCAGCTGCTGCTCTTTGAGCCACTAAGAGGGGGCAGGCTGCCTCCAGCTTAGCATCCTCCTTCCAGTTGCTAAACAAAAGAAATCAAGCTATTTTTCAAGTGACAGAGCGTTGTTACTCCCAGCACACACTGAGTATCTCTCTGTCCCTCAGAGGGCTGACTCTCTCCAAAAAAAAAAAACCAAACAAACCCCTAAGACTGAATGCCAGAACCAGCAGGCGAGTTACAACTATTTACAAGAGCTTTTTTGCTAGATGGCCATTAGCATTTCCTAAATAAAAAGTAAACTTCCTCAGTGGACACAAAGTCAACCCTTTTTTGGGGGAATAAAAACCAAACCCATTGCGAGAGACACAGCACTGGGAGGCTTTTTTCACCATTCACAGGACTGGGAATGCAGGCGACGGGGAACCCTAAGCTGTCAATCCCCTGCCCGTTGTGTGACACCACAGCTTTTCTTCCCAAACAAATCCAGAATTCCAGAGGGGAGACTAATCACCCAACAGTAGCTAATGAGGCTAGCGAGAGACCCTGCAGCTCCAGAGGGGAGTCATTTACCACCCTCCCCGGAAAGCCTTGCCAAGAATGAAGCAAGAAAACAGCAGTTTGGGTTTGTTTGGTTTTTTTTTTTCTTCACCGGGCTGCAGTGAAAATGAAACGTGATTTCATTTTCATCCCCCCCACACCCCCAAATTTACTTACTGCTGCTCGCTGCTTATCACACATCGAGAGTTTTCCTCCCAGGAGCAGTACTGCTAGAATTAGCTCGAAATTAGCATTAGCCACACTTCTCAAATTGGCAGCCAACAGCAGGGTTAGCTTTTGTTTCAGTCTAGACCCAGAGGCCCCGTCTCCTCGCAAACAAACCATCCGGAAGATGAATTGACAAGTAGCAAATTTTTAAAAAATGAGTAGTAAAGAAAAGAAAAAAAATTAAATAACACACCAAAATGAAGAAATGCTTCTTCAAAAGGCACACGGGCAATCAGTGGAGCTTCTCCTCACACTGAAAGCACGTGGAGATTTCAAAAGCAGTAGGTTAAATTAAGCAGAAGCAACAAAAAAAATAAAAAAACACCCCAAAAAAAAAAAAGCCTCATAAGAAG
>NW_015091332.1:220983-231333 GCF_001431845.1 Calidris pugnax | reverse complement strand
GGTTGGAAGGGACCTTCAAGATCATCTTGTCCAACCGTCAACCTGACTGACAAAAATAGACACCCACACAACAAACAAGGAGCATCATCACTAAACCAGACCTCCCAGCACTACATCAACCCGTCTTTTGAACACCTCCAGGGATGGGGCCTCAACCCCCTCCCTGGGCAGCCCATTCCAATGCCTGAGAACCCTTTCAGGGAAAAAATTTTTCCTAATATCCAGCCTGAACCTCCCCTGGTGCAACTTGAGGCCATTTCCTCTTGTCCTGTCGCCTGTGACTTGAGAAAAGAGACCGACCCCCATCTCTCTACACCCTCCTTTCAGGTAGTTCCTCTTTACTCAGTGTGCTCAGAAAGGCACTGTCTTGGCAGAAATAAAGTTAAGAGGAAAGGGGGAATGAACTGCAAAAAAGAGAACAATTTGGGAGAGTCTGTTATGCTGGAGATGATATTATCCAGAGTCACTGCTGATGAACGGAGATGCTCCATCCCACCACAAACCCCTCCGAGCTCCAACATACCCACAGAACGTTGGCTTTGCAGCTGCCACTAAAAGACCTGAGCCCAAAATAACAGCAGCCCAGCCCCAAAGAGTAAAGACTAATTAGGTATTTCAGAGAGGTTCACATGTAGAAGCCAGGGATGGGCATGATCTGGTAAGTTCAGGTTTATTTGTGTTTGGAACAGATCCTCCTCTTCATCCCCTGCTTACTCCTAAAACACATGCTGATACACCCACAGGACACCCCAGCTCTGTCAAATTACCTCTGAGAAAAGCATCCTGGTGGACCAAAGAGTTTATCAAGATTTGCTTCCGTCCTACACGGATTGCTTTAGTCAGCAATAAAAGCAGGGACAGGAATTTGGAGAACTGGCATCAGCAGTTTGCTGGTTTTTACCGCCGCGCAATCCTGGTTATTTTCTAGCTCCTTGGAAACATGGCATAAAAAAAGCAGCAAAGATTCACAGATTTCTTCCCCTCTCCCGGCGACAAGAGCTGGGTATTAGCTCACTGTCAATCACCAGCATCACTTTGTTTGTGCTATTATAGCAGACAGAATAATTATTCTATCAGCCAGAGCTCTTTTAAGACAATCATCTACAAGATCGGCCTGGGGGGGGGAAAAAAATGATGAAGTCCTTATTGCTCCTGTAACTAGGAAGTGCTTTTTGCAAGTAGAGCTCCCCTTAGGAGTCCAGAGACAGCTCCGTAGGGAGAATTCAGAAGGAAAAAGTGAAATCCTGCCACGGCCAGATCCAAAACTCACAGCTTTCGGGGCTATTGGCACTCTCATGTCAGCAGCTGCTGCTCTTTGAGCCACTAAGAGGGGGCAGGCTGCCTCCAGCTTAGCATCCTCCTTCCAGTTGCTAAACAAAAGAAATCAAGCTATTTTTCAAGTGACAGAGCGTTGTTACTCCCAGCACACACTGAGTATCTCTCTGTCCCTCAGAGGGCTGACTCTCTCCAAAAAAAAAAAACCAAACAAACCCCTAAGACTGAATGCCAGAACCAGCAGGCGAGTTACAAGTGTTTACAAGAGCTTTTTTGCTAGATGGCCATTAGCATTTCCTAAATAAAAAGTAAACTTCCTCAGTGGACACAAAGTCAACCCTTTTTTGGGGGAATAAAAACCAAATCCATCCCGAGAGCCGCAGCACTGGGAGGCTTTTATCACCATTCACAGGACTGGGAATGCAGGCGACGGGGAACCCTAAGCTGTCAATCCCCTGCCCGTTGTGTGACACCACAGCTTTTCTTCCCAAACAAATCCAGAATTCCAGAGGGGAGACTAATCACCCAACAGTAGCTAATGAGGCTAGCGAGAGACCCTGCAGCTCCAGAGGGGAGTCATTTACCACCCTCCCCGGAAAGCCTTGCCAAGAATGAAGCAAGAAAACAGCAGTTTGGGTTTGTTTGGTTTTTTTTTTTCTTCACCGGGCTGCAGTGAAAATGAAACGTGATTTCATTTTCATCCCCCCCACACCCCCAAATTTACTTACTGCTGCTCGCTGCTTATCACACATCGAGAGTTTTCCTCCCAGGAGCAGTACTGCTAGAATTAGCTCGAAATTAGCATTAGCCACACTTCTCAAATTGGCAGCCAACAGCAGGGTTAGCTTTTGTTTCAGTCTAGACCCAGAGGCCCCGTCTCCTCGCAAACAAACCATCCGGAAGATGAATTGACAAGTAGCAAATTTTTAAAAAATGAGTAGTAAAGAAAAGAAAAAAAATTAAATAACACACCAAAATGAAGAAATGCTTCTTCAAAAGGCACACGGGCAATCAGTGGAGCTTCTCCTCACACTGAAAGCACGTGGAGATTTCAAAAGCAGTAGGTTAAATTAAGCAGAAGCAACAAAAAAAATAAAAAAACACCCCAAAAAAAAAAAAGCCTCATCAGAAGCTATTAATGCTGAACTATCACTTCTGCTTCAGGAAGCCTTAAAATTGTGAAAGACAAAGCACTCGGTGGGGAAAGTCTCATGGCTTGTTTACTCTCTTCTTTCATTTTTCCCTAAGTATCCTTGAACACACAATAGGGAGCTGGACAATTTCTGCTGTCACCCAGTAGGGTTTGGTCTCATCCAAGAGCAGAAGAGATCCATGGTATGATGGATGACACAAATGGCAAACTCTGACATCGTGGTACAGCAGAATCATTAAAGAAAAAAAAAAAAGGACTTAAAAAAGCAGCAAATCCCTACAAATGAATCAGCTTCCTCCTGTGAAGGGTTTCACCCCCCAGTTGGGAGTTTCTGGGCAGAGAAAGAATGACAGATCAAGGACCCAATGATACTTCTGCTCCGTGGCCAGACAACCAGGGTATCAGCTATTTAGTGTCTTTCTACAAAAAAGAAAAAGATCTGAAGTTTGATTTTATTCTGATGGGGAATTATTTATTCTCATTCTGGACTGGAATCCCAGGAAATGTTCCTGAAATGTTCCAGGAACGCAGCTCCAAACCACAACTAGGCTAAAGTAAGGGGAATTCACACCAAAATACAGCATCAAGGACAGGTGCTGCACTTCCCAGCATGTCTGTGCCCAGAAATAAAAAGATCCCTTAGAGTAAAACCTGTCAGAGTATAGAACTAGCTCCTGGGGCTTGGCAAAAATAAACTAAAGCGAAATAAAATACTACTGAACATGAAATGAAACCCATTCTATCAGAAATTCAGGCTGGCAGGAGAACATCTGCCCAGCAGCTGGTGCTTCATGCTGAGCTACTTTCTCCTCATCATCCACTTGACAAACACTTTGCTTCGAGCATCCGCCTAAAACTTTTCCTTTCCTTTTATAATTAAAGAGTGAGGTAAAGCAAAGGAGAGAAAGACATTCTTTACACACACAAACACACACACACACACACGTGTTTGTCCCCTCCACAGGAGCAGTGGGAGGGGATCATCCCCTCGAGCATCCGCCTAAAACTTTTCCTTTCCTTTTATAATTAAAGAGTGAGGTAAAGCAAAGGAGAGAAAGACATTCTTTACACACAAACACACACACACACACACACACGTGTTTGTCCCCTCCACAGCAGCAGTGGGAGGGGAGCATCCTGCATAAAAAGCCTTTTGTACACCCAACGTTTGCAATCATGGATGGGAAGAGCCAGAAGTGTCTCTTTTTACACCGATGACATTTAAAGTTCCGCAAAACCACGCGGAAATATACAACTACCACCCAAAGAGTATCAGAAACACATGAAAACTCCTGCCTTTTAGCAAGACAGCACAAATTAGGACGTGCTACTGTGACCCAGAACCCTGAGACCATCCCTCCCCCTCTCAAGAGCCAGCGATCGGGTCCAGGCAGGTTTGTGGTGCTGCTGAAGTCCAAAAGCAAGGAGTCAAACAGCTCCTGTTCAGTTTCAATTCTCTTTATCCAAACATCACTTTGGTCACCTACCACAAAAAACACTTACCTTGTTGCCCTGAGTCTCTTTTATCTTGGAAATATTGCAAATAAAGGTTGGATGCAGAAACAAGGCACTGACCCAATTTTTGTATCAACGAAAGCCCTCCCTTGTACCAGGCCACGCTGATAAACACCCCATGGGGGAAAACCATCCTACACGAGGGCAAGCGTTGGGTGCTGCACCTGGGGAGGAACAACCCCCTGCACCAGGACAGGGTGGGGGTGACCTGCTGGAGAGCAGCTCTGAGGAGAAAGACCTGGGAGTCCTGGTGGACAACAGGATGCCCATGAGCCAGCAATGGGCCCTCGTGGCCAAGAAGGCCGATGGCATCCTGGGGGGCATCAAGAAGAGTGTGAGCAGAAGGTGGAGGAGGGGGGGCCCCATCTGGAGGACTGGGTCCAGTTCTGGGCTCCCCAGTTCAAGCAGGACAGGGAACTGCTGGAGAGGGGACAGCAGAGGCTGCAAAGATGATGAGAGGCCTGGAGCATCTCTCTGATGAGGAAAGGCTGAGGGTCTTTTTAGTCTGGAGAAGACTAAGGGGGGATCAATGCTTTTAAATACTTAAAAGGAGGGTGTTAGGAGGATGGGGCCAGGCTTTTTTCAGTGGTGCCCAGGGACAGGACAAGAGGAAATGGGCACAAACTTGAACATAAGAAGTTCCACCTAAACATGAGGAGGAACTTCTTTCCTGTGAGGGTGGCAGAGCCCTGGAAGAGGCTGCCCAGAGAGGTGGTGGAGTCTCCTTCTCTGGAGACATTCAAACCCCTCCTGGACACGTTCCTGTGGGACCTGCTCTGGGTGGCCCTGCTTTGGCAGGGGGTTGGAGGAGATGATCTCCAGAGGTCCCTTCCAACCCCACAGCATTCTGTGATGCTGTGATCCAACATGTGCATCCCAGGAAAGCAGCCAAGTGTGTGCCCTTATGGGTAAGGGCCGTGGCATACCCGTGCAGAATTCTTTGTTAGCATTTTGGGGTACCACAATCCTTCTGTAGACTATGGGCTCCGACTCCAAGATGTTCTCATCGTGCCGGTAACGAGCTGGTTTCTCATTGGGGGTGCCCCGGGACCGAGTGCCGCTCCTCCGCTCGTACGTTTCAATCTCTTCGAACACGGCCGCTTTGTCAAAAAGGGCCAGGTTCCCCTCAAAATCAAAATCCGTGTCGGGGATTTCATCGATGTCGTCCCCAAAACACTCATCATCTTTGCTCTTCATCTGCCCGTTTTTCAAGCCGCTCTTTTTCGGAGTCACTTGGTTGGGGTGACGGCTGCTGGATGACCCTAGACAAAAATAAAAAAAGGAGGTTGAAAGCGTGTCATAAATGGGGAAAAAAAAAATAAGAATAATAAAAAAAGGCATTTTCTCACACATTTTCCCTGGAAATTTTATAAGAGAGATGAACTCATGCTTGCAATCCACTGACTCAAGGGATACTCGCTGCAGATCTCAGTTTTGGCATACTCACAGTCATGTAAACTAAAAAAAAATACAACTCGAGCATCAGGAGAGACTTTCCATTGGCGAGGTTAGAAAAACAAGCTTGACCCCAGCAGCAAAATAAGTGTTTCTTCACATTTCATTTCATTCAAGGTAGCATCACATTATCACATTATCACTAAGATAATAAGCTAACCATGATCTAAGACAATCTTCCTCCTGTACTGAGCTCATGTTGATACAGGCATGTGGCCCAAGACCGTCTTTGGAATTTCCCTAAATTTCAGAGACTAATGTAGGTGTTTTCTTCCGTAACGGGCTGGTCACCTATTAATGATCTTTAAGGGAACCCTGAATATAAAGCATTTCTTTTTCTTGCACTTGTTATCAATAGGTACGCATTTCTGTACCGATATGAAGTTCTTTCCCTTATTTTTATTGCACTATTCTACTTATTCACTGGCTTGCACATATAAATACACTTCTTCCCAATCACAAGTAATTGTGGAAATTGAATTTCTCCAGAGTGGAACAATCAAAGCCTCCTCATTCCCAATGTATGGCTGGAGATCAAGGACTGATACAAAACCATATACAATCACAAGGTCAACATATCCCTCTACTTGCTTTTTTCTTACATTATTATTCAGGTCACCTGTACAAACACACGTCCTGACAACATTCATCTGTTTGTTATACTCATTGTTAAATTACTAGAAAACATTTCAGGCCAATTCCAGCAATTCCAGGTATTCCCTACAGCATCCAACAGATGGAGTAAGAGTTATCACACCAAAACTGCTGGTTCATTAAATATCTCTCAGAGTTTAAGACATCACCTTTGCGAGCAATTTATGCAAATGAGTTTATTGACAGAATCCGTTTGATAACATAGAAACAACTTACCACGATGACGTGTGCTCCTTATATACCTCCTCCCTAAATGAAAAAGCAGGTTTTTTCCCCTCTTTACACATTAGACAGAAGACAGGAAGAATTTCCAGTCATCTAAAAATGTTTAGAAAACATCCCAAAAGGTTTTGCTTCCCTTGAAGTTACTTGTCACCTTCAGAAGTGGCAAATCCCTCCTTCTCCCTACCTGGAAAGGCTAATTTGTAAGCTGGGGTCAGGCTGCCTAACAAACCCGAGCTCTAACTTCCCACATTTCCCACTTGTGAAATCCTCCTCCTTCTCCTAGAAAGCCAAGCACCCTCCCCCTGAAGTTTCTTCATTCACTTCAGAATCAGGACAGGAACTGGCACGTTTTAGACCAACCCGTTGATTTCGACCGAGTTAATAAACACAACTCATCCCTCTCTCCCTCTCTCTCCAGCAAAGTTATTCAGTAGCTCAATTACACAACTTAAATTGCAGCCGTTAACTCCACGACACCCTTATGATGACCTGAAGCCTTTATAGAAAGCTCTATAAAACCAGAGCAGAGCAGAGAGGGTTTTCCTGGAAGACACAAGGCAGATTGCCTGGAGTTCTCAGGGCTTCGCAAGGACTTTGTCAGCTCTGGCAATGGCAAATTCACAGAATCACAGAATCTTAGTGGTTGGAAGGGACCTCTGAGATCATCGAGTCCAACCACAAAAAAACCAAAAAAACCCACAAAAAAACCAAAAAAACCCCAAACAAATACAAAACACCCCACACCAAACGCCCACCAAAAACACCGCACCCACCAACTAAACCCCACACTCAACACCTCACCATAAACCAATAACCTTGGGCACTAGAGCATGCCCTGAAGAGCCATGTCTATACGTTTCTTAAATCCCTCCAGGGATGGTGACTCCACCACCTCCCTGGGCAGGCTGTTCCAGGGCCTGACCACTCTCTCAGTAAAGTAGTTCTTTCTAATATCTAATCTAAATCTCCCCTGCCCCAACTTGAGACCATTTCCTCTGGTCTTGTCGTTCGTCCTTTGGGAGAAGAGGCCAACACCTGCCTCTCTACAACCTCCTTTCAGGTAGTTGTAGAGGGCAATGAGGTCTCCCCTCAGCCTCCTCTTCTCCAAACTAAACATGCCCAGTTCCCTCAGCCTCTCCTCATAGGACTTGTTCTCCAGGCCCCTCACCAGCTTCATTCACATTCGTTTGTGTGTTCGATAATTAGCTCAGTCTAACACTGTGTCTAACTTAGGCCATGCTGAAAGCTGGCTCACTAAGGATATGTATTTGGGTTTTATTCTCAGTGAAGAATGCATTGTCTCAGCAAGGACTTCCCCCCATATTTCAGACTGTGTGTCACTTGTTTTTTCTAGACAACCGTTTAAGTGACTAATTGACAGCTTTCCCTTGTTCTCCAGGCCCCTCACCAGCTTCATTCACATTCGTTTGTGTGTTCGATAATTAGCTCAGTCTAACACTGTGTCTAACTTAGGCCATATAGAAAGCTCTATAAAACCAGAGCAGAGCACAGAGGGTTTTCCTGGAAGACACAAGGCAGGTTTGCCTGGAGTTCTCAGGGCTTTGCAAGGACTTTCTCAGCTCTGGTAAATTCATTTATATTCATTTGTGTGTTCGATAATTAGCTCATCTAACACTGTGTCTAACTTAGGCCACGCTGAAAGCTGGCTCACTAAGGATATGTATTTGGGTTTTATTCTCAGTGAAGAATGCATTGTCTCAGCAAGGACTTCCCCCCATATTTTAGATCGTGTGTCACTTGTTTTTTCTAGACACCCGTTTAAGTGACTAATTGACAGCCTTCCCAGCCCCCACAGCGAGGGAGCTCTTTGAAACACTCAGCAGCTCCTACTCCGGTGTCTTAAGAATTAAAGAAAACAGACCTGAACACACTAAAACACTCCCAAAGCTGCTGCAGCTCCAATCTCTGAGTGGGCTGTAATTCACAAGTCTGGCAACAGCAAAAAGCGCACAAGAAGTCAGAGACTGGCATTTCCCACCTTGAAACAGCAGGGTAAGAGCCCAAATCTTCAAGGTTTTGTGGAATCATCATGCAAAACCTCCCCAAAATTACTCCTAACGAGAGCAGTTTGTTATTCTGGTGGGGTTTTTGTTTTAAAAGTGAGCTTGAGTGCTCTAGTTACACCAGTTTCAAACCAGTTTTGCCCGAGCATCCCTTGCAAGCGCCGAAAAGATGGAGAGAATCAACTTCCCCCAGCTTTATCACCTGGGCCAACAAAAGATGTTGGCTTTTCCCTTTCTTCCCCAAAACCATTACAGCTACAGCAATGCTATGTTAATTAAAACATCTTAAAGGGCACCTACAAAGTTAGACAGCTCATCATTTCAGTCTCTGGCAGCACCACAGCCACCCTGTGTATCAGGTTTACTCGAATCCACCGACCGCAGCCACAAAGCCACTCACCTCTTCAAAACAGCAGCAGCGGCGCAACGTGAAATAGTTCTATTTTGCATGTACCAAAGCAACTGAAAGTGGCCATAAAGAGCTGTGTGGTCAGCGTCACCACACTTTGACAATACCCTCTATTTATAGCCTCTCTATTTCTAATATTTTCAAATCGCTCCGAACTAGAGCAGGGAGTTCATTCTCCGACGCAGTGATTTTCAGAGAATGATACGGGGTTGGAAGGGACCTCTGGAAATCATCTCCTCCAACCCTCTGCCAAAGCAGGGCCACCCAGAGCAGGTCCTACAGGAACGTGTCCAGGTGGGGTTTGAATGTCTCCAGAGAAGGAGACTCCACCACCTCCCTGGGCAGCCTCTTCCAGGGCTCTGACACCCTCACAGGAAAGAAGTTTCTCCTCATCTTGAGGTGGAACTTCTGATGTTCAAGTTTGTGCCCATTTCCTCTTGTCCTGCCCCTGGGCACCACTGAAAAAAAAGCCTGGCCCCATCCTCCTGACACCCACCCTTTAAGTATTTATAGACATTGATCAGATCCCCCCTCAGCCTTCTCTTCTCCAGACTAAAAAGTCCCAAGTCCCTCAGCTTCTCCTCCCAAGAGAGATGCTCCAGGCCCCTCATCATCTCTGTAACCTCTGCTGTCCCCTCTCCAGCAGTTCCCAATCCTGCTTGAACTGGGGAGCCCAGAACTGGACCCAGCTTTCGAGCTGCTGGAGACATCAAGGAGTTTTTATGAAGTGGGTGAGAACCAACTACTGGTTGGCAACTTTTGCCAAGAAGCCAGGAAAGGGCAGCTGGTAGAATTCCAGAATTGCTGTTGATAAAACATGATATAAGAGAAAAAAGGCCAGGCTTTCCACCAAGGAGAATTCCAGTGTACAAGCTACGACCAGTCATTTATACACATAGTTTTGTGAGGCAGCAGTTCCCAATCCTGCTTGAACTGGGGAGCCCAGAACTGGACCCAGCTTTCGAGCTGCTGGAGACATCAAGGAGTTTTTATGAAGTGGGTGAGAACCAACTACTGGTTGGCAACTTTTGCCAAGAAGCCAGGAAAGGGCAGCTGGTAGAATTCCAGAATTGCTGTTGATAAAACATGATATAAGAGAGAAAAAAGGCCAGGCTTTCCACCAAGGAGAATTCCAGTGTACAAGCTACAACCAGACATTTATACACATAGTTTCATGAGAAAGGGAAAGCTTTTTACTAACACACAACTTTCCTTCTCTGCCCTAGGGGGAATCCCAACCAAAGGTGATGTATAAACCACTCCAAAGTTGGACACAGCTTGGGATGGAGCCGGCAACTGCCACCACTGACAAGGGAACTGCATCCAATGGCTGGACAAGAAATGAAACCCCAGACCAAGGCAACAGGCTGAGCTCTCCAAGCCTTCCCAAACTCCAGGTGGAAGCAACAGAATCATAGAATCATAGAATTGCCCAGGCCAGAAGGGACCTCCAAAGGCCATCTAGTCCCACCTCCCCGCAGTCAGCAGGGACACCTCCAACTAGACCAGGTTGCCCAGGGCCTCATCGAGCCTCACCTTGAATATCTCCAGGGATGGGGCCTCAACCACCTCCCTGGGCACCCTGTTCCAGTGCTCCACCACCCTCACAGTGAAGAACCCTCTCCTCATCTCCAGTCTAA
>NW_015091332.1:219585-220695 GCF_001431845.1 Calidris pugnax | reverse complement strand
GAGGATTGTTCCGGCCCAGGTGCAGAACCTTGCATTTGCTCTTGTTGAACCTCATGAGGTTCACCTGGGCCCACCTCTCCAGCCTGTCCAGGTCCTTTTGGATAACATCCCATCCCTCTGGTGTATCAACACCACCACACAGCTTGGTATCGTCCACAAACTTGCTGATGGTGCCTTTAATCTCCCTGTCTATATCATTGATAAAAATGTTAAACAGTATTGGCCCCAGCACGGACCCTTGAGGAACACCACTTGTGACTGGTTTCCATCTGGACTTTGAGCCATTGAGTACCAGGGCCTCTCAGAATTCAGCTGAAGAAGCCAGAGCCTACAACAGACACAAAACAAGCTTCTTGTGTCAGTGGCAAGCGTTATGGCAACTCACTTTGTTCCTGTTACCCAACAAGAGTTTTTACACTCATTGACAGATTCTTCTGCAAAACACAACTCCACACCACCCTTGGTTGACCTGAAAAGCAAAGCCCAGGGCTAGACACACCACCGTGTGAGGGACCAGGGGACAGAAGCAGCTGATGTGAGCAGGCTGTAAATGCTGAGGGAATAAAAAGCCACGCTAGAAAAAGCTGGGAGAACAATGGCTGGAAAGCTCCCCTGCAGACACAATGAATGGGAGCCAAGAGCGTACCTCATCAAAACGAGACGTGCTGGAATTGTGGTGGGCAGCTCTCTAATCCATCCCTAATCCATGGATGCCAGCTCTGACCCACACAATCAACTGGGTTTTCACAGACTGTGGTACAACCCCGCAACAGAAGTTGCTCAGAACATGGTAGAGGGCTCCTATGAACTTTGAGTTATGTGGTGTTCCTCTTCAAGCCACCCAAACAGACCTGGACAGGCTTGAGAGGTGGCCCCATGTGAACCTCATGAAGTTCAACCAGGCCAAGTACAAGGTCCTGCACCTGGGTCACAGCAATCCCAGGCACAAATCCAGGTTGGGAGAAGAATGGCTGGAGAGCAGCCATGAGGAGAAGGACTTGGGGGTGTTGGTGGACAAGAAGCTCAACATGAGCCAGCAACCCCCCCACATCCTGGGCTGCATCAAAAGAAGAGTGGCCAGGAGGGTGGGGGGGGGGGGGAAACTGCCCA
>NW_015091332.1:216170-219432 GCF_001431845.1 Calidris pugnax | reverse complement strand
GGCTGAGAGAGTTGGGGGGGTTCAGCCTGGAGAGGAGAAGGCTCTGGGGAGAGCTTCGAGCTCCTTCCAGTCCCTCAAGGGGCTCCAGGAGAGATGGGGATGGACTCTGGATCAGGGAGGGGAGCCCTAGGAGGAGGGGGAAGGGTTTGACACTGAAAGAGGAGAGATTTAGATTAGATATTAGTAAGAACTTCTTTGCTGTGAGGGTGGTGAGACCTTAGCACAGGTTGCCCAGAGAAGCCCCATCCCTGGAGGGGTTCAAAGTCAGGCTGGAGGGGGCTTGGAGCAACCTGGGCTGGTGGGAGGTGTCCCTGCTCAGGGCAGGGGGTGGGACTGGATGATCTTTGAGGTCCCTTCCAACCCAACCCATTTTATGATTCTATGAGCATCTCCATCTAGGCAGTCAAGAAGATTGGCAGCTGATGTTGTTCAGGGAAAAGAGAAGAGCCTAAAAAGAGGGCAGGAGGAGGGAAGGGAAACCTCAAGCAGCAGAATCTGAAACAGGGCTAATAGGAGAAGAGTCCACTGCCTTCCAGGGCACTAGTGTGACATACCAGAAGAAGCCACCACCCAAAAGCTGCTATTCACAGCTGTGCTTGCTTCCATGGCCTGACCCAGTCCTCTGCCAAGCAGCTAGAGACATCCAGACCTTCTAGCCCAGCTCCTTTCAGAGGGCAACGTGCAGCCCCTCTGCCCTGCGTGTGCCTGGGGGAAGTTTGTGGAGGAGAACAACACCACATGGCTCCACGTCAAGTTGGCAGCTTGACACCACACAGAAAAGTGCCTCTCTAAAAAGACAAACAATGCTTCCCAGGCTTTTGTTTTGTTTTGTTTCCTTGGAAAAATAATTAAAAAAATAAAAAATAACACACAAAACCTTTCACATAGAGCACACAAGCAAATGTAAAGTCTCCAGTGAGGTGGCCACCTTCCTGTGGGTCCCTGTGGGAGCTTTGGGTGCCAGCCCTGGCATGAAGGAGCCCGGTGCCAGCACAGCACAGAAGCCTTTGTTGTGAAACCTGCCTTGATATTTGTTGTTTATCAATTCCTGTCACACAAGGACTCCGAAAGGGGAACTTTGTCCCTGACTTGGCACGCTAAAGGGCATCAGGAGGTCAACTTTCAGCTGTACTAAACACTGGATGACTTCAGTTCTAGGTGACATCTCAGCTCCTTCTTCTCTGGATGCCTGTACACACCATCTCCACAGAGCCAGGACCTCTCAAACATACACATTTTAGAGGGCAAGAGTTCACTTTTCTACCTCATTTACCCTAAAATTAATCCAAGCTAAGAACAATCTACATCCAGCACCTTGCTCAACTCGTTTCAGACTGTCTGTAAAAGAAAATCTGACCTGCTGTCGTGCTTATGTAAAATGACACAAGTTATTTGTGGGCTGAAGTGGTTTGAAGTGCTCACTGCTCACCCCAGACCTACTAGCACTGAAAAAAAATAATGGTGTTATGTGAGGTCATCCTCCTAAACACTCCATCTGCTCAGAATAAAGCAAAGCAGAGGTTACTCTAGACATTTAGGCAGCTGACACTGAAGTTTGAACGTTTTCCTGAAACCAACCAAAGTAACATGCTCAAACGACTAACTGGAATTTAAGAAGACTTCAGGAATTAAGGAAAAAAAACCCCAAAACTTAAAAGAATCACAGCTCTTTTCCTACAGGAAGCACCACGCTGTGTTTGGGCCTGGGTAGAAGTAAAACACTCCAAACCAGAGAGGCTTGAAGATGGCTTGATAGGATAAGGGGTTATGGCTTTAAATTGAAAGAGGGGAGATTTAGATTAGATACTAGAAAGAAATTCTTTCCTGTGAGGGTGGTGAAACCCTGGCCCAGGTTACCCAGAGAAGCTGTGGCTTCCCTGGAGGGGAAGACCAGGCTGGTTGGGGCTTGGAGCAACCTGATCTGGTGGGAGGTGTCCCTGCCCAGGGCAGGAGGTTGGAACTGGATGGTCTTTAAGGTCCCTTCCAACCCAAACCATTCTATGATTCTATGGTCAGGTCAACAAGAAGCGTGTGCCTCCTCCTCCACGTCCTTCTGGCCTTCCTCCTCCCACCAAGCCTGTTTGGCAATCATTTCAAAATAAAGTAGTGAATATGAAAAGAATTACAACCTTCTCAGAAAATAATACAGCTGTTGGTGGAGGGAGGAAGACTTCCAGAGGTCCAGGAACTTCTCCACATAAATACAGCCTTTCATCTCCCCGTTTAAGCGGCCTTTGCCCGCCTCGGTTTTGTTTTTCTTCTAAACACAAAAGCAAGGGAAAAAATGAAGTCATGGAAATAAGGCTGGATAGATACTGATGCTTCAACAATTAAGTCACGGAAATATGCTGGAGATTATATATATATATAGTGATGTTTCAATAATTGCATGATGAAGATCTGGAAAGGAGCACAGCCCAGGGAGCTCCGAGGGGAGATAGAAAAGAACATACCCAATTTTGGCACAGCGTGAGAGCCCGCTGAAGATTTGATGAAGATAAATAAAAATAACGGATGCTTGACTTGGAGATGAACTGATTGTATCGTTTGCATCATTCTCATTAGAGCCCCGTTAATTTGTATTTTCAACAACACGGCGAATAACATTTGTAATTACTCGTAGGGTGATGTTGTAATAGGTTATGTTTATGCAGGCTTTAAATGGAAAACCTTTATAATGGTGCATTTTGTTTCCAGCTCCTTTTAGAGGAAAAATGGAGGCTGGCAATGGGGCAATTTTCAAATAGGAATGAGGAAATCGTTGTGACCGGCTTTATTCAGCTTTGCATTTTCTAACGTTTGATGCTGGTGAAGCAGAAGAAGACACGGGGTGGGACTGGGAAGATCTCCACTTCACTAATTCAATATGAATATTCACTTTAAACAAATAAATTGTTGAAGAACTGTTTGCTTTTTATGTAAATATGCATCAACCACACTGCTCTCAGAAACGCCGCCGTAAAGCAAACAGTGGGATGTTGTTCTTTGCGTACCCAAACAGGGCTGCTCTTTGGGAGGAGGGATGGGCAAAAAGAAATATACAACAGAAAGCAATGGCACGACTGGAGGGCAACTGCTAAAATAATCAGGATCACAGGATCACAGAATCTTCTAGGTTGGAAGGGACCTTTCAAGATCATCTTGTCCAACTGTCAACCTGACTGACAAAAATAGACACCCATACAACAAACAAGGAGCATCATCACTAAACCAGACCTCCCAGCACTACATCAACCCGTCTTTTGAACACCTCCAGGGATGG
>NW_015091332.1:214730-216147 GCF_001431845.1 Calidris pugnax | reverse complement strand
CAGCCTGAACCTCCCCTGGTGCAACTTGAGGCCATTTCCTCTCGTCCTGTCACCTGTGACTTGAGAAAAGAGACCGACCCCCACCTCTCTACACCCTCCTTTCAGGGAGTTGGAGAGAGCAAGAAGGTCTCCCCTCAGCCTCCTCTTCTCCAGGCTGAACACCCCCAGCTCCCTCAGCCTCTCCTCACAAGACTTGTGCTCCAGACCCCTCACTTTCTGTTCATACTCTAGCCCCAGTCCCTCCAGTTTCACCACAGCATCTTCCTAAGGGCTCTCCAGTATCATATCTGAGCCTGTCCCAAACCCCAGCCCACACAGCCAGAGTCCGTAAGGAGAGGCAGCCACTTCCTTCAGCCTCTTTGCTGCCTCCTCCACCCTCTGTTCACACACATCTTTTCCCTGCTACATCCCAAATTCCTCCAGTGTTCAACCCCTACGATTCTCAACCCAACCTCTAAGCTCATGCTAGTGGAGGCAGAAGAAAGGAGTAAGAGGTATCAAAATGCTGGGTGGGGGAGAACATGGAGAGTGTTTTTCTTCTTAAATGTTGTCTTAGGTGTCCTAAAACTAAATGAAGTAACACACCCCTGAATATAAAGGCAACAGGACCATGAATTTGCAATTCTCATTCCAATTGATTTTGGAAGTACCTAACACCATCCTGCTTCTCTCCTGAACAAGCAATAGGAGAAGCTTTTGTGACCATTCCTCTGGACACTACCGCGTTCCTAAGAGACACACAGAACAGCCTGCAGCATCTTAAAGAGCAGAAAGATTCATTTCCTTCAATGGGCTTGAAAAACCAAAATCACAACTTCAAATCAGGTTTGGCATGGGAAGCTTGCCAAATTCCCACAACACAACCAATTGCTCGTCAAAAATGGTCCCAAAGTGAATAAATAAAACCAGTAAAAACAGTCCCTTCTCACCCAACGTGATTCTGAAGGTGATTCAGGATGGGCTGACTTCTAAAATGGCAAGTACATGGCCATGAGGCACCTAAGTAACACCAGCCTTTATGGGCAAATAACAACATCATAAATTCCACCAGAACCTTCCCAAAGCCTTAACGAGGTTGGCTACAACATGCTCAAGCCCTGCCCATGGAATTGTTAGAGTTGGAAAGGACCTTCTAGAGACCATCCAGCCCAACTCCCCGGCCAAAGCAGGGCTGCCCAGAGCACATCACTCAGGAGCATCCAGGCGGGGCTTGAAGATCTCCAGAGATGGGGACTCCACACCCTCCCTGGGCAGCCTCTGCCAGGGCTCTGCCACCCTCACCCCAAACAAGTTCTTCCTCAGATTGGAGTGGAACTTCCCATGGTCCAGCTTGTGCCCGTTGCCCCTCGTCCTGTCACTGGGAACCACTGAGAAGAGTCCGGCTCCATCCTCCTTCAACCCACCCTTTAGATCCTTG
>NW_015091332.1:211670-214670 GCF_001431845.1 Calidris pugnax | reverse complement strand
CCTAACATGCACTGGGGCCTGGGGTTCTTCCTCCCCAGGTGCAGGACCCTACACTTGCTCTTGTTGAACCTCATGAGTTCTTCTCTGTCCAGCTCTCCAGCCTGTCCAGATCACACTGGATGGTGGCACAGCCCTCTTTGGCATCAGCCAGCCCTCCCAGTTTGGTGTCACCAGCCAACTTGGTGAGGATACACTCTCTCCCCTACACAGTAACCTACTTTCCACTTACTCAGCTGAACAGCACTGCCTTCTCTAGCCTGAATTCTAGCTAACACCCAGATCTTTTTCCTCAGACGTGTTTTCCAGAAGATCCACCCCTAACATGCACTGGTGCCTGGGGTTCTTCCTCCCCAGGTGCAGGACCCTACACTTGCTCTTGTTGAACCTCATGAGTTCTTCTCTGTCCAGCTCTCCAGCCTGTCCAGATCACACTGGATGGTGGCACAGCCCTCTTTGGCATCAGCCAGCCCTCCCAGTTTGGTGTCACCAGCCAACTTGGTGAGGATACACTCTCTCCCCTACACAGTAACCTACTTTCCACTTACTCAGCTGAACAGCACTGCCTTCTCTAGCCTGAATTCTAGCTAAGGAAGGTATTTCTTCAGGAATCAAAAGAATTTGAGAGCCAAATTTGCCTCCAAAAACCCCAGTGATAGGTTTTAAAGTCTCCTCGCAGACGAAAAGGAGCTAGAATTTATCATCTGCATCAATGTGATGGCAAAGGAGACATCAGTGGAGCAACCCTGTGCACAATACACCCTGAAGAGATTTCTGTAAGGTAGCCAGAAGCCTAGAGAAACAGAATGGATTCTTCTTAAAAAAAGAATCAAAAAAATAAAAAAAGACAAAATCAAAACCCACACGACAAGACCAAGCAACAAAAAAAAAACACAGAAGTGGCATACCAGATCAAACCACTTCACCTGACTACTCTTACCCAATAAAATCATTTTCTATCTCTGAATAAGGGCATTTTATGCAAGTGTATGCATATATTTCTGTAAGGCCAGGCCTGCAAGCTTTAATGAAACCCCGTGAACATTCACACCAAATTATGGATGAGACTTAGAAGTGCCAGCCATTTGGAAGATCTATACTTTGAGGCCGAGCTTGCCAATTTTTTCTCCTCACCATTAATCTCCTTCTTCTCCAGACCTTCAGGTGAAAATACAAGTATAAAAGCAAACAAACAACAGTTTCTAGAACCGGTTGAGATGTTGTGGCTGAAGAAGGGAAGGTGCTGCAGCAGTAACTCGGGTAAGCAAAAGGAAAGTTGCAGGATAACACGGATACTCACAGGAATTGTGTCTACGCCGGAAGCCCTTGGATTGAGTCAACGTCTCCACGTGTCGATCCATGTAGCTCTTGGAGCACTGCTGCTGGGGAGAGATGATGATGTCCTGATTCTTCATGTCTGTTCTCCTTGGGATATTCTGTGGGGCACTGCTGGAGACTGGCTTCTTTACCACTTTCCCAGTGCCATTCTGACTGGGGCCCACTTGGCATCCCACCCCAGGGATGCTCATTTCCGTCTGCTGCAGGTCCCCGCATTGTCTGCTGTCCCCTGGCCCTGGGATCTCCAGAATTTTCAGCTCAGTGATGTCACCTGCCCTAAAAACAGGAAAAAAAAACCACCAGACATTAAGGAATTCAGCATCTGAAGTACCTTTACAAAAAAAACAACCCCTAAAGAAAAACATACAACATTATCCAGTGCTTTTTTGTCTGTTGTTGTTATCAATAGAAACAAAAAATATATATATATTTTAATACACAAACACAGAATATTATTTCCACAGTCAACAAACAACTCAAGCATTTCTACACCACACCTGGATTGTGTCTGAAAGGTTCTGTTCCTAGCTGAAACAGGAATCAGTCACGCAGAAAAAGGAAGAGCTTTGCAGAAATCGGCATTAATTTAACAGTTTCTAGATAATATGATTAATCTTGGCCTCGAGGCTACTATTCTTTTTTTAATCCATTTCTCCAGAAAGCTACCCTAAGATTAGGGCAATTCGCGCTCAGACAAGGATGGTGCTTCCTGTTTCCTCGGAAAAAGGCTAAAGCAAACTAATACAGTGCTGGGCAGTAGCCAAAAATGAAACAAAGAACTTGTTATAAAGGCCTCTGTTCGCACTGATTGCAAGAAATAAAATCAGAAGTTAGGGTCTTCTATTTTAAAAGTAGTATTTGATCAACTGGGGTATGAAAGTAGCAAGAGCTTGTTACAGATTTCCACACATCTGGAAGAATCTGGTCACTGTCCTTCCCCACTTTCTCGCTTCAAAATCCAAGGAAAAAAAAATAATAAAGAGTATCGACTTCAGAGAATCAATCTTAATTAAAAATCAGTGACTCAGTCTCTTAACTACTGTAACACGCCAGGTGACAGGAAAACATCCAGTGACAAGTGACTCTTATTTATTCTTTTTAAGCCCAGTGTTACCAGGAGCTGGTAGGAAAGAACTCCAAGAGCTACAACCCTGCTGCATCGATTCAGCTTCTCGGTTCAAAACTCTCTCCTGCTTGCAGAGAGGAAAGAATGTGGCAAGAAACAGAGGAGATGGGAGTTGAATTGATTAACAGCACTTCATTTCATTGGATTGGGGCAATGATTTTAACTGATCTACCACTCTCCTTTCTCTTCCATCACGCTTTAATTACATATAGTAACACGTGCTGAGGGCAAAGCTTGAAGAGAGCAAGCCAGCGCCCTCAACTACTCAAAAATTGAACAACAGAATGTATACACACTATAAATATGTATGTATATTTATATAAACACAACGTCTCAGTCACAAATAACCTCCAAGTGTGAGCTACACCACTTCTAACACCAGGATCACAGGGCCAGAGAATCATCTCCTGCACACAAACTAACACAAGAGGCACTTCTCATCCAAAGACGCTCAGCAGCTGTAGGGAAATTTAAGGCAAAGAGACCATTTCTGGGGAAAAAAACTCACCCCAACCCATCCAAAGCATCACAGACTTTGC
>NW_015091332.1:207061-211660 GCF_001431845.1 Calidris pugnax | reverse complement strand
CAGGAGGTAAAAAAAAAAAAAAAAAAAGACAGACACTAACCTGAAGGTGACTTCTGGCACGAGGCACTTGACCCCATTATGGAAGGGCCGCGTCAGGGAAATGGTCTGGCTGACCTGATCCACAGCAGACACTCGTCCTTGGTAGACTCCCAAACTTTCTCCACAATTAATTGACACAATGCTCCCCAGCCAGTCCGTGGCCATGTTTCCGGCACACAATCGCTGTAAAGAGACACAGGGCCTGGCTGTAACAAGATGCAGAAAGTGACAACCCGAATCAGCATCAATGGCATCTCCCCCCCCTCCCCATCCTAAAACCTTGGCTTCCACCCAGGCTCCGGCTTTGTCAGCTCCTTTCTTCTTTCTGGGGTGGAAATAACATCCTTACGGACAGCCAGCGCGTAAATCCCTGGACTATATGACTGTTTGTAAGCCAGATCAACGTTTGCATCATTAAGGAAATCATTTTCTAACCAAATTCGAGACTAACTGCTTCCAACAGCAATATTTAGTTCCATCTGTGGACATTCTCCCTGTGATTTTAAACAGGGAATTTATCTTTGCTTCCTTTTTAAAAAATTTTGGCACACAAACACCAAGGCAGCGAGAAGACCAATCTCTGCCCATACAGATGAAAACCAACACCTTTAAGGGAACAAACCAGCTACAGAGAGTGGAGGGGGAAACCCAACGCTGGAGTCCAACACCAAAGTCTTCATGCTCTCCAGAATATTATCACTGCTACGACTGGATAAATTAAAAAAGGAAGTTGTGCTCCTCTCCAGCGTTGAGGTCTACCAGAACGTGGGGGGTGGGATGGGGAAAACCCACACTTTGTAAGTCAGATGTTCGGTCCCACGTAATTCCCTCAGTTTTGATGCTTGACTCGACTTGTGTCAGCACTTTGGAGCAACCAAGCACATCTTTTCATAGAATCATAGAATGGTCTGGGTTGGAAGGGACCTTTAAGATCATCGAGTCCAACCATCAACCTAACTCTGATAAAAACCATCCCTAAACCATGTCTCTAAACACTAGGTCAACCCGGATTTTAAATACCTCCAGGGATGGGGCCTCAACCCCTTCCCTGGGCAGCCCATTCCATAACCCTTTCAGTGCAACTATTTTTCCAAATATCCATCCTAAACCTCTCCTGGGGCAACTTGAGGCCATTTCCTCTTGTCCCATCACCTGTTCCTTGGGAGAAGAGACCGACCCCCCCTGGCTACACCCTCCTTTCAGGGGGTTGGAGAGAGCAATAAGGTCTCCCCTCAGCCTCCTCTTCTCCAGGCTGAACACCCCCAGCTCCCTCAGCCTCTCCTCACCAGACTTATGCTCCAGACCCCTCACCATCTTTGACGCCCTTCTCTGGACCCGCTCCAGCCCCTCAATGTCTTTTTTTTGTGGGAAGTGGCCCAAAACTGGACACAGTACTCGAGGTGGGGCCTCACCAGTGCTCAGTACAGGGGGACGATCACCTCCTGAGTCCTACTCCCCACGCTGCTCCTGACACAGGCCAGGATGCTGGTGGCCTTCTTGGCCACCTGGGCACACTGCTGGCTCCTGTTCAGCCCACAGGTGACCAACACCCCCAGGTCCTCTTCTGCCAGGCAGCTCCAGCCACTCTGCCCCAAGGCTGGAGCGTTCCTGGGGTTGGTGTGACCCAAGGGCAGAACCCATCACTTTGCCTTATTGAACCTCATCCCATTGGCCTCGGCCCATCCATCCAGCCTCTCCAGATCCCTCTGCAAAGCCTTTCTACCCTCCACCAGGTCGACACTCCCACCCAATTTGGTGTCACCTGTGACCTTACTGAGATTTCTTCCTCCAGAGAGAGAGCACAGGAAGGTGATGGGCTCATGAGCATCCCGGTAGCGTGGAAGAGCTGACAAGCTCATAAATGAAAACAACTACCATATATATTTGCCTCTCCTGCTGTAATCAACAGTAAGAGGGAGAAGGCTTGATATTTACCATAAGGAACACAAAGGCAAAAAGAGATAATCCATGAAGATTATCATCAAATATATAAACCACTTTCTACAAGAGTCATTTTAATTCTCTTCAAGCCCTTCCTGAGCTTCTTGGAAAAAGATGCAAGAAAAAAAACAACCCTGGAAATAACTAGGATCTGTGCATGCTACCAGAAAAAACTCATTTCCCCCAACTTTCAGGAGATGCTTCAAAGGGAAGCAAATGCTTAATTTGGTCCCTAAGCCATACGGGGCCTCACCAGTGCTCAGTACAGGGGGACGATCACCTCCTGAGTCCTACTCCCCACGCTGCTCCTGACACAGGCCAGGATGCTGGTGGCCTTCTTGGCCACCTGGGCACACTGCTGGCTCCTGTTCAGCCCACAGGTGACCAACACCCCCAGGTCCTCTTCTGCCAGGCAGCTCCAGCCACTCTGCCCCAAGGCTGGAGCGTTCCTGGGGTTGGTGTGACCCAAGGGCAGAACCCATCACTTTGCCTTATTGAACCTCATCCCATTGGCCTCAGCCCATCATCCAGCCTCTCCAGATCCCTCTGCAAAGCCTTTCTACCCTCCAGCAGGTCGACACTCCCACCCAATTTGGTGTCACCTGTGACCTTACTGAGATTTCTTCCTCCAGAGAGAGAGCACAGGAAGGTGATGGGCTCATGAGCATCCCGGTAGCGTGGAAGAGCTGACAAGCTCATAAATGAAAACAACTACCATATATATTTGCCTCTCCTGCTGTAATCAACAGTAAGAGGGAGAAGGCTTGATATTTACCATAAGGAACACAAAGGCAAAAAGAGATAATCCATGAAGATTATCATCAAATATATAAACCACTTTCTACAAGAGTCATTTTAACTCTCTTCAAGCCCTTCCTGAGCTTCTTGGAAAAAGATGCAAGAAAAAAAACAACCCTGGAAATAACTAGGATCTGTGCATGCTACCAGAAAAAACTCATTTCCCCCAACTTTCTGGGGATGTTTCAAAGGGAAGCAAGTGCTTAATTGCTTAATTTGGTCCCTAAGCCATACAAATTCTCTTCAAGCCCTTCCTGAGCTTCTTGGAAAAAGATGCAAGAAAAAAAACAACCCTGGAAATAACTAGGATCTGTGCATGCTACCAGAAAAAACTCATTTCCCCCAACTTTCAGGAGATGCTTCAAAGGGAAGCAAATGCTTAATTTGGTCCCTAAGCCATACGTTCTTCAGGAACAGCCTCCTCTCTTTCCTGTTTCTGTGTATTTATATTAATCCATGATAACAACATCTGGATTCCAAGACGATGGCTGATAAAAAGCACTTTCAAAACACAGATAACACATCCCCGAGTTACCTCCAGCAAAATAAAAATTTAGTCGTTTTCCTGCTTTTTTTGCATCTCTTTTTGAAAACAAGGAACAGCACAGACCACCATCTTACAAAGAGGCTTTTCAAAAGAGCCTCCTTTTAGGAAGTGAAAAAAACAACACAATAAAGTCTGCTCCTGTGCAAATGTAAACCAAAACAAGGGAAACTGATCTCAAAGGATCTCATCCTACTATTTTATGCGTAAACCCTGTAGAAGGGAGGATGAACCAGACACTGGATGAGTGAGGCACTACATCACACGTGACACATTTGTTTGTTTACACACACCTGGAGAGATCAAACCTCCCGTCTCACATTCTGATCTTACATTCCCAGTTTGTGTCATACAGCTGGCAGTTAGCACACATTCCCCAACATCCCTTCTTTTTGGGTGCATATTCCTGATCTCCCTGCAAGTTTTGAAAGAAACTGAAGTCCCAGAGCTTAGAAAAAGCCACAAGCAGCACTTTATAAACCCAGTGGGGCAGCGGTAACTCAGCACCGTGATGAGTCAACAGCTTTGCACTGCTTCTAGAGAGGAAAGATGCACCCTCACCCTATCTGGAAGACCTCCATCCCACCTCCATCACCTCCATCACACCTCCATCACATCTCCATCCCACCTCCATCGCCTCCATCACCTCCATCACACCTCCATCACACATCCATCACACCTCCATCACACCTCCATCGCCTCCATCACCTCCATCCCACCTCCAACCCACCTCCATCACCTTCATCACATCTCCATCCCACCTCCATCTCCTCCATCACACCTCCGTCACACCTCCATCACACCTCCGTCACCTCCGCCACCTCCATCACCTCCACCACATCTCCATCCCACCTCCATCACACCTCTGTCACCTCCGTCATACCTCCATCACCTCCATCCTACCTCCATCACCTCCATCCCACCCCTATCACCTGCATCACACCTCTATCGCCTCTGTCACACCTCCAGTGCCTCCATCACCTCCATCCCACCTCCGTCACCTCCATCCCACCTCTATCACCTCCATCCCACCTCCATCCCACCTCCATCACCTCCATCACACCTCCATCACATCTCCATCCCACCTCCATCGCCTCCATCACACCTCCGTCACACCTCCATCACACCTCCGTCACCTCCGCCACCTCCATCACCTCCACCACATCTCCATCCCACCTCCATCACACCTCTGTCACCTCCGTCATACCTCCATCACCTCCATCCTACCTCCATCACCTCCATCACACCTCCATCACCTCAATACCCTCCGCCACACC
>NW_015091332.1:189127-192647 GCF_001431845.1 Calidris pugnax | reverse complement strand
CCCCCCCCGACCCTCCCCCGTGGAGAGTGACCGGCGAAGAGAGCCGCCCCCTCCTCACCTGCACCCACCGCTGCCCGCCCGCCTCCGCCGCGGCCCCTCCGCCTCAGCGACGCTCGGCGCTGACGTCACTTCCTGCCCGCCCCCCTCCCTTCCCCTTCCCCGGCGGCGGCGCTCCAGCCAGCGCGGGTGACCATAGAGAGGCGCGGAGGACTCGGAGGCCTGGCGCATGCGCAGTGGCTCCGTGCTCCCTCACCGGTCCCGCTGTGTCCCTCCGCCACCGCCTCTCCGACCGCTGCCGCGCCTCCGGCACCGCTGGCACACCTCCATCCTACCTCCATCACCTCCATCCCACCCCTATCACCTGCATCACACCTCTATCGCCTCTGTCACACCTCCAGTGCCTCCATCACCTCCATCCCACCTCCGTCACCTCCATCCCACCTCTATCACCTCCATCCCACCTCCATCCCACCTCCATCACCTCCATCACACCTCCATCACATCTCCATCCCACCTCCATCGCCTCCATCACCTCCATCACACCTCCATCACACATCCATCACACCTCCATCACACCTCCATCGCCTCCATCACCTCCATCCCACCTCCAACCCACCTCCATCACCTTCATCACATCTCCATCCCACCTCCATCTCCTCCATCACACCTCCGTCACACCTCCATCACACCTCCGTCACCTCCGCCACCTCCATCACCTCCACCACATCTCCATCCCACCTCCATCACACCTCTGTCACCTCCGTCATACCTCCATCACCTCCATCCTACCTCCATCACCTCCATCACACCTCCATCACCTCAATACCCTCCGTCACACCTCCATCATTGCCATCGCCTCCATCACTTCCATCACACCTCCATCACACCTCTCTCACCTCCCTCATACCTCCATCACCTCTGTCACACCTCCATCACCTCCATCCCATGGCCATAACCTCCGTCACACCTCCATCCCCTCCATCCCACCTCTATCACCTCCATCCCACTTCCATCCCACCTCTATCACCTTCATCACACCTCCATCACCTCCATCACACCTCCATCACCTCTGCCAAATCTCCATCGCCTCCACTACCTTCATCCCACCTCTATCCCATCTCCATCACCTCCATCACATCCCCATTGCCTCCATCACCTCCATCCCACCTCCGTCACCTCCATCCCACCTCTATCACCTCCATCCCACCTCCATCCCACCTCCATCACCTCCATCACACCTCCATCACATCTCCATCCCACCTCCATCGCCTCCATCACCTCCATCACACCTCCATCACACATCCATCACACCTCCATCACACCTCCATCGCCTCCATCACCTCCATCCCACCTCCAACCCACCTCCATCACCTTCATCACATCTCCATCCCACCTCCATCTCCTCCATCACACCTCCGTCACACCTCCATCACACCTCCGTCACCTCCGCCACCTCCATCACCTCCACCACATCTCCATCCCACCTCCATCACACCTCTGTCACCTCCGTCATACCTCCATCACCTCCATCCTACCTCCATCACCTCCATCCCACCTCCATCACCTCCATCATCTCATCCCACCTCCATCACCTGTCACACCTCTATCACTTCCATTCCATGAACCATCACCTCCATCCCACCTCCATCACCTCCATCACACCTCCTTCACACCTCCATCACCTCTGTCACACCTCCATCACCTCCATCCCACCTCCATCCTACCTCCAACACCTCCATCCCCTGTCTATCACCTCTGTCACACCTCCATCACTTCTCCATCACACCGCCATGGCGGCTGCTACACGCCCACTGGCACGTCTCCACCGCTCCTGTCACTGCTGGCAAATGTTCTCCCAAACCTCCGTCACACCTCCATCACCCTTCTATCACCTTCTGTCACTTCCATCCCATCCCCAGCCCACCTCCATCACCTCGATCACACTTCCATCTCCTCCATCACACCCCCATCCCACCTCCAACAACTCCATCACACCTCCATCCTACCTCCAACACCTCCATCACCTCCATCCCACCTCCATCTCCTCCATCCCACTTCCATCACCTCCATCCCACCTCCATCACCTCCATCCCACCTCCATCTCCTCCATCCCACCTCCATCACCTCCATCCCACCTCCATCACCTCCATCCCACTTTTATCACCTCCGTCCCACCTCCATCACCTCCATCCCACTTTTATCACCTCCCTCCCACCTCCATCCTACCTCCAACACCTCCATCTCCCATCTATCACCTCTGTCACACCTCCATCACTTCTCCATCTCACTGCCATGGCGGCTGCTACACGCCCACTGGCACGTCTCCACCGCTCCTGTCACTGCTGGCAAATGTTCTCCCAAACCTCCATCTATCACCTTCTGTCACTTCCATCCCATCTCCATCCCACCTCCACCACCTCCATCCCACCTCCCTCACTCCCAGAGGCACGGGGCGCATTCATCTCCCACTTTCTCTTCAATTCCATTAAAACCAGCTTATTTTTCCCCCGCTCTGGAGCCCAGGGGCTGTTTTCCTCGTTAGGTGGAGGAAGGAGCGGGGTGGGGTGCTGGATGCTGCTGTGCCAGCTGACCTCCCCTGGCCAAACAGCAGGCCATGCCGGGGACGCTAATTAAAAACAAAATCATTACCCCGGCAGTCGGCAACGATAACGCGAAGGTGAGCGAGGTCACGGCGGGAGGAGGAAGGCTCCTCTTCCAGGGAGCAGCTTTTCCACGGCACGGCCACAAAATTGCAATTAACTCCGGGGCACAAGGGCCACTGGATCATTCATAGAATCACAGAATCTTCTAGGTTGGAAGGGACCTTAAAGATCATCTTGTCCAACCATCAACCTAACTGACAAAAATAGACACCCACACAACAAACAAGGAACATTCATGGTGATGGATGGAGTCGAATATTCACCTTTCTGCACTTAATTTGGATTTTCTCCCCGCGCGGGGCAAGAGAGGAGCATCCCAGGGCAGGGGGTTTAGTGAGGAGCAGGACGTTCAGCAGAATGAATGAATTCTGCCCAAATTCCCCACGTTACACCCACATTTGAGGGTTTGGCTAAAGGATTTGTGCCTCGGGAAAATGTACCCGTGGGGAAAAAGGGATTTCCCATCTCCACCCACCCCACACTGCTGGAAACCCTGGCGGGCTTGGTCGTGTCACTTCAGGTAAGCACAGACCCCAGGTTTTCCATAAAGTCCTTTATTATTTGCCAGGAAATTCAAGGTTTATTGCATTTTTATATATATATATTAATTTTTTTAAGGGAAGTTATGCAAAGCCGTGGAAATAATGATGCTCTGAGATGGGGAAGCCCAGAGCAGGTGGTGGTCCAAAGCACCCCTCTGCAGATCACCCCCCCGAGGGGCTGCAAAAGGTTCTTTCCAAGTGATCAATTCCCTTTATTTTTTATTTTTTTTTTCAGGGATGGAAGGACTAGTCCCGATTTTGAGTGAATTCCTGAATGGAGCTGGTGCTTGACGTCACCTCTTCCCAAATCCCAGA
>NW_015091332.1:177614-180331 GCF_001431845.1 Calidris pugnax | reverse complement strand
TCGCCTCCATCCCTTCCATCACACCTCCATCACACCTCTCTCACCTCCCTCATACCTCCATCACCTCTGTCACACCTCCATCACCTCCATCCCATGGCCATAACCTCCGTCACACCTCCATCCCCTCCATCCCACCTCTATCACCTCCATCCCACTTCCATCCCACCTCTATCACCTTCATCACACCTCCATCACCTCCATCACACCTCCATCACCTCTGCCAAATCTCCATCGCCTCCACTACCTTCATCCCACCTCTATCCCATCTCCATCACCTCCATCACATCCCCATTGCCTCCATCACCTCCATCCCACCTCCATCACCTCCATCACACCTCCTTCACACCTCCATCACCTCTGTCACACCTCCATCACCTCCATCCCATGGCCATAACCTCCGTCACACCTCCATCCCCTCCATCCCACCTCTATCACCTCCATCCCACTTCCATCCCACCTCTATCACCTTCATCACACCTCCATCACCTCCATCACACCTCCTTCACACCTCCATCACCTCTGTCACACCTCCATCACCTCCATCCCATGGCCATAACCTCCGTCACACCTCCATCCCCTCCATCCCACCTCTATCACCTCCATCCCACTTCCATCCCACCTCTATCACCTTCATCACACCTCCATCACCTCCATCACACCTCCATCACCTCTGCCAAATCTCCATCGCCTCCACTACCTTCATCCCACCTCTATCCCATCTCCATCACCTCCATCACATCCCCATTGCCTCCATCACCTCCATCACACCTCCATCCCCTCCATCCCACCTCTATCACCTCCATCCCACTTCCATCCCACCTCTATCACCTTCATCACACCTCCATCACCTCCATCACACCTCCTTCACACCTCCATCACCTCTGTCACACCTCCATCACCTCCATCCCACCTCCATCCTACCTCCAACACCTCCATCCCCTGTCTATCACCTCTGTCACACCTCCATCACTTCTCCATCACACCGCCATGGCGGCTGCTACACGCCCACTGGCACGTCTCCACCGCTCCTGTCACTGCTGGCAAATGTTCTCCCAAACCTCCGTCACACCTCCATCACCCTTCTATCACCTTCTGTCACTTCCATCCCATCCCCAGCCCACCTCCATCACCTCGATCACACTTCCATCTCCTCCATCACACCCCCATCCCACCTCCAACAACTCCATCACACCTCCATCCTACCTCCAACACCTCCATCACCTCCATCCCACCTCCATCTCCTCCATCCCACTTCCATCACCTCCATCCCACCTCCATCACCTCCATCCCACCTCCATCTCCTCCATCCCACCTCCATCACCTCCATCCCACCTCCATCACCTCCATCCCACTTTTATCACCTCCGTCCCACCTCCATCACCTCCATCCCACTTTTATCACCTCCCTCCCACCTCCATCCTACCTCCAACACCTCCATCTCCCATCTATCACCTCTGTCACACCTCCATCACTTCTCCATCTCACTGCCATGGCGGCTGCTACACGCCCACTGGCACGTCTCCACCGCTCCTGTCACTGCTGGCAAATGTTCTCCCAAACCTCCATCTATCACCTTCTGTCACTTCCATCCCATCTCCATCCCACCTCCACCACCTCCATCCCACCTCCCTCACTCCCAGAGGCACGGGGCGCATTCATCTCCCACTTTCTCTTCAATTCCATTAAAACCAGCTTATTTTTCCCCCGCTCTGGAGCCCAGGGGCTGTTTTCCTCGTTAGGTGGAGGAAGGAGCGGGGTGGGGTGCTGGATGCTGCTGTGCCAGCTGACCTCCCCTGGCCAAACAGCAGGCCATGCCGGGGACGCTAATTAAAAACAAAATCATTACCCCGGCAGTCGGCAACGATAACGCGAAGGTGAGCGAGGTCACGGCGGGAGGAGGAAGGCTCCTCTTCCAGGGAGCAGCTTTTCCACGGCACGGCCACAAAATTGCAATTAACTCCGGGGCACAAGGGCCACTGGATCATTCATAGAATCACAGAATCTTCTAGGTTGGAAGGGACCTTAAAGATCATCTTGTCCAACCATCAACCTAACTGACAAAAATAGACACCCACACAACAAACAAGGAACATTCATGGTGATGGATGGAGTCGAATATTCACCTTTCTGCACTTAATTTGGATTTTCTCCCCGCGCGGGGCAAGAGAGGAGCATCCCAGGGCAGGGGGTTTAGTGAGGAGCAGGACGTTCAGCAGAATGAATGAATTCTGCCCAAATTCCCCACGTTACACCCACATTTGAGGGTTTGGCTAAAGGATTTGTGCCTCGGGAAAATGTACCCGTGGGGAAAAAGGGATTTCCCATCTCCACCCACCCCACACTGCTGGAAACCCTGGCGGGCTTGGTCGTGTCACTTCAGGTAAGCACAGACCCCAGGTTTTCCATAAAGTCCTTTATTATTTGCCAGGAAATTCAAGGTTTATTGCATTTTTATATATATATATTAATTTTTTTAAGGGAAGTTATGCAAAGCCGTGGAAATAATGATGCTCTGAGATGGGGAAGCCCAGAGCAGGTGGTGGTCCAAAGCACCCCTCTGCAGATCACCCCCCCGAGGGGCTGCAAAAGGTTCTTTCCAAGTGATCAATTCCCTTTATTTTTTATTTTTTTTTTCAGGGATGGAAGGACTAGTCCCGATTTTGAGTGAATTCCTGAATGGAGCTGGTGCTTGACGTCACCTCTTCCCAAATCCCAGA
>NW_015091332.1:166954-177405 GCF_001431845.1 Calidris pugnax | reverse complement strand
CCGCTGCCCGCCCGCCTCCGCCGCGGCCCCTCCGCCTCAGCGACGCTCGGCGCTGACGTCACTTCCTGCCCGCCCCCCTCCCTTCCCCTTCCCCGGCGGCGGCGCTCCAGCCAGCGCGGGTGACCATAGAGAGGCGCGGAGGACTCGGAGGCCTGGCGCATGCGCAGTGGCTCCGTGCTCCCTCACCGGTCCCGCTGTGTCCCTCCGCCACCGCCTCTCCGACCGCTGCCGCGCCTCCGGCACCGCTGGCACACCTCCATCCTACCTCCATCACCTCCATCCCACCCCTATCACCTGCATCACACCTCTATCGCCTCTGTCACACCTCCAGTGCCTCCATCACCTCCATCCCACCTCCGTCACCTCCATCCCACCTCTATCACCTCCATCCCACCTCCATCCCACCTCCATCACCTCCATCACACCTCCATCACATCTCCATCCCACCTCCATCGCCTCCATCACCTCCATCACACCTCCATCACACATCCATCACACCTCCATCACACCTCCATCGCCTCCATCACCTCCATCCCACCTCCAACCCACCTCCATCACCTTCATCACATCTCCATCCCACCTCCATCTCCTCCATCACACCTCCGTCACACCTCCATCACACCTCCGTCACCTCCGCCACCTCCATCACCTCCACCACATCTCCATCCCACCTCCATCACACCTCTGTCACCTCCGTCATACCTCCATCACCTCCATCCTACCTCCATCACCTCCATCACACCTCCATCACCTCAATACCCTCCGTCACACCTCCATCATTGCCATCGCCTCCATCACTTCCATCACACCTCCATCACACCTCTCTCACCTCCCTCATACCTCCATCACCTCTGTCACACCTCCATCACCTCCATCCCATGGCCATAACCTCCGTCACACCTCCATCCCCTCCATCCCACCTCTATCACCTCCATCCCACTTCCATCCCACCTCTATCACCTTCATCACACCTCCATCACCTCCATCACACCTCCATCACCTCTGCCAAATCTCCATCGCCTCCACTACCTTCATCCCACCTCTATCCCATCTCCATCACCTCCATCACATCCCCATTGCCTCCATCACCTCCATCCCACCTCCATCACCTCCATCATCTCATCCCACCTCCATCACCTGTCACACCTCTATCACTTCCATTCCATGAACCATCACCTCCATCCCACCTCCATCACCTCCATCACACCTCCTTCACACCTCCATCACCTCTGTCACACCTCCATCACCTCCATCCCACCTCCATCCTACCTCCAACACCTCCATCCCCTGTCTATCACCTCTGTCACACCTCCATCACTTCTCCATCACACCGCCATGGCGGCTGCTACACGCCCACTGGCACGTCTCCACCGCTCCTGTCACTGCTGGCAAATGTTCTCCCAAACCTCCGTCACACCTCCATCACCCTTCTATCACCTTCTGTCACTTCCATCCCATCCCCAGCCCACCTCCATCACCTCGATCACACTTCCATCTCCTCCATCACACCCCCATCCCACCTCCAACAACTCCATCACACCTCCATCCTACCTCCAACACCTCCATCACCTCCATCCCACCTCCATCTCCTCCATCCCACTTCCATCACCTCCATCCCACCTCCATCACCTCCATCCCACCTCCATCTCCTCCATCCCACCTCCATCACCTCCATCCCACCTCCATCACCTCCATCCCACTTTTATCACCTCCGTCCCACCTCCATCACCTCCATCCCACTTTTATCACCTCCCTCCCACCTCCATCCTACCTCCAACACCTCCATCTCCCATCTATCACCTCTGTCACACCTCCATCACTTCTCCATCTCACTGCCATGGCGGCTGCTACACGCCCACTGGCACGTCTCCACCGCTCCTGTCACTGCTGGCAAATGTTCTCCCAAACCTCCATCTATCACCTTCTGTCACTTCCATCCCATCTCCATCGCACCTCCACCACCTCCATCCCACCTCCCTCACTCCCAGAGGCACGGGGCGCATTCATCTCCCACTTTCTCTTCAATTCCATTAAAACCAGCTTATTTTTCCCCCGCTCTGGAGCCCAGGGGCTGTTTTCCTCGTTAGGCGGAGGAAGGAGCGGGGTGGGGTGCTGGATGCCTGCTGTGCCAGCTGACCTCCCCTGGCCAAACAGCAGGCCATGCCGGGGACGCTAATTAAAAACAAAATCATTACCCCGGCAGTCGGCAACGATAACGCGAAGGTGAGCGAGGTCACGGCGGGAGGAGGAAGGCTCCTCTTCCAGGGAGCAGCTTTTCCACGGCACGGCCACAAAATTGCAATTAACTCCGGGGCACAAGGGCCACTGGATCATTCATAGAATCACAGAATCTTCTAGGTTGGAAGGGACCTTAAAGATCATCTTGTCCAACCATCAACCTAACCGACAAAAATAGACACCCACACAACAAACAAGGAACATTCATGGTGATGGATGGAGTCGAATATTCACCTTTCTGCACTTAATTTGGATTTTCTCCCCGCGCGGGGCAAGAGAGGAGCATCCCAGGGCAGGGGGTTTAGTGAGGAGCAGGACGTTCAGCAGAATGAATGAATTCTGCCCAAATTCCCCACGTTACACCCACATTTGAGGGTTTGGCTAAAGGATTTGTGCCTCGGGAAAATGTACCCGTGGGGAAAAAGGGATTTCCCATCTCCACCCACCCCACACTGCTGGAAACCCTGGCGGGCTTGGTCGTGTCACTTCAGGTAAGCACAGACCCCAGGTTTTCCATAAAGTCCTTTATTATTTGCCAGGAAATTCAAGGTTTATTGCATTTTTATATATATATATTAATTTTTTTAAGGGAAGTTATGCAAAGCCGTGGAAATAATGATGCTCTGAGATGGGGAAGCCCAGAGCAGGTGGTGGTCCAAAGCACCCCTCTGCAGATCACCCCCCCGAGGGGCTGCAAAAGGTTCTTTCCAAGTGATCAATTCCCTTTATTTTTTATTTTTTTTTTCAGGGATGGAAGGACTAGTCCCGATTTTGAGTGAATTCCTGAATGGAGCTGGTGCTTGACGTCACCTCTTCCCAAATCCCAGATGAGGATCTGACTTCTCTACATACACCCACGAAGGCTAAAAACCTCCCCCCGATGCCACCCACTGTCACAGCCAACTTGTGTCCAGATTCCCCCCCACCCAAGTCAAATTTTTATGAGTGAAGAAGAATTGGAAGAGGGGGGTTTTTCCCCTCTCCAATCTTTTCCCAGTGGAATCAAACCAGCAAGAAACTTTCAAAGAGGTATTTATTGGGTTGGAAATCCTGTGCAGTTTATATTCCGCAGGCTGAGAGCATCCCCTGCGCTTCTCAAACCCTTGCTCCTTTGACTAGTCTGAATATAGACATCTCTTGGCTCGGTTGCTAAATAAAATATATTAATAAATCCCACTCATTAAAACAAAAGCAGCAAACGCATAGTGTGAAAGCCAGAAGTGTCCTGCTGTGCCTCTTACTGCTTCTTCTCCTTGACTCTCAGCCCTTTGATATTTTCCAGGAGGCTTCTTGTTAGGAGTCCAGCTGATAAGATCTCAAATTGTCAACAGAACTACTTATGGATATATATATTTATTTTATTTTATTTTTTCTAGTAGTCAGGCTGTCACCAAGGATTGGTAGAAACACTTGGGGATTCATTTAATGAACGTACATTCAAGGAATTTAGCTGTGCGAGGGTGCACCCAGAAGGGGTCCACCTGGGGTAGGTCTGGCCTCCAGAGCCCTTCAGCAGGTGGCCGGATCCCATCGGCATGAAGAGCTGAAGGGTTGGCCAACGGCTCCACCGAATGAGCTTCAAAGACTTTCACCCCATGGGTAAAGGTTGGCCAGGTCTCTCAGGGAGGAACCTGCAGGTTTATCCCTATTTGGTGGATGAAGGGAGTGAGGGCAGGGTGAGGACATCCCTAACTCACATCTCCCACTGCTTCTCCCAGCCCAAATTGTCCTCCCCACCACAGGGCTGTGGTCCCCCTAGACCTCCCCGAGAGGGATGAGTGAGCTGGACCTCTAGGGAGCTACTCCATGGGTGAGGGTGGTGGAGCTGGCACAGGGAGCCCAACAAAGCCGGCTTTATCCCTCCCCACTCGCATTTTCATGAGATGAACAAGCCTCCAGTGAAGCGACACAGCGAGGGGTTGTGTCAGCTTGGAGAGAGCGTTGGCAAAAGCTGGCAGAGAGTCCAACTCCAAGGGCTGGCTTTTCTTCTGCGGAGCTTACGGAGAGCTCTTCGTGGGGAAACGCTTCTTGATCTGGAAGCTCTCGCATTTCTTGTACTTCATGGTCAGCCCGTACTGGGGAGTGGTGTCCACCTCCTCCCCGGGGAGGAGGCTGAACTCCAGCTGCTGTAGCATGGTGGTCAAGAAGAGGAAGACCTCCCACCGGCCGATGGACTCCCCGATGCATCGCCTCTTCCCCAAGCCGAAAGTCAGCACTTTGTCGCTTTCCGTCCTGCTGATTTCAGTCCCCGCCGCGTTGAGGAACCGCTCAGGGTTGAAGGTTGAGGGATCCTTCCAAAGCTTCCTGCAGCAGAAAGGAGAGACAGCTGAGGAAGCCGTTTTCACCCACCAGGATGGGGGAGAGCGGTCAAAACACCTCCCTGCAGAGCGAAGCATCCCAAAATTTTCTCATTTAAAAAAAAAAAAACAACACCAAAACCACCAAACCTTGGCAACCTCTGTCCCTGAGCTGAAGCTCCAACAAAGTGTCAGACCCCATCAGCTCAGTCTATTGTCATCTCTGTTCCAAACTCCCATTGTGTTTGTCTGTGCAGACACCGGAGATGGATTTAATTCAGCGTGCAACGGCTAGAGATCCCCCAGTTTCAGCCAAAAGGAAGAGGAAAAACAAAATAAAAATAAATAGGTTGGTGCCCAGGAATCAGTCAGCACCTCTTCAAAAGGAAGGATGGAGACCTGAGGGTTTTCCCACCTTGGATCTTCCCAGCAAAACTTCCCAACCTGTCCCAGCCCAGCTGCTGGGAGGTGCCAGGTGGGATTTTCCAGTGTCTTAGCTGAGCTTGGATGTGGGGAATCCTCTCTGGCCCTAAGGACAGTGTTCCCATTGCAGTGCTCACCAGGAGCAGAAGGAATAATGTGGTATTTCTGCTCCCCTGGGCTGTTTGGACACAAAGTCTTGACCTTCTGATCCAAAACACCTGATCTGGGAACCACCTTCTGTATCAACCTTTAGTCAACTTAATTCCTTCCCACCCCCTACAGGGTCTCTACTGGAGGGGTAAGATGGGACTTGGGTTTCCAGATCCCCTTTCATTCACCAAAACTGATGACCAGCAATAACAACATGAGCTTATTGAGTTTAATGAGAGTCACGTCAGGACATTTTTCTCCCTGAAAGAGGGAACCAGATGATTGTCGTTGAGCACATCCAGAGCCGCGAGCCCGGATCACAAGGGCTGCTTGGCAGGAGGATCTACCCATTCCTGATTATTCAGCAGCCCAAGCTGCCAACCCTCGCACGTACGTGGAAAGTCCAGTGCATTGAGGACATCACAGACTCACAGATTGCTATGGGGTGGGAAGGGACCTCTGGAGATCATCCCCTCCAACCCTCTGCCAAAGCAGGGTGACCCATAGCAGGGCCACAGGAATGTGTCCAGAGGAATTTGAATGTCTCCAGAGAAGGAGACTCCACCACCTCTCTGGGCAGCCTCTGCCAGGGCTCTTCCACCCTCACAGGAAAGAAGTTCCTCCTCATGTTTAGGTGGAACTTCTTATGTTCAAGTTTGTGCCCATTTCCTCTTGTCCTGTCCCTGGGCACCACTGAAAAAAGCCTGGCCCCATCCTCCTGACACCCACCCTTTGAGTATTTATAGGTGTTGATCAGATCCCCCCTCAGCCTTCTCTTCTCCAGACTGAAAAGACCCAAGTCCCTCAGCCTTTCCTCATCAGAAAGATGCTCCAGGCCCCTCATCGTCTTTGTAGTCACCACGTTACTGCACGTAAATCAGGTAAACCCTGGCGCTGGGGAACCAGTGACCAAGTCAACCCAGAGCGACTCCACACCCAGGAGACCCAAAGTTTGGCTTAGCATCAAACCCACACCGTATTGGGTTGGTTTTTTTTGGTCCTATCTGCCTTTTCCTGCCTTCAGGAGCCATTTGGCTTTGGGCTTGTTGCTCTTCATGCCAAGCAAAGCCACCACAGCCTGGATAAGCAGAGGGGGTGGGAGGGGAATTTGCTCTACTCACTCGTCGTGATTCACTTGCCACTGGTTGATAAAGACACAGGTATCCTTGGGGATGTAGTAGCCGTTCAGCACCGTCGCTTTTGTCGTACTGCAAAGACATAACGGGTGGAGGGGAAGAGAAATCAGGAGGAGACCCACAGCCTCGCAGAGAAACGAAGCTTGGCAAGTCCTAGGGGCCTCTTCGTTTCCAACACCCTGTTTGAACTCTCAGGACGGGCCAGGAAATACCCCAATTTGTATCTGGGAGACTTAATAGTCTTGGTTAACACTTCTCCTCAAGCAGAAAGATTCTGGTTGCAGGAAGCTTTAACGGCTTCAAGCTGGAGGGGAACAGATTTAGACTGGAGATGAGGAGAGGGTTCTTCACTGGGAGGGTGGTGGAGCACTGGAACAGGTTGCCCAGGGAGGTGGTTGAGGCCCCTTCCCTGGAGATATTCAAGGAGAGGCTCAACAAGGCCCTGGGCAACCTGGTCTAGTTGGGGGTGTCCCTGCTGACTGCTGGGAGGTCAGACTAGACGCCCTTTGGAGGTCCCTTCCAGCCTGGACAACTCTATGACTCTATAAGCTGGATGGGTTGCGATGTGGTTTCTCCCAAGGAAAGGAGGGGAGGGAATACGAACCCATGGATGTTGAGCATCCCCTCCATGAGCAAAGGCTTTGGAGTAAAACTGACCTCAAAGCGAAGGATTGGAGCCCAGGAGGGCAGCTGGTGGCCCCAAGGGCTGCAGCCACGGGCACCACCACAACGTGGCAGCTTTGACACGAGTAATTCAGGCTGCGGAGGGGAATATTTCCCCGTAGCAAGGATCGCTTCCCGGGCAATTCGCTGCTTCCCAGAAAATATGTGGCACCTCCCAGAAAACCACTCCAAAAAAAACCCAAAACCCGCCCCAAATAACACGTTGGCTGCTCCAGCCTGTACCTGTGTGGGATGGTGAAGGGCAGGAAGGAGGAGTGCCTGAAGGTCTCCAGGATGAAGGCTTCTGTGTAGGGCAGCATGCCCCGGTCTGACAGCCTCGGTCTCCTCTCCTGGCCGATGGTCTTGTCTGCAGGAGGTCAAGAAGAGGGAGTGGGTTGGGGTCATCTCTCACCAGAGAAGTTTTGGCCCCGGAGGAAGCAGGTCCATGGACTCACCTAGTTCTTCCTGGATCTTCTTCTGGATGTGGGGGTACAAGGCAACATACATGAGGCTCCAAGATAAGGCAGTTGTCACCGTGTCGAAGCCTGGATGGACATGAAAAAGGCATTGAGCTACCAAAAAACGACAGGGGAGCTGGTATTTACAGACCCCATCCCTCTAGATGTTTGCCGTGGAGAAGTTCCTCATCGGCTATCGCTGAAAACCCATCTGCTCTGGTCAACGTTCAGAAGAGTGCCCACGAGCCCAGCAGCAGCTCCAAATATCCAAAAATGGTCAAGGTCTTACCCCGACAGCCCCGGTTCCCCCACCCAGCCTCCCAACAGCAAGGCTTTACCCTCAAAAATGTTCTCACCAGCCCCAAAGAGGTCATTGACGATGCTGATGATCTTCTCATTGGAGAGTGGGACATGAGCATCCTCCCCTACACTATTTCCCTGGCAGTGCTCAATTAATGAGTCCGTGACGTCCCGGATGTGCTCCTGCAGAAAAGCCAGTGGGTGAGAGACATCAAGGACACCCAGGGCTGGAGAAACAGCTCCTCTCCCAGCCAGTGCTGGCTCCTGGGGGGGATTAACTGCAGATTGGAAAGCTCCAAGAAGCTCTCCAGGGCAGAGGTGGGGGGGACAAGGGAGTACCTTCTTCCCCTCAGGCAGACAGCACCTCTAGAGATGGTTGTAGGCATCTCTACCGACATCCAAGAGCATCCAAGCTCTTACCTTATCAAAGCTGGTGTAATGCTCCTGGACAATTTTTTGCACAAAGAAGTTGAAACGCCTGTTGATGTCCTTGAAGATCTGCATGGTGCGGCTGGGAAGGTACTGGAGCAGGGGGATGAAGTCCGCGGGGTTGCCAGCAGCAGCCGCTTCACCAAATTCATTGCTGAGGTTCACCAAGCTGAGCAGCTCTTGGTCATTGTGGTCGTAGCGCTTGCCAAAGCAGATGGCACAGATGACGTTGGCCACGGAGACCACCACGTACCGGTAAGGGTCAAAGCTCTTCACCTCATTCATCAGCTGCAGGAATTTGGCCACCAGGTACTCGGCCTCCTTGGAGACGTGCTCCTCCAGGAGGCAGGTGGAAGAGGAGGTGGGGCTGGGGGTGGTGGCAAAGGTCTTCAGAGCGTTCTGGGCCAGCTTTCTGCGTGCTTTCCACACCTCCCCTGAGTCAGGGCTGAAGGCCAGGCTCTGGCCATCCGAAATATATTGGAAGCTGTGAAGGCCAGGGCGCCCCATGAATTCTTCTCCTTGCTTCACCAGGGCTTGCTTGATGGTCTCCAGCCCGCTCAGCACCAGCACGGGCCGGGTGCCAATCCTGATCTCCATGATGTCCCCATACTTCTGGCTCAGCCTGGTCAGGGCCAGGTGCGGGTCCTTCCTCAGCTCCAGCACGTTGCCAAGGATGGGGTAACCTCTGGGTCCCGGGGGGCTCTTCAGCCCCTTGGGCACGTGCTGCTGGAGGGACTGGATGAGCAGGAAGACCAGGCAGAAGACGGCAGCTGCGAGGAGGACCTCGGTGGCTGAGACAATGCCTTGGCTTCCCACCAGCGACATGGCAGCCTCCATTGCTGCTGGCATTCAGAAACCTTAGTAACAAACCCAAAGAGGCATTATGAAGAAGGGAAGGTCCATGGAGCTCCTCTAGCTTGAGTTGCTCTGAGTAGCAACTGCAGGCAGGAGAGCTGGGTTTAACTTCTGATCCAGAGCTGCAGGAAGCTACTTGCACTTGAAAGTGGGTTTTTTTTACTAGCCAGGACTGAGAGGAACAGGTCCCATGGCTTTTTCCCTAGATGCCAGGGGTAGGAAACATGCTCTTTTACCTAAAGGACCTCTTTTTTTGTGTGATAAAGTCTTTTTTAGAGTGCTTGACCCCAGGAGAGCTGAATCCTCTTTGAGTCAAACTAAATACATCATTTAACAAACTAAATACTTCAGGGCTTCAAAGATGATGAGGGACCTGGAGCATCTCTCTTACGAGAAGAGGTTGAAGGACTTGGGTCTTTTTAGTCTGGAGAAGAGAAGGCTGAGGGGGGATCTGATCAACACCTATAAATACTTCAAGGGTGGGTGTCAGGAGGATGGGGCCAGGCTTTTCTCAGTGGTGCCCAGGGACAGGACAAGAGGAAATGGGCACAAACTTGAAGATAAGAAGTTCCATCTCAAGATGAGGAGGAACTTCTTTCCTGTGAGGGTGGCAGAGCCCTGGAAGAGGCTGCCCAGGGAGGTGGGGGAGGCTCCTTCTCTGGAGACATTCAAACCCACCTGGACACATTCCTGTGGGACCTGCTCTGGGTCCCACAGATCCCTGAGGATGCTCTGGGTGGCCCTGCTTTGGCAGGGGGTTGGAGGAGATGATCTCCAGAGGTCCCTTCCAACCTCATAGCATTCTGTGATCATTGCTGTGAATCTTCCTAAAGATGGGTGGCCATGAAAGCTCACCTTGGCTGGTGTGTGTGGCCGGCAGGTTGGGGACACCCTGCTCCCAGATCTACAGGAAATCCCCCCGAAAACCCCAAATCACAGGTGGGAAGAGCCTGGCTCTGAAATCCCACCTTCCCCTTGGCTTTAACAAGGTGCTAACACCCTGGTCCCATGGGGTGAAGACTCTGGGGGGCTGCTGGGACCCTTGCACCCCAGTTAGGATCCTCTCCCATCCCAGGGCTGCAAGAGGGGCTGTAGGACACCCCCAGAAAGCACCTTCTCACAGCTCCAGGAATGATGCTGGAGGAGATTTGGGGAGCCAGAGGCAGGGGGGACACCCCGTAATGGGACACCCCCGGCTCTCCATCCCTCGAAGCTCTCCCTGGGGGGACTGGAAGTGTCCCCCCCTTCCCTCCCTGTCCCCCCAACTCTCCATCCTCCGTGTCCCTCCGTACTCACCTCCGGTGCGGAGCGCTTGGGGGCCCGATCCTGCCGGCAGGTAGCCCCGCTCGCCCTTCGCTCCTGCTTTATATGCATCTCCGCTCGCCCTGATTGGCCCGGAAACCTCCCGTCACGTGACCGAAGCCTAATCAAAGCTGACGTGCTCCTAAACTCCCAAATAACTAAACCAGACCCCCCCCAAACCAACCAACACGCACCCCCCC
>NW_015091332.1:165252-165597 GCF_001431845.1 Calidris pugnax | reverse complement strand
GCATCCTGTCGTCCCCCCCTCCTCAGCCACTCGTGTCCCCCCCACGATAGGACACAGCCACAAGGAGATGGGGGTGGTGGGGGGGAGAGGGTGGTTTTCTGCTTTTAAAGAGGGGGGGCATCTCGTTGGTGCAACCCTTTGGAGTCCAGGGGACACCGAGCCCTGTCCCTGGCTCCCTGGACCATCCCACGCAGGGACAGGGACCAAATTCCACCCCCCCCGCCCCCCCTGGGGGAGGGACCCCCTGGGACACATGGACACCCCGACAACGTATCCCTAAACCCCGAGGTGGGGGGGGATTGGGAGGGGGGGTCTCGCACACACCGTGGCACCTCATAAATGAGG
>NW_015091332.1:164674-165242 GCF_001431845.1 Calidris pugnax | reverse complement strand
TGTGGGGCTGGTGTTCACAACCCCCCCCTCTCTTGCACACCCGTGCAGTGGTGTGCCCCCATCCGTGCTCTCCGGCCGGGCAGGCGTGTGCACTTTTTAACACACACGGGCAGGAGTGTGCACTTTTTAACACACCCCATACACACACACCCTATACGTCTCTCCTATAGGCACCAGTAGCTCCCTCCAAGCCCTTACACGAGCACATACATGTGCTCTTGCGTGTCACCGTCTGCACACGCTCGGCCACACGTGCACACGCCCGCGGGCACCGTGCTCACGCACGCCCTGGCACACGCGTGTGGTGTTAACCAAACAGCCGGGATCACCCCCAAAACGGTGTGGGGGTGTGTGTCCCCCCCAAAAAGAGGGACGCAAGGTGCATGTGGGTGCGCTGGCAAGTGGGGTGTGGGCAGGGGACCCACAGTGGCCCCTCGGGCTGTCCCCGTGGCCACCATGGAGGGCGGTGGCCGGGGTGAGGATGTGTTTGGGGCGTGAGGCTGCCTGGCACGCAAAGGCACCAGCTCTTCACGCTCTTCTCATCAGGAGGCACCCTGCCCTGGCAAGG
>NW_015091332.1:164239-164664 GCF_001431845.1 Calidris pugnax | reverse complement strand
GCCGGGGTTTTGTAACTGTTCCTTGCCAAGCGTTAATGAACGGCGTCATCGCTATTAATGCGTCCAATTAAAGCAGATGTTGAAAGCCTTTATTAAATATTAGCTCAGCTTTTTAACCCGGGCCAAACCCCCACTGCCCTTTTCCAAGAGCGAGCAAAACTTGGGGGCCAAACCCCAAAATTCTGCCTCGTTCCTTACTGTTAATTAATATTCCCACCTCGTCCTGCCTCCTCTTCCCCAAAAATCACTTTTTTTTTCCCCAGTTGAAGTGCCCCCCCCAAATCTCTTGCTGCTGCATCTCCTGTGGGTTGGGGGGTGGTTGGGTGGAATTTTGGGGTGGGGAGGGGGGATGAAGTGCCCCAGCCTTGCTCCTTTCACCTCTCCTATCTCTCCAGCTCACCTCCTCCCCTCTGCCCTGCCACCCC
>NW_015091332.1:163638-163951 GCF_001431845.1 Calidris pugnax | reverse complement strand
TGGGGGGGTTGGAAGCAGGGTAGGTGGGTGCTGAGCACCCTTCTGGAGCTCTTGGACCACCCCCAGCTTCTCCAGAGCTTTGGGATGGGACAGATCAGGAGAGGATGGTGTGGGTTCCCCATCAGCGTGGGAAACGCTGCCCATTTTTGGGGGGGATTGGGGGGCAATCTACCCCTTTTCCCCCTCCCTCAAGGCAGAGGAGCGGGGTAAATCCATAGGGATGGGAGATACCGGTGGGATCCAGCCCCTCTCCTGCGAAATCCCAGCCTGTGTCCTCCCCAAAATCGCTCCTCCTCGCTGGGAGGCACGGCTT
>NW_015091332.1:145460-163357 GCF_001431845.1 Calidris pugnax | reverse complement strand
CTTTTTTTTTCCCCAGTTGAAGTGCCCCCCCCAAATCTCTTGCTGCTGCATCTCCTGTGGGTTGGGGGGTGGGTGGGTGGAATTTTGGGGTGGGGAGGGGGGATGAAGTGCCCCAGCCTTGCTCCTTTCACCTCTCCTATCTCTCCAGCTCACCTCCTCCCCTCTGCCCTGCCACTCCTCGCCCCGGGGTTGCCTGTTTGCCACCGAGGAGCCCGGGGGAAACGAGCCAGCCGCCTTCTCACGCAAACCTGGGCAATCGTTAACCTGAACCTGGCTCTGCTGCCGGGGCTGGAAGGTCCTGCCACCACCCCTGCCAGGGCACGGGGACCTACCAGGTGATTCCTCCCCCTCCCAACCCCATCCTCTAGGGATAGAGAGGGCTGTGGTGCAAACCCATCCTTGGAGAAAACCTTTAGGAGCACCTCCAGGGTGGCCACGGAGGTGACAGCCCTCTCTGCGTGATGGGGAATAAATAGTTCTTAGGGTTTGAGGAACCCACCACAATTTATTGTCCTTCAGGCAGTTCTTCTCCCTCCCCACCCGGGAAGGGGAATTCGGGCAAAACAAGGAAACACCAGGGTCAAAATAGGAACAGATTTAATAGGGTAAGGCTGGATGATTGACATTAAAAGCAAGGAAGAACCAGTATTGATCCCGATACCAGTATAAAATACACAAGGATCATACTCAACCCATTCCATCCCACACCCCACCACCACCCCCACAGGGACAACCAGTGTGGGTTGTCCCTGTCCCAGACAGCGCTGCGGCTTCGGGAGGAAGGGAAGGGCTTAGGGCTCTGGCACCAGGGCAAGGAGTTCTCAGGATCCCAGCCATCAAGGAAGAGAGAGAGAATTTCTCAGCAAACTTCCTAATTTATATAGAATATGACGTTCATGGTGTGAAATAACCCTGGTGGCAGCTCGGGTCAAGTGCCCAGGTCTTGCTCCTCCTCATCCCCACACCCGGGGAGCTGGAAAACACTTGAGACCTTGAATGCCAACATCCCCGAGGTGGCTGTAAAGCAAATATTTTCACAAATTCAGACTCTGCAGTCTTCTAAAAGTGCGGTTTTCCCAAGAATTAGAAGAGAAATTAATCCTGTGTCCATCAAATGAGGACAACACCCTAGGTCAGCCCAGGAAAGGTCTTTGGGGCAAATGTTGGCACCCGCATCCCAAGGGACAGGGAGGCTGAGAGCGTGTCCCCCGTCAGGGCAGGGCTTGGGGACCCCCTTCTGCCTCCCCACCTTGGGCTCTGGGGCAGGAGGAGTCAATGTTGACCCCCCAGAAGCTGGTGGAGCTGAGGAAATACCTGCCCTGGGTTCATGAGCTGGCTCCAGCTAGGCTCAGCCCTGTTTGTTAATGGGTAGCCCAAGACCTTCTTGCCATGACCCCCCAGAGATAAGCACCCGGCCAGGTGACAAGGGGAGCGTGTATAAAGCTGTGATCTTCCAGGAGGCAGGAGAAGAAGGTCCAGGAGGCAGGAGAAGAAGGTCCAGGTGGCAGAAGAGGACCCCCCCTGCTCCCCAGGGCAAGCAGTTGCCAGACACCCTCTGCCTGTCTTTGCTGGGCAGTAAAACCAGCCCCGTCTATCTCAAGGACCTGCAGGTAGGACATGACGGGTGTGTGTTTACGTGTGGTTTTGAACTTGGATATAGGGGCGGGAAGGTCCTATTTGAGTCTGAAGGAGAAATTCATCCACCAGGCTCTCCCCTTCCTCATCTGCCCACATGCAGCCCCGTGGCCACCCAGCAAATCCAGCCTGATGGCCATAAATCCTCACAGAGTTGGTGGAACGGGGACAGCTTCGTTGAGGAGCTGCTCTTCCTCCCCTCCTGCCTCCCTGCCCTTGTTTTTGAGCTGCAGTTTTCTGTGCCTTGTTGCAAACAGACCATCTGTTGTGCCAGGGGGTGCTGGGGTCTTCTGCAGAGGAAGAGATGACCTCTGGGGGGCTGAGGTCCCCCTTAAGCGATGGGTGGGTTTGGAGTCTTCGTAGATCTCCAGCTTTTGACCCTTGAGAACCACAAAGTGCTGCTCAGGCAGCTCCATCCCCCTGAAGTGTTTAAGGACACTTGGTGCCCTTTCTCATCATCAGGAACTTGTGTGGAACTCAACTTCTTGCTAACCCTGGCTCTTCACCATCCTTCTTGTTAACTCCCTTAGGGTTCCTACCTGCCAGCAGCGATGAAGGCTGCGATGTCGCTGGTGGGAAGCCAAGGCGTTGTCTCAGCCACCGAGGTCCTCCTCGCAGCTGCCGTCTTCTGCCTGGTCTTCCTGCTCATCCAGTCCCTCCAGCAGCACGTGCCCAAGGGGCTGAAGAGCCCCCCGGGACCCAGAGGCTACCCCATCCTTGGCAACGTGCTGGAGCTGAGGAAGGACCCGCACCTGGCCCTGACCAGGCTGAGCCAGAAGTATGGGGACATCATGGAGATCAGGATTGGTACTCGGCCCGTGCTGGTGCTGAGCGGGCTGGAGACCATCAGGCAAGCCCTGGTGAAGCAAGGAGAAGACTTCATGGGGCGCCCCGACCTCTACAGCTTTCGCTATATTACAGATGGCCAGAGCCTGGCCTTCAGCCCCGACTCAGGGGAGGTGTGGAAAGCACGCAGAAAGCTGGCCCAGAACGCCCTGAAGACCTTTGCCACCACCCCCAGCCCCACCTCCTCTTCCACCTGCCTCCTGGAGGAGCACGTCTCCAAGGAGGCCGAGTACCTGGTGGCCAAATTCCTGCAGCTGATGAATGAGGTGAAGAGCTTTGACCCTTACCGGTACGTGGTGGTCTCTGTGGCCAACGTCATCTGTGCCATCTGCTTTGGCAAGCGCTACGACCACAATGACCAAGAGCTGCTCAATATCGTGAACGTAACTGAGCAGTTCACTGGCGTGGCTGTTTCTGGCAACCCCGCGGACTTCATCCCCCTGCTCCAGTACCTTCCCAGCCGCGCCATGACTTTATTTAAAGATTTCAACAAGCGGTTCATCCATTTCCTGCAGAAGATTGTCAAAGAGCACTACGAGACCTTTGATAAGGTAAGAGCTTGCAGGACCCTCATCTGCCCCAGAGGTGTTTCTACACTCTGTCCCCCTCCATCAGTGAGTTGTTTTTCATCTTGCAGCCAAGTGTCCATGGACATCAATGTTCTTGTGGGTGTTGCTGCAAGTCCAGCTGTAGTCTCATTCATCTAGGATCTCTTGAGCAGCCCAGTACTGCACTCCTCCTCCTTCTCCATGGCCCTGTGTGGTAGGGGGAGTTTGTTGGTTGACCACCTGATCTGTCAGCAGAGCCATGTGCCACATGGAGAACCATCTCCTTGTTTCCATAGGTTGCAAAAGCAGTAGGGACTATGGAGGATGAAAGATGAGGTTTTCCAGAGCTTGTATGACCCAGGGCTCCCCCAGCAGCAGATCATTGCTAAGTAATGCCCATTCCTCTGCTGGTTCTCCTGCCATGACTTGTCTTCTCTTCCTCTCAGAACAACATCCGAGACATCACTGACTCCCTCATCGAGCAGTGCATGGAGAAAAAAGTGGAAGCAAATGGTGCCACACAGATCCCTAAGGAGAAGATCGTCAACCTTGTGAATGACCTCTTTGGAGCAGGTATCTTTTCCCACCGGTCCCTCAGCTACTGCAGATTTTCTCAGGCTCTCTCTGACCTGTCTTTGTCCAGCACCAGGCAGCCAGTTTGGGTCTAAGCACTTGCTCTCCCCCTCACTGATCTTCCCGGACTTTCCAAGGACACCCCTAGACACTAGCATGGGACATTAGCTCTGGAAAGAGCCTTCAGAGATAAGCAAAGGGCACAGCTTATAGCTCAGTCAAGCTTCACAAGCCGTGGTGGCTTTTCCTGGTTGAAGGAGATGTCTATTGACTGATTCATCTCTGAGTTGCTCTAAGGAAACTCCCCCAATTCTGGAGAAGTTGTACAAACCTGACATAACCCAACGGTGAATCAGGATGAGTGAGAGGAGAACATTTTAGCAAAGTTTTCTCCAATGGGACAGAAACCCAAGTCTTACTGTGCACCCAGGAAGTCCTCTGCCTTCTTAGCCATCCAAGACTGCTCCATGTGTTGTTTAGACAGCAACCCAAGGCATGTGTCCTTCATGTTGTGCAAATCTCACCTACACACTTTTGCCTTTGACCAGGGTTTGACACTGTGACAACTGCCTTATCCTGGAGCCTCATGTACCTCGTGACGTACCCCCACATCCAGAAGAAGATCCAGGAAGAACTAGGTGAGTCCATGAACCTGCTTTCTTCAGGGCCAAAATCTCTCCAGTGAGAGATGACCCCAACTCACTCCCTCCTCTTGACCTCCTGCAGACAAGACCATCGGCCAGGAGAGGAGACCGAGGCTGTCAGACCGGGGCATGCTGCCCTACACAGAAGCCTTCATCCTGGAGATGTTCAGGCACTCCTCCTTCGTGCCCTTCACCATCCCTCACAGGCAAGTGTTGAAGTCGCAAAGGAGGTGGAGGGACAAGGTGGACTTGAGGCACTTTGTCACAGCCACCCCGGCAGTGGTGGGGTGAGGGGCAGGGAGATTATTATCAACTTGTAGAGTGATGGCTTCATCATGGACACAGGGACCTCACAGCTCTTGTGCAGGGCAATGTGGGAGCTCCCAAAGAGCAACCCTTGCCTTCTGCTGACCTCACTTGAAGATACTCCACCCAGCTCATGTAGGGGCTGCCCAGTCCAGCTCATGGACAATGCTCTTCTTAAAGCCATCTCTTTGGGCCATGTCCTTACTTCAGCAGCATCAGGAGCAAACTAATAGCCCCCTGAGGATGCAGGAGAATCTTCTTCCTTCCCAAACTCTCACAGTCTTTTCTTTCTCCAGCATGATCAGGGACACGGCGCTGAATGGCTACCACGTCCCAAAGGACCGCTGCGTGTTTGTCAATCAGTGGCAAGTGAATCACGACGAGTAAGTACCTTCTGAGGCAGAAAGCCTCCTGTGGCAACACGCGGGCCCCTTCCTGCACAGTCTTCTTCCTGGGCAGAAGTGGGGTCAACATGCTTGAAGAGAAAAGGGAGCAAGTGGGGTATCTACAAAATTCAGGGCTATTGTTACTGACAGCACCCACCTTCCAGTGTCTCCCTTACACCCATGGCCAGGAGACACCATTTCAGCATCTAATGTTTTCCCTTCCAGGAAACTTTGGAAGGATCCACTGACCTTCAAACCAGAGCGTTTCCTCAACGCTGAAGGGACGGAAGTGAACAAAGTAGATGGGGAGAAGGTGTTGCTTTTCGGCTTGGGGAAAAGGAGGTGCATAGGGGAACACATTGCCAGGTGGCAGATCTTCCTTTTCCTGTCCACCTTGCTCCAGCAGCTGGAATTCAGCGTCTGTGATGGCAAGAAGGTGGACATGACACCGATCTACGGGCTGGCCATGAAGCACAAAAGATGTCAGCACTTCCAGGTCAAGCAGCGCTTCCCCATGAAGAGCATGAACTGAGCAGTGGGTTTACCCATTGCCCAGATGTCTCCAGGGGGCAAAGACCTGGGTGTCCTTGTAGCAAAGCTGGGTCTAGTACACCTTGGTGGGACGATATAATAAACTGAAGCCACTGAAACTCTTGTCTTGTCATGTTTTCACCTTGTGGCATTTCTTGCCTTTCTCATTTTTCCAGCATTTATGATGTTGGATATTCCATCAAATGTTGGATCTTCCATCGTATCTAGTCTTAGTACCACAAAGCACGTTCATGGGGGGTGTGAACTGTCCTTTGCTAGAGGGAAAGGAAACGTACCCAAAACCAGCCCATCTGAATACCATTGGGCTGTATTCTTTCGCTCTTTGGCAGCTGAAGGACAGCCAACCCATGCCATAGTCCCACCACCTCCATCCATGTTTAAGATCTTGGCTGAACTGATGCCCAAAGCTTGGGTGGAGCTGAGGATGATGTTACTGAGGTCCAACCAGTATCACTATTTCCAGACTACTCGAGGGACAAATTTTCACTGGTTGAAATTTACCTTCACTGTAGATGTGCCTGCAGGGAAAAAATCTTGGAAATCTTGGAGAAACTCTAACACTTCTCCAAGCCCTCTAAGGACAGCCTGTTCCCTTGTTTCTGCACTGTGTTTTTCCATGCCCAGCTGACTTGTCGGGTCACTCTGAGATCCCACACTGGAGAGGTTTATCTTTGTCCACTTGTAGCAAAGCTGGGTCTAGTACACCTTGGTGGGACGATATAATAAACTGAAGCCACTGAAACTCTTGTCTTGTCATGTTTTCACCTTGTGGCATTTCTTGCCTTTCTCATTTTTCCAGCATTTATGATGTTGGATATTCCATCAAATGTTGGATCTTCCATCGCATCTAGTCTTAGTACCACAAAGCACATTTAGGGGGGGGGGTGTGAACTGTCTTTTGCTGGAAGGAAAGGAAACATACCCAAAACCAGCCCATCTGAATACCGTTGGGCTGTATTCTTTCAGAATCGCTCTTTGGCAGCTGAAGGACAGCCAACCCATGCCATAATCCCACCACCTCCATCCATGTTTAAGATCTTGGCTGAACTGATGCCCAAAGCTTGGGTGGAGCTGAGGATGATGTTACTGAGGTCCAACCAGTATCACTATTTCCAGACTACTCGAGGGACAAATTTTCACTGGTTGAAATTTACCTTCACTGTAGATGTGCCTGCAGGGAAAAAATCTTGGAAATCTTGGAGAAACTCTAACACTTCTCCAAGCCCTCTAAGGACAGCCTGTTCCCTTGTTTCTGCACTGTGTTTTTCCATGCCCAGCTGACTTGTCGGGTCACTCTGAGATCCCACACTGGAGAGGTTTATCTTTGTCCACAGAGGAGCTCAAAGCACTTTAGCACCTCTCCAAGAATCTATCAGACAACCTTGCACCAGGGGTTCTCCTGCTGCTCAGGTTGCTTTCCTCAGAAAAAATGAGAGGGATCCTTCAAATTACCATGAGCCTTGCTCACCGTAGTCACTGCTGGCCCCGAAGGACACGAGGAAGGACACTTTGACCCCTTGTTATTGAGAAAATCAAGCTGCTGGTGTTCTGGGCTGGAACAAGGGTGTTTTCACAACAGGGGAGTGAAGGAGAACAGGACTTTCTCCAACTCAAACCCAAGAGTTTACGTTGGCTGCCAGTCAACCTGTGCTAGCGGAGCCAGATACCTCCTTTCCTTCCACTTGCATGCAAAGACATCGTACAGCCCAGTACCTGGCAAGCAACGACACAGGAACAAGTACAACCATCCGGTGCATCACGCACTGCTCTTGAATCCGTTCCCATGGGTGGCATCTGCTCAGCCGTAGCCCCAAACCCTGACCAATGAGAGCTCCTTTCAGGTCTGAATACCAATCACTCGTCACGCATTGCACAAAAATTTCCAAGAACGGGTATGTTGGGGAAGAAAACAGGGAAGCTGGTTGCCCAAGACTTCAGGGAGATTCCGGCAAGAGCAGGGAGGTGTTCAGACCCGCTAAACAAGCCTGGATGAAAAGGAGGAACTCTTTGTCTCTGTATGTCCAGGTCCTGCCTGGTCATCAATTTGTGATGAAACACAGAGATGATACAGCTCCAGATCCACCCAAATTCACTGAACCAGCCCCAGCAGCCTCACTCCATGTCATACTGGCTTCGTCTTCACTGCTTAATGTCATAATCCCAATATTGCAGGAAAAGCAAAGGGGGGGACCAGGAGGTCCAAACTGTGGTTTGAGCTGCAGGCTATCAGAGGCATTGGAGGAAAGGTGGAAGGATGGTTTAGGGCAACCCGTGAGGTCCATCAGCCAAATAACATCTCGTCTCCCTATGACAATGGCTGTAGGTCAAGGCAATAGAGTCATGAACCACCTTTCCAGAAGGGACATCCCAAAGCCGACATTCATCTCCTGCAGGGGAAAGTGGGATCATCCTGAACATGGACCCAGATCTCTCATTGCCTAACTTGGTGATTCAGAAGAGCGCCGGGACCTCCAGGGATGACACGCCAGCAGTATGTCACGCCACCTCTGCGGGCTGGAGAAGATCTCATGGACTTGGCCCGGTGACTCCAAGCTGCAGCGGGAACACGCGATGCCGATGCCGGTGTAGGACCAGAGGCTCCGCTTGCTGGAGCCATTGCGTGACTCTCTTGCCATGAAGGCTGAGTTTGCTGATAAGGCCCGCAATAAGCAAGGGCAGATACAAAGAAAGAACAGTGGGAATATTTTTTTTTTCCCTTTGGAGATGAGTGTTTTATAGCCCCGGGGCAGATAAGCAGATTAATATTAACATTGCTGAGGTGAAACAGCCCCTTGCTGGTGGAAGGTCTCACCAGGATGCATTTATCACCAGGATGCATTTATCAAAGGGCTGATTGCCTCCCCTGGGGACACTGCTACCAGACTCCACGGGGCAAAGCCTGGGCATTGGAGGGCAAAGGCCTGGGAGAAAAAGTCATCCCAGTGTCAGGACGGAGAAGGGGAAAGGGAGAGAAATGGGCAGACAGATATCCTTCTCCACACAGACCTTCTCTTTGTGGTGTTGGAGGTGAAACGTCCCACATCTTAAAGCCCTGTCTTCACTTGGCACCTCTCCCTCCCCATGATGCCAACAGAGACACCCCATGCAGCTGCAGGAGACCTTTCCGGGCACCTTACACAGGCAGGAGGAACCCCTGAGACCTTGGTCTGATATCCCTGCATGAACACACCTCCTTGGATATTGAAGGAGGTGACCCCAGCCGAGGTCCCACTTTTCTTGCTGGGGATGCTGTTATCAAACTGTCCCTTCAGCCCAGCCACCCCCATCCCAAACTCTGGTGTTCTTCCAGCTCCTGGACAATACGGTTGGAACATCAAAGCTGATCAGGCCCCTTCACCAGATATCTTCTCTGCTGGGTGTCTTGGCAGCTCCCACCATGCAAGGAGGAGAGCAGCAAGAATGGCCCGAGCATCAAAGGGATGATCACAGAGTCACAGAATGATGAATGATATGGGGTTGGAAGGGACCTCTGGAGATCATCTCCTCCAACCCCCTGCCAAAGCAGGGCCACCCAGAGCAGGTTGCACAGGAATGTGTCCAGTGAGGGTTTGAATGTCTCCAGAGAAGGAGACTCCACCACCTCCCTGGGCAGCCTCTGCCAGGGCTCTGCCACCCTCACAGGAAAGAAGTTTCTCCTCATGTTGAGGTGGAACTTCTTATGGTCAAGTTTGTGCCCGTTTCCTCTTGTCCTGTCCCTGGGCACCACTGAAAAAAGCCTGGCCCCATCTTCCTGACACCCACCCTTGAAGTATCTATAGGTGTTGATCAGATCCCCCCTCAGCCTTCTCTTCTCCAGACTGAAAAGGACCCAAGTCCCTCAGCCTTTCCTCATCAGAGAGATGCTCCAGGCCCCTCATCATCTTTGAAGCCCTCTGCTGTCCCCTCTCCAGCATGATGAAGGGAGAGGGGCACCCTGCTCCCTTTGGGGCTGGGGGATCTTAGTGCTTCACCTCCTTCTCTTCCCTGTTGCCTCCTGAGAAACAAATCCACCGATCATCGTCACCAAAGCCCCAACTGCTCACAGTAGGCAAGAGACTCGGCTCCCCTATCTCTGTCTCTCCCCTAACGATCTTCCTCAATTAAGCCCTCCAATTACTCCCCAGGTAGCTTGCAAGCGCCGTGATTTCGTTACTGGAACCTGGGGTGCTGATAAGCTGGGGGAAGCTTTTATCACCCCACGGCCCGATTGCTTTTATTGTGGGCTTTAAACTGAGTCAGCAGCCCAGCCATGGCAGCTGGGCTTCAGCTCCTCTTCCAAAGGGGAGAACATTCCTGCAGGGACGGGTCCAGGCAGCCATACACCTTCTCCATCCAGCTGAGACACCTGCCCGGTGAGTCCATTCAGGGTGGTGGCATCTCCTCCCCAGCCCCAAAATGGGCTAAAAGAACCAACCGCTTGTGGTTCTTCCTCCCAGATGGAAGGAAGAGGGGGAGTTGCTCCAACACTTAACGACCCTCCTCATTAAAAGCACATCCTGTATTTCTAACTTCTTTCCTTTGGCTGTTTATTCTCCAGTGAGATCTGTCATCAGGAACCATCTCCCCACAGGGATTAACTCTTGGGTGTCTCCCTTTTCCCACTCGAACCCAACACTGGTGACAGTCCCTTGACATCAAAAATATCATCCCTTGATGCCCTAGAACTTCAAATAAACCTCTGAATTGTACCTTAAACTCTCTTTCTGAGCCACGTGTGCTTTCTTTCTGCCAGTGGTTTTGGGGACACTTCTCTCTGAGCTGGTGGCAGATGATCCTCTAAGAGTGGTGGGCTTTGCATGGACCTCCTGCTTCCCCCACTGCACCACCAGGGCTTGGGAGCTCCTTCCCATGGAGAAGGAAACCCTGAAACATCATCTTTCTTTTTGCAGCTCCGCTCCTGGGACGGAGTTGGGCTCTCCCATGCCCTGAACCCCAGGAGCAGCTGGAATAACATCTGGTTTCTGCCTTTGGGGGGGAGAAAATCCCTGCTCACCCAGTGCTTCTGAGATGCAGAAGCAGGTGGGACCTTCCCTTGGTGAAGTTCCCTTCTGTGGCATGTTGGAAAAGATGCTGGTCCTCTGCTCAAGCCAAGCTGGACCCGTGGATGGAGGAGAGCTTGAGCCAACCCAGAGCTGGACACGTTAAACCCGGTCCATGGCTGCGCTCTGAGGGCTCCCACATTGGTCCAAACCCTTCGTCCTCCTCCCACCCCTCTTCCCTCTGGGAAGGAGACAGCATTTGGGCTGATCGATTGCCCCGTGTCGTTCGAGGTACAAGGTACCTGTTAATCAGAGAAGGTGAAAGCGGTTGGAGGAGATGGAGTTTGGCCCCGGGTTAAGGAGGGAGCAACGGGGACGCGGAGATAACCCGCTCCCCGCACGCAAAGCACTGCTGGAGGAAAGCCCCAGGGCCTCCAACCCAGCTTGTCCCCCCCAAATCCCTGGGGGGTGACGTTCTACTGGGGGAAGGAGGAACAAGAAGAGATGGGGGAGCAGCCCTAGAGATGTGTCCCCCACGAAGCAGGGGGTCACTGGGTCCCACCAGCGCCGGCGGCGCGTGCCGAAAGCGTGGTGGATTTTGGGGTGCTCCTCAAACCCAACCTGAAGGACGGCAGGCAGGGCTGGGAGTCACCTCTCTGTCCCCAAAACTGGCACCAGGGCTGCCAGAGACATGGTGGCACCAGCTACAGCAGAGCAAGGGTGGATCTTGAAGGGGGGAGAAGCACAGAGAAGGATGGGTTCTCGTCTCCCCCCAAACCCCCCCCCACTAATTGGCCTCTTGGAGAGGGGGGGAAGCACAAAGAAGGATGGGTTCTCGTTCCAGCCTCATCCCATGGTGGTGGTGAAAAGCCACAGCATCCCCAACCTGCCCCACCCCTTCTTCTGCTTTAATTAAAACCACGCTGGAAAACAGAGGGCTCCTCAGGACACCCTTGGAGATGAAGCTGCTCTCCACACACAAGAGGAGTTTTGGGGGGTTGGTCCAAGGCTTGGGGTGGGGGGGAAAGCCCCCCCCCTGAGAGCCAGGGCTGGGGGGGACACACACAAGGGTCCTAAATCTCCCCCCATAAACCCCCCCACTAATTGGCCTCATCATAAGGGCTCCCAGTTGACCACCCCGCTCTCCTGCCCCTAAAATCACACCAGCTACAGCAGAGCAAGGGTGGATCTTGGAGAGGGGGGAAGCACAGAGAAGGATGGGTTCTCATCTCCCCCCATTAACCCCCCAACTAATTGGCCTCTTGGAGAGGGGGGGAAACACAGAGAAGGATGGGTTCTCATCTCCCCCCATAAACCCCCCCACTAATTGGCCTCATCATAAGGGCTCCCGCTGGAAAACAGAGGGCTCCTCAGGACACCCTTGGAGATGAAGCTGCTCTCCACACACAAGAGGAGTTTTGGGGGGTTGGTCCAAGGCTTGGGGTGGGGGGGAAAGCCCCCCCCCTGAGAGCCAGGGCTGGGGGGGACACACACAAGGGTCCTAATTCACTGGAGCCTTGTTGTCCCCTCTCCTTGGGGTTTGGGACACGAATGCCCTCCCGTGGCATCCATCACACCACCTCCACGACTGGGTGGGGGGAACGAGGGGTTCTACCCCCCCTCAAGGGGTTTTACCCCCCCCCCCAGAGCTTTTTTTGGGGGGAGGCACATTTAGGGAGGAGGATCTATAGGAGGTCTATAGGACACAGAGCATCCCCCATCGCCCCTGGAGCTCCAGGAGCCACAAGAACTGACCAAACCTGGGTTCCTTTTTTTTTCCAGCTGGAAGGTGACTTCTCCAGGGTGGAACGAGCTGGGAGCTTCCATCCTGCTTTTCCTCTGCCATTTCCAGCCACCTCCTGTGGATTCTCCGCTGTCTACTACACCCAGCAACCTTCTCCTTTTCCCACCCACCCCTTCTCATCCAGCCTGACCCCTTGGAGGCACCAAACGTGCTACCCAACAGGGAGGAAACCAAGCAGGGGATGCCAAGAAGGGGCAGATCCAACAGGACGGGTGATTGTCCATGTTCTCCTCCCTCCGGCGATGTCACCCGCTCGGGATTTTATTCTCAGCTCCTCCTCTTTTACATGTTTTTATTATTTATTTTTTTTTGCCTGTCTATTATTTCCCCTTTCCCTGCTGATTCCCAGCAGCTGAAGAGCCCCCTCTCCTGGTGTGAGGCAAGGAGGTGACCAGCCACCTCTCCACTTGGTGTGGCCAAATCCATCCTTCCCTCTCCCTCAAGCCAAGACCCTTCTCCAGGATGAATCCCGACCAGGACACGGCAGGAATCTGCGCCCGGAGGCTTCCCCTCCGAGTCTTCTGCGTGGCCCAACCTCGGCCACCAGGTGTGGCCAAATCCATCCTTCCCTCTCCCTCAAGCCAAGACCCTTCTCCAGGATGAATCCCGACCAGGACACGGCAGCAATCTGTGCCCAGAGGCTTCCCCTCTGAATCTCCTGGGTGGCCCAACCTCTGCCACCATCACCTCTGTCACCCTTCCAGCCCTCCCTGGGGATGCTGACCATCTTGGGTCTTCAGGGATGGACCTTCAGAGGGGAGACAAAACCAAACCAAACCACCCCCAGGAGCAGCTCGGAGCATTCCTGGCTGTGCATCCCATGGGATATTCCCGTGTCCCTAGGTCTGGTGGACTGGGAAAAGCTAGGACCATTCCTCAGCAAGCTGGGTTCATGCCCAGGTTCTCCTGATCCGAGAGTGGAGACCCACCAGCCCCATGGGGGTTGGAGATTGGGGGTGGTGGTGGGAGATTTTGGGAGGGTGGGGTCAGGATTCCCAGCTCCAGAGGCGTGAGGAAGGGTCTCCCAGGACTTCTAGTCGCCATCACCCACACCAGGACAGCACTGCCAGCTTTGGGGGTTGGCACGTGCCCTTGCACGCCTGTTTGCACGCTCGCCGGTGGGTGTGCAAGCCCCCGGGGGGGGGTTAGGGGGGTGCAGCAGTGCGTGGGTGGGGGGGTGGGTTTGGGTCGAAGGTCCCCCGGGGTGCCCCACTCCAGGCAGGCTCTTTCCCAGTAGGAGCAAGGAAATGTGCTCCTGAAAAATAAGCCAGTCCCTTGGCCACCGGGGTCTCCCTGTCCCCCCGTCCCCCGTGGTGTCCCACAGACACCTCCACCACCTCCATCCCGCTCTCCTCATCCTGGGGCTTGTTTTCTGAGCCCTCATCTAGCAGAAGTGGGGTGGAGGTGGGTGGGAAGGGTTCCTGTGGTCCCCCCACCCCAACATCCTTGAGGGGTACCACGCTCAATGCGAGAGAGGGTTGGTGGTCAACCTCTTCCACGTAATGATGTTCTTCAGGTGCATCGTCCCCTCCATCAGGTGTTTGGTCATCCATGTAGGGGGGGATGCTGAAGAGCAGCTCGGAGCATTCCTGGCTGTGCATCCCATGGGATATTCCCGTGTCCCTAGGTCTGGTGGACTGGGAAAAGCTAGGACCATTCCTCAGCAAGCTGGGTTCATGCCCAGGTTCTCCTGATCCGAGAGTGGAGACCCACCAGCCCCATGGGGGTTGGAGATTGGGGGTGGTGGTGGGAGATTTTGGGAGGGTGGGGTCAGGATTCCCAGCTCCAGAGGCGTGAGGAAGGGTCTCCCAGGACTTCTAGTCGCCATCACCCACACCAGGACAGCACTGCCAGCTTTGGGGGTTGGCACGTGCCCTTGCACGCCTGTTTGCACGCTCGCCGGTGGGTGTGCAAGCCCCCGGGGGGGGGTTAGGGGGGTGCAGCAGTGCGTGGGTGGGGGGGTGGGTTTGGGTCGAAGGTCCCCCGGGGTGCCCCACTCCAGGCAGGCTCTTTCCCAGGAGGAGCAAGGAAATGTGCTCCTGAAAAATAAGCCAGTCCCTTGGCCACCGGGGTCTCCCTGTCCCCCCGTCCCCCGTGGTGTCCCACAGACACCTCCACCACCTCCATCCCGCTCTCCTCATCCTGGGGCTTGTTTTCTGAGCCCTCATCTAGCAGAAGTGGGGTGGAGGTGGGTGGGAAGGGTTCCTGTGGTCCCCCCACCCCAACATCCTTGGGGGGTACCACACTCAATGAGAGAGAGGGTTGGTGGTCAACCTCTTCCACGTAATGATGTTCTTCAGGTGCATCGTCCCCTCCATCAGGTGTTTGGTCATCCATGTAGGGGGGGATGCTGAAGAACGGGGTGGGGGGGAAGCCAGGGGTGGCCAAAAAAAGCCGGAGGGGGGGCTGTACCCGGGCTTCCTGCTCCCCCGTCCATGGCGGAGGCGGCGCTGGGGCAGGAAGTGACAACCATCTCGGTGTCGGCGGGGCCACCATGGGGGGTTTGGCGTCCCGGTGGCCAGCGTGGCTTCTCGCTGGCTCTGGGGCCACCAACAGCAGAAGGACATGGAGCTGTTGGAGCATGGAGCCAGAGGAGGCCACGGAGATGCTGGGAGGGCTGGAGCCCCTCTGCTGGGAGGACGGGCTGAGAGAGTTGGGGGGGTTCAGCCTGGAGAAGAGAAGGCTCCAGGGAGACCTTGGAGCCCCTTCCAGTCCCTCAAGGGGCTCCAGGAAAGATGGGGAGGGACTCTGGATGAGGGAGGGGAGCCCTAGGAGGAGGGGGAAGGGTTTGACACTGAAAGAGGGGAGATGGAGCTGAGCTGTGGGGAAGAACTTGTTTGGTGTGAGGGTGGTGAGAGCCTGGCCCAGGTTGCCCCGAGAAGCTGTGGCTGCCCCATCCCTGGAGGGGTTCAAGGCCAGGTTGGAGGGGGCTTGGAGCAACCTGGTGTGGTGGGAGGTGTCCCTGCCCAGGGCAGGGGGTGGCACTGGGGGGGCTTTGAGGTCCCTTCCCACCCAACCCATTCAGTGATTCTATGATTCCAGAAGGGACCAGCGTGGTGCTGGATAAGGAAACATGATGGGACACCCCACGCAGGGTGAGGGTCTTGGTGGTGTGTCCCAGTCCCAGTGGGGGGTCCTGGTGCCGGGTTGGGGTCCCGGTGGAGGGATGTGGATCCCGGTGGCAGGTACGGGTCATCACTGGAGGCCACGGAGATGCTGGGAGGGCTGGAGCCCCTCTGCTGGGAGGACGGGCTGAGAGAGTTGGGGGGGTTCAGCCTGGAGAAGAGAAGGCTCCAGGGAGACCTTGGAGCCCCTTCCAGTCCCTCAAGGGGCTCCAGGAGAGATGGGGAGGGACTCTGGATCAGGGAGGGGAGCCATAGGAGGAGGGGGAAGGGTTTGACACTGAAAGAGGGGAGATGGAGCTGAGCTGTGGGGAAGAACTTGTTTGGTGTGAGGGTGGTGAGAGCCTGGCCCAGGTTGCCCCGAGAAGCTGTGGCTGCCCCATCCCTGGAGGGGTTCAAGGCCAGGTTGGAGGGGGCTTGGAGCAACCTGGTGTGGTGGGAGGTGTCCCTGCCCAGGGCAGGGGGTGGCACTGGGGGGGCTTTGAGGTCCCTTCCCACCCAACCCATTCAGTGATTCTATGATTCCAGAAGGGACCAGCGTGGTGCTGGATAAGGAAACATGATGGGACACCCCACGCAGGGTGAGGGTCTTGGTGGTGTGTCCCAGTCCCAGTGGGGGGTCCTGGTGCCGGGTTGGGGTCCCGGTGGAGGGATGTGAGTCCAGGTGGTGGGTGTGGGTGTCAGCAGGTACAGGTCTCAGTGGTGTGTCCTGGCGGGGCGTCCTGGTGCTGGGTTGGGGTCCCAGTGGCGGGTGTGGGGCTCAGTGGTGTGTCCCAGTCCCAGTGGGGGGTCCTGGTGCCAGGTTGGGGTCCCAGTGGAGGGATGTGGGTCCCAGTGGCAGGTGCGGGTGCCAGTGGCGGGTCCCAGTGCAGGGTCCTGGTGCCAGGTTGGGGTCCCGGTGGAGGGATGTGGGTCCTGGTGGTGGGTGTGGGTTGTCATTGGAGGGTCCCAGTGGTGGGCTGAGGGTCTTGGTGGTGTGTCCTGGTTGGAGGGATGTGGGTCTCGGTGGTGGGTGCGGGTCTCAGTCATGTGTCCCGGTGGGGTGTCCTGGTGCTGGGTTGGGGTTCCGGTGGCAGGTGAGGGTTGTCAGTGGTGGGTCCTGGTGGAGGGTGCAGGTCTTGGTGGTGTGTACCAGTGGCGGGTCCTGATGCTGGGTTGGGGTCCTGGTGGAGGGTGTGGGTCCCGTTGGTGGGTGCAGGTCTTGGTGGTGTGTCCCAGGGGGGGTCCCGGTGCCAGGTTGGGGTCCCGGTGGCGGGATGTGGGTCCTGGTGGCAGGTACGGGTTGTCATTGGAGGGTCCCGGTGGTGGGTTGAGAGTCTCGGTGGCGGGTGCAGGTCTCAGTCGTGTGTCCCGATGCGGGGTCCTGGTGCTGGGTTGGGGTCCCAGTGGTGGGTACAGGTGTCAGCAGCAGGTCCTGGTGGTGGGTGCAGGTCTCGGTGGTATGTCCTGGTGAGGGGTCCTGGTGCCCAGTTGGGGTCCTGGAGGCAGGTGCAGGTCTCGGTGGGGTGTCCTGGTGGAAGGATGTGGGTCCAGTGGTGGGTGTGGGTCTTGGTGGTGTGTCCCAGTCCTAGTGGGGGGTCCTGGTGCCAGGTTGTGGTCCCGGTGGTAGGTGAGGTTGTCAGTGGAGGGTCCTGGTGGTGGGCTGAGGGTCTTGGTGGGGTGTCCTCGCGGGGTGTCCTGGTGCCGGGTTGGGGTCCTGGTGGAGGGGTGTGGGTCCCGGTGGCAGGTGCGGATCTCAGTGGTGTGTCCTGGTGAGGGGTCCTGCTGCCCAGTTGGGGTCCCGGTGGTGGGTGCGGGTCTCGGTGGTGTGTCCCGGCAGGGTGTCCTGATGCCAGGTTGGGGTCCCGGTGGAGGGATGTGGGTCCTGGTGGTGGGTGCGAGTGCCAGTGGCGGGTCCTGGTGGGAGGGTCCCGGTGGGGGGGTCCTGGTGGCGGGTGCAGGTCTCGGTGGTGGGTCCCGGTGGTGGGTCCTGATGCTGGGTTGGGGTCCTGGTGGAGGGATGTGGGTCCTGGTAGCAGGTACGGGTTGTCAGTGGTGTGTCCCAGTGGTGGGCTGAGGGTCTCGGTGGTGTATCCCAGTGGAGGGATGTGGGTCCTGGTAGCAGGTACGGGTTGTCAGTGGTGTGTCCCAGTGGTGGGCTGAGGGTCTCGGTGGTGTATCCCAGTGGAGGGATGTGGGTCCTGGTAGCAGGTACGGGTTGTCAGTGGTGTGTCCCAGTGGTGGGCTGAGGGTCTCGGTGGTGTATCCCAGTGGAGGGATGTGGGTCCTGGTGGTGGGTGCAGGTCTCGGTGGTGTGTCCTGGTGAGGGGTCTTGGTGCCAAGGTGGGGTCCTGGTGGGGGCTGTGGGTCCCAGTGGTGGCTGCGGGTCTTGGTGGTGTGTCCCAGGGTGGGTCCTGGTGTCGGGTTGGGGTCCCGGTGGAGGGATGTGGATCCCGGTGGCAGGTGTGGGTTGTCATTGGAGGGTCCCAGTGGTGGGCTGAGGGTCTTGGGGGGGTGTCCTGG
>NW_015091332.1:133802-134893 GCF_001431845.1 Calidris pugnax | reverse complement strand
GTGGCGGGTGCGGGTCTCGGTGGTGGGTCCCGGTGGTGGGTCCTGATGCTGGGTTGGGGTCCTGGTGGAGGGATGTGGGTCCTGGTAGCAGGTACGGGTTGTCAGTGGTGTGTCCCAGTGGTGGGCTGAGGGTCTCGGTGGTGTATCCCAGTGGAGGGATGTGGGTCCTGGTGGTGGGTGCGGGTCTCAGTCGTGTGTCCCGGTGGGGGGTCCTGCTGCCCAGTTGGGGTCCTGATGGTGGGTGCAGGTCTCGGTGGTGTGTCCTGGTGGAGGGATGTGGGTTGCGGTGGTGGGTGTGGGTCCTGGTGGTGTGTCCTGGCAGGGGGTCCTGGTGCTGGGTTGGGGTCCCGGTGGAGGCATGTGGGTCCTGGTGGTGGGTGTGGGTCTTGGTGGTGTGTCCCAGTCGGGGGCTGGGGGTCCCGGTGGTGGCGGCGGGTCTTGGTGGTGTGTCCCAGGGTGGGTCCTGGTGTCGGGTTGGGGTCCCGGTGGAGGGATGTGGGTCCCAGTGGCAGGTACGGGTCATCATTGGAGGGTCCCGGTGGTGGGGTGCGGGTCTCGGTGGGGTGTCCCAGCGGGGGGTCCTGGTGCTGGGTTGGGGTCCCGGTGGAGGGATGTGGGTCCCAGTGGCAGGTACGGGTCATCATTGGAGGGTCCCGGTGGGGGGGTGCGGGTCTCGGTGGGGTGTCCCAGCGGGGGGTCCTGGTGCTGGGTTGGGGTCCCGGTGGAGGCATGTGGGTCCTGGTGGTGGGTGTGGGTGGGTCATCATTGGAGGGTCCCGGTGGTGGGGTGCGGGTCTCGGTGGGGTGTCCCAGGGGGGGGTCCTGGTGCTGGGTTGGGGTCCCAGTGGTAGGTGAGGTTGTCAGTGGAGGGTCCTGGTGGTGGGCTGAGGGTCTTGGTGGTGTGTCCTGGTGGAGGCATGTGGGTCCTGGTGGTGGGTGTGGGTCTTGGTGGTGTGTCCCAATCCCAGTGGGGGGTCCTGGTGCCGGGTTGGAGTCCCGGTGGCGGGTGCGGGTCTCAGTGGTGTGTCCCGGGGGGGGGGTCCCGGTGGGGGGGTCCTGCTGCCCAGTTGAGGTCCCGGTGGCGGGTGCGGG
>NW_015091332.1:128978-132383 GCF_001431845.1 Calidris pugnax | reverse complement strand
AAAAAAAAAACAGTAAAAAAAGAAAAAAATTATATATATATATATATATTTTTAGAATTGGAGGCGCAACGGGAAGCGGGAGGAAGGGGACGGCTGCCTTCGTCCTGGGACAGAGGGGATCCTGGGGGGGTTTTGTTCCCACTTGATGCCCCCGCCGTGGAAGCCCCAGGATGGGAGCACGGCCCAGGGATGCAGGAAAAGTTGGGAGCATCCCCCAGGGGAGGTCCCTGTTCCTCCTGGAGCATCCACGGGGTGATGGTGATGGAGCAAAACCTCGTGGTGGGGAGCAACACCGGGAGAAATCACCCCCCCACACACACCCCATCCCTTCAGGATGCAGTTCCTGGGAAAACCAGGGAGTTTGGGATGCACTTCACCTCCCCCCCCCCAAATCTTTTTTATTTTGGGGGGGGGTTTGTAAAAAAAAACCCCAACCCAACCCCTTTCAGACCCATCCCATCAGCATCTTTGCCACCGCCGCTCCTCTCCGTGCCACGTGCCCGGCCACGGGGACGCCCTGACACCCCCCAGGACCTGGGATGGAGGTGCTGGGACCAATTGTGGGGTAACAGGGGGGAAAAAATTCCCCTGACGAGGTTTTTTTGGGAGGAAAAAGGAGGACCAGGCAAACCCCTTGGTGGAGCAGCATCTCCAGGCCTCCTCCTGCCGTTCCTTCGGCGGTCCCGACAGCAGCATCTTCTCTTTTTCTTTCGAAACAAAGTGAAAAAACCCCACAAAATAAAAAGGAAGACCCCCTTTTTACCCACCCCCCCCTTTTTTTTTCCCCATGGGGGCACACGGTGGGGGTAGGGGAGGGGGGGGCAGCAGCGAAACCCTCCCTGCGAGCGCTGATGAGATAAAGGAGGAACGTTTTTCTTTCGATTAGAGTAATCGTAGGTGTTACTTGTAATAACAGGGTGATAAGATCTGTTGGAGAGAGAGCGAGGATGTTGTCTGTTTTTTGGGGTTGCTTTTTTTTTTTTTTTTCCCCTTAATTTTTATTTATCTGAAATGTCTGAATGAAAAGCTGGGAGAAAAATGGTATTTGCTAAAAGGAGGTGGCTCAGCCAGGGCGAGACGGTGGATGAGCAGAGCTGGGGTGGATGTGGATGGTGCCCCCCCCTACCACTATTTCCAAGGGGAATGAAGCTTTTTCCCAACTTTTATTCCAAATAGAGCTGGGAAGGGATCTGTTCCCCACTTTCCCTCCAGCTAATTGGGTTTAAATTGGGTTTAAAATGGGAACGTGGCATTTTCCCCCCGAGTCCATCCCGTGGTGTGGGTGCTCTTCGGTCTGGGGGGGGGGTCCCCAAAATCTCCAGTGGGTTTCCACAGCAGGATTTTGGCAGGAGGAGGAAATGCCAGTGATTTAAGGAAAGGAGAGGTTTTTGGATTATTAAGGTGGCAAAGGCATCCTGCCCTGCCTCTCGGCTGCTCCAAGGATGCTCAGGTGGAAGGTGGGGAGAAAAAGAAAAGAACGTGGGTTTTGGGGCAAAAAAAGAAAAAAAAAAAAGGCTGATGGATCCCCTGTGTGCTCCAGCTGCTTCCCTGAGCCCCTCTTTTGGGATGGGGGGAGGGAAACCCTGGGTTGAAAATAGGGTTGAGTGCGTTGAGCTTTTTTCTTTAATGAGTATTTCTTTTCTTTTCTTTTTTGAGCTGATCCTTGCTACTCTGCATCCTCCTCGGGGGGGGAAACACCTCGGCTTTAGGAGAGAAGGGGGCAATGCTGGCTGGTATTTTTTTTCCACCCCCCTCATCCTGGAGCTTTCTGGTGAGAAATGCTCATTTTTGGGGCTCTGGATCCCCCCCAACCCCACGTCCCCCGATCCTTCTCCCGACCCGGCATCCCGTAGGGACATGAGCCCGGCGGGGGGAAGGGAAGGCGGGCAGGAGGTTGGGGTGACAGCGGGTGACACGTTGGGCTGTCACATGAGGCCACCACCAGGCAGCGGCGCCTTCGGGACCTTGGTTGGTGGGGGGGGGACAACCCGTTGGCAGCGTCCCTGCAGCTCGGTGGCATGTGGTTTCCTCCTCTTTGGAAAGGCTGGGCTTTGGAGGCAGAAATTAGGTACTGATTTAAAAAAAAAAAAAAATAAAAAAAATTGAAAAATTTAAATTTAAAAAAAAAATAAAAAAATTTAAAAAGTAAAAAATTTTAAAAATAAAAAAAATTAAAATTATAAAAAAAAAGGGCAGCCGCCGCTTAAAACTCACTCTAAAGAGGGAAAAGAAATACAGAATCAGGGGCAGCGGGGGCTCTGCAAAGAGCAGCTCCTGGTGCCGTTAAGCCCCGTAAAACTGATAAGCAAATTATTATCTTTTTTTTTGTTTGTGGTGGGGTATTTATAAACAATGCCACCGTTTGATGCCACGAACGTCCACCGTCCGGGAAGGTAAAAACGCTGAGAGCTGTTGGAGAGTGTTCCTCTTGGTGGAGTTTGCTCGGCTGGGACGGTTTCCTCTTTAAAAGAGGAAAAAAAAAACCCAAAAAAACCCCAAAACCACTTTTTTATAAAGGCTGGAAGCAGGGTGTAAATTTTATATCCTCTCTGCGTTTATAAAATATAAACGCTGGTGATATGTGTGAGCTGAAAACCCAAATAACCGGCCTCGGGGATTGGAAGGATCCACCCCGGCTCTTGTATGGGGTGAAAAAAGGGCTTTTTTGGCTTCTGGGTGGGCCTGGGGTGGAGCCTTGGATGATGCTCCTGGGGTGATGCTCCCGGTTATCCCGACCCGGCTCTGGTGGTAGCAAAGCTCACCCAAGATTTTTCCAACCGGAACCAGGTTTGGGTGAAACCTCCAGCCTTTCTGCTTTTTTTTTTTTTTTTTTTTTTTTCCCCCTTGGGTTATTTAAAAAAAAAAAAAAAAAAAATAAAGAAGCGGAGCGGCCGGGCCGGTGGGAAGCGCTGACTCAGCTCTTCAGGGATGAGCCAGTGGCTCCTTGAGCAACACCCGGGGCCAGCTCCGGCTCCGCATCCTCCACGGAGGGGGGGAACGGGGTGGAAAATGTCCCAGGGGGGGGAAATTTCCCTCCACGGGGACGTGGGGGGGCACTTTCTCCTCGTTTAGATCCTTCCAGGCTTTAGCCAGATCCCTCCAGGGACTGACTGATGGGAAAGGGTGTAGTTTATTCCCTATTTTTCCTGGGCCGCTTTTCCGACTTGGAGGGATACGGACCCGACTCTGTGCAGGGTGTAAATTCAGGATTTAACCAAAAATCAGCTGTTTTGGGGGAAGGGATGGTGGGGGGGTGTGTTCCCAGGTGATGCTCTCCACTCCATCATCATCCTGCCCTCCCCTGGCTCTTGGCCACCTCCGTGGTGATGTCCCCAGCCTCGTGGTGGCCACCGTGTCTGGTTGAGTTGCCACCTCGTGAGGTTCTTTGAGGGTTTTTTGATGTTT
>NW_015091332.1:122456-128968 GCF_001431845.1 Calidris pugnax | reverse complement strand
TTTTTTTGGGAGGTTTGGGGGGGAAGGGATGCTCTGCCTGCATCCCCCACATCCCACTCCGTGGACCACCCCCCCTGGCCCAAGAAAGCCGGGTTTGATGCTGGTGACTTCATCTTTTCCCCAGGGGGGGGGTCAAAACGGGGAGAATAAAGCCTGATTTGTTCCCCTCCCACGCGCCGGGGCAGGATGCGACCCAGCCCGGGGCACTGCTGGAGGGGGGGAGCACAGCCCCCCCCCATCCCCCTCTTCCCCTGGGTCAGTGCATCCATCCCCCCGGGATTTCGGAGCCGCCGTGTGTGTCCGATGGGGTTTTATCCGGCAGGAAATAGATTTATTTTGGATTTCTTTTGGATGCGGGGCCTGGGAAGGTCCCAGGGCTGGATGTTCCCCCCCCACCACCACCACCACGTGGGTCAGCAGGCGCCGTGGGAGAATGGGGCTCTGGCTTGGTGTGGTCCCCCCCTTGTCACCCCACTCCCACCCCTGTGCCTCAGTTTCCCCCCGGAGATGGATGGAGGTGGCTTTGCAGGATGAGACTTGGAAGGGGGAAGCGGTTGGTTGGTAGGAAGCTTCTTGCTGCTGGTTCCCACCATGCAAGTAGCCACCCTGGGGTGGCAAGTAGCCACCCTGAGCTGGGGAAGGGGCTCCAGCCGCTCCTGGGGGGGTCATCTCTGCCCCCTCCCCATCCCTCGGTCCCCCACTTTCATCCCTTGGATGGAGGATGCTGATGCTGCGAAAAACCTCCTCTCCTAAGAAGCTGTATCCGTGCAAACACCTCCCAATAATCCGGGTGAGCGGCTCCGTGACAGCCCCATCCCCGGGGGGGGCGAGGGGGGGACACTGAGGAGGGACCTGGAGCTCCCACTTCCACCCAGCTTTGGGGACATTTTGGAATGTCCTGGGTGCCTGGACCAGGATGTGTTCCCGTCTTGGTGGTGGAAGAGATGCTCTCCTGGAGGGGGGGGTGTCATTTGTGGGGTGGCTGCCCCCTCCCTGCTGTCCCCGATTCTCAGGTGTCCTGTCCCTGTCCCCCACCTCTAGGTCTCATGGTACCAAGTGACGTGTCCCCCCTGTGAGATTCGCAGCCCCCCAGCCTCCTGAGAAGATGTCAGGGATGCAGGTAAGTGCCAGGGGGGGCAGGGGGAGGAAGGGATGGAGCGGGATCTCCTGCATCTTCTTCAAAGGTGGCCCCAAGGTTGAGGGGGGACATGGGGTCACTTGTCCCCATCCCCCTGCAGAAATTAATTCAGGCTTAGGCATCCAGTTCTTTTAAAACGGGGTTCCCTCAATCATTTTCTGGTCATGCAAGTAACCTTCTTCTCAAATAGTATTTTTTTTCTCTCAAAAGCAAATCCACCAGTATTATATTTCCCTATCAGAGAACAAATATATGAATTACAAATTCTTCCTTCTTCACCCCCCCCCCCCCCCCCCCCCCCGGGGGCTTGGCCGGGGAAGCGAAGCGGCCCAGACACCACGGTGATGGGCTTGATGGAAACCTCAACACCGGGTCCCCAAATTCCCTCCATCTTCTGAACCTCAATTTCTCCTCCAAGTGATGGGGGGGGGGTGGCCTGTCCCTGCTCTGGCCTCCCAATAATCCGGGTGAGCGGCTCCGTGACAGCCCCATCCCCGGGGGGGGCGAGGGGGGGACACTGAGGAGGGACCTGGAGCTCCCACTTCCACCCAGCTTTGGGGACATTTTGGAATGTCCTGGGTGCCTGGACCAGGATGTGTTCCCGTCTTGGTGGTGGAAGAGATGCTCTCCTGGAGGGGGGGGTGTCATTTGTGGGGTGGCTGCCCCCTCCCTGCTGTCCCCGATTCTCAGGTGTCCTGTCCCTGTCCCCCACCTCTAGGTCTCATGGTACCAAGTGACGTGTCCCCCCTGTGAGATTCGCAGCCCCCCAGCCTCCTGAGAAGATGTCAGGGATGCAGGTAAGTGCCAGGGGGGGCAGGGGGAGGAAGGGATGGAGCGGGATCTCCTGCATCTTCTTCAAAGGTGGCCCCAAGGTTGAGGGGGGACATGGGGTCACTTGTCCCCATCCCCCTGCAGAAGCCCAGGACCTGCAATTTTGTGTGTGTGTGTCCCTGCTCCCAGCTGAAAAACCCCATCTGAGCTCCAAGGGTTGCCCCAAAATCCCCCCCAAACTCTGGTTGGGTGTGCATCAGAGGATGGGGGAGCCCCGCATCCCTTTGGGGAGGGCAGGGGGGGGTGTTCCTGGAGGTAAGAGGAGGCTGTGGGTGGGAGATGTGCCCGATGGGGCTCTGACACCGTCCCCCTGTCGTGTGTGTGTGTGTCCATCCCTCCTCCCAGCTGAAAAACCCCATCTGAGCCCCCAGGGTTGCCCCAAAATCTCCCCCAAACTCTGGTTGGGTTTGCATCAGAGGATGGGGGAGCCCCGCATCCCTTTGGGGGGGTTGGGGGGGTGTGTTTCCCTGGGTAAGGGAAGCCCAGGACCTGCAATTTTTTGTGTGCGTGTCCCCCCGCCTCCTCCCAGCTGAAAAACCCCATCTGAGCCCCCAGGGTTGCCCCAAAATCCCCCCCAAACTCTGGTTGGGTTTGCATCAGAGGATGGGGGAGCCCCGCATCCCTTTGGGGGGGGCGGGGGGGTGTGTTTCCCTGGGTAAGGTACCCAGTGGGGCTCTGACACTGTCCCCCTTTCGTGTGTGTGTGTGTCCATCCCCCCTCCCAGCTGAAAAACCCCATCTGAGCATCCAGGGTTGCCCCAAAATCCCCCCCAAACTCTGGTTGGGTTTGCGTCAGAGGATGGGGGAGCCCTGCATCCCTTTGGGGAGGGCAGGGGGGGGTGTTCCTGGAGGTAAGAGGAGGCTGTGGGTGGGAGATGTGCCCGATGGGGCTCTGACACCGTCCCCCTGTCGTGTGTGTGTGTGTCCATCCCTCCTCCCAGCTGAAAAACCCCATCCGAGCATCCAGGGTTGCCCCAAAATCCTCCCCAAACTCTGGTTGCGTTTGCGTCAGAGGATGGGGGAGCCCCGCATCCCTTTGGGGGGGGCGGGGGGGTGTGTTTCCCTGGGTAAGGTACCCAGTGGGGCTCTGACACTGTCCCCCTTTCGTGTGTGTGTGTGTCCATCCCCCCTCCCAGCTGAAAAACCCCATCTGAGCATCCAGGGTTGCCCCAAAATCCCCCCCAAACTCTGGTTGGGTTTGCGTCAGAGGATGGGGGAGCCCTGCATCCCTTTGGGGAGGGCAGGGGGGGGTGTTCCTGGAGGTAAGAGGAGGCTGTGGGTGGGAGATGTGCCCGATGGGGCTCTGACACCGTCCCCCTGTCGTGTGTGTGTGTGTCCATCCCTCCTCCCAGCTGAAAAACCCCATCTGAGCCCCCAGGGTTGCCCCAAAATCCCCCCCAAACTCTGGTTGGGTTTGCGTCAGAGGATGGGGAGCCCCGCATCCCTCGGGGGGTGTGTTCCTGTGGGTAAGGGGAGGCTGTGGGTGGGAGATCTGCCCGGTGGGGCTCTGACACTGTCCCCCTGTTGTGTGTGTGTCCCGTCCCCCCCCCTCCCCACCACCCCCCAGGCCGTTTGGCCGTCCGGTACAGAATGTATCGCCAAGTACAACTTCCACGGTACCGCCGAGCAGGACCTGCCCTTCAGCAAAGGAGATGTCCTCACCATTGTCTCTGTCACCAGAAGTTGTGGGTCCCAGCAGCCTGGGAGGGGGGTCGCAGTGACCCCCATGGGGCCACCAGCTTCAGGGTTTGCTGGCCCTGAGCTTTGTGGTGTCCCCAGCCCACCCCACAGCCAGGATGCTCAGGGGGATGCCTGGGGAAGGAGGGGGTGGCCCTGACCCCACCGTGGGCTGCTCGGGTGGGATGCTGCTTGTCCCCAGAGAGGGGGGGGACACACACCCCCAGGCTGGTGGTGACACCTCTGCTGTCCCCCACAGGATCCCAACTGGTACAAGGCGAAGAACAAGGTGGGCAGGGAGGGCATCATCCCCGCTAACTACGTGCAGAAGAGGGAAGGAGTAAAAGCTGGGATCAAGCTCAGCCTCATGCCGTGAGTATCCACCATGGAACCCCCCAAAAAATCCCTCCCCGGGGGGGTGGGATTCCCTGCCGAGGTGAATTTGGGGTCTGGAGCCCATGGCACAAGAGAACCAACATCCCTCTCTGGGCTCAGAGAAGGGAAAGGCTTTCCCAGGAGCATTGGTTTGGGACCTGCTGGTGGTGGGGAAAGTTCTGGGCACCTTCGGAGCTGCCTGGAGAGCCAGGAAGATGATGAGTGGTTGGATGGGCTTGGAAAATGGGTCTTTTACCCAAAATTGGGGTTGTGAAAGCTGCTGGGAGAAAGAGGGGAGGGGGTTGGAATAAAGTCTGTGCGGGAGGGAGAGTATATGTTTGGGCAGATGGATGGTGTTGGGTGTCCCTGCTGTGTCCCAGAGCCACCAGTGACCCCCAGTCTGGAGGAGCTGTGGGGAGGAAGCCCCCGTGGGTGGTGAATCCCGGGTTGGGGAACAGGATGGTGTGGAAGGAGCTGTGTCCTGGGAGGGATGGAGGCAGCAAGGAGGAGCATGGGCAGGGACTGAGGCTGCTGCACATCCCCGTGACCCACAACTACAGCCCCCCTGGCTCCACAGTCTGGAGGAGCTGTGGGGAGGAAGCCCCCGTGGGTGGTGAATCCCGGGTTGGGGAACAGGATGGTGTGGAAGGAGCTGTGTCCTGGGAGGGATGGAGGCAGCAAGGAGGAGCATGGGCAGGGACTGAGGCTGCTGCACATCCCCGTGACCCACAACTACAGCCCCCCTGGCTCCACGGGGGTCTGACCCCTTGGGCCAGGACATCCCCAGTCCCTCGAGCTGGTGCATCCCCAGTCCTTGACCTGCCCAACGGGGGTCCAATCCCTCAGGCTGGTGTGTCCCCAGTCCTTCACCTGCCCCATGGGGGTCCAACCGCTCGGGCTGGTGCTTCCCTGATCCTTGACCTGCCCCATGAAGGTCCGACCCCTTGGGCTGGGGCATCTTTGGTCCTTGACCTGCCCCACCGGGGTCTGACCCCTTAGGCTGGGGCATCCCCAGTCCTTGAACCACCCCACAGGGGTCTGACCCCTCAGGCTGGCGTGTCTCCAGTCCTTGACCTGCCCCATGGGGGTCAGACCCCTCGGGCTGGGGCATCTTTGGTCCTTGACCTGCTCCAGGGGTGTCCAATCCCTTGGGCCGGGGCATCTTTGGTCCTTGACCCTGCCCCACAGGGGTCCAGCCCCTTGGGCTGACACATCCTGGGTCCTTGACCTGCCTCACGGTGGTCTGACCCCTTGGACTGGCACATCCCTGGTCCTTGACCTGCCCCACAGGGGTCCGACCCCTTGGGCTGGGGCATCTTTGGTCCTTGACTTGCCCCATGGGGGGTCAGATCACTTGGGCTGGGGCATCTTTGGTCCTTGACCTGCCCTGGGGTGTCCAACCCCTTGGGCTGGGGCATCTTTGGTCCTTGACGTGCCCCCAGGGGTGTCCAATCCCTTGGGCTGGGGCGTCTTTGGTCCTTGACCTGCTCCATGGGGGTCATACCCCTTGGGCTGGGGCATCTTTGGTCCTTGACTTGCCCCATGGGGGGTCCAACCCCTGGGACCAGCCCATCCCCAGTCCTTGATGTGTCCTGTGGGTCTGTTGGCAGGTGGTTTCACGGGAAGATCACTCGGGAGCAGGCGGAGCGGCTGCTGTACCCGCCGGAGACGGGGCTGTTCCTGGTGCGGGAGAGCACCAACTACCCCGGGGACTACACGCTCTGCGTCAGCTGCGAGGGCAAGGTGGAGCACTACCGCATCATCTACTCCTCCAGCAAGCTGAGCATCGACGAGGAGGTCTACTTCGAGAACCTCATGCAACTGGTGGAGGTGAGGTTCCCACCAGAGAAGGAGCTGCCACCCCTCCTGTCCTCCCCCAACCGTGGCCAACCTGGGGGACTGTAGGATTGAGGTTGCTGGGGGGGTGGACGTAGGGGTCAGAGCTTGTGTGGGGCTGGTGTGGAGCCCAAGAGGTGGTGGGACCTTCTTTGTTGGCCAACCTGGGGGACCGTAGGATTGAGGTGGCTGGGGGGGGTGGACATAGGGGTCAGAGCTTGTGTGGGGTGAGGTTCCCACCAGAGAGGGAGCTGCCACCCCTCCTGTCGTCCCCCAACCATGGCCAACCTGGGGGACTGTAGGATTGAGGTTGCTGGGGGGGTGGATGTAGGGGTCAGAGCTTGTGTGGGGCTTCTCTGGAGCCCAAGAGGTGGTGGGACCTTCTCTGTTGGCCCCCCTGGGACAGACCCAACTGGGGGGCTGGGACCTTCTCTGTTGGCCCCCCTGGGTCAGAGCCAGCTGGGGGGCTGGGACCTTCTCTGTTGGCCCCCCTGGGTCAGAGCCAGCTGGGGGGCTGGGACCTTCTCTGTTGGCCCCCCTGGGTCAGAGCCAGCTGGGGGGCTGGGACCTTCTCTGTTGGCCCACCTGGGACAGAGCCAGCTGGGGGGCTGGGACGTTCTCTGTTGGCCCCCCGGGGTCAGAGCCAGCTGGGGGGC
>NW_015091332.1:107358-120100 GCF_001431845.1 Calidris pugnax | reverse complement strand
GGGGCCACCCCGTTGGTTAATTAACCAACGGCCTCATTAGTTAAGGTTTCTCCTAAATTTAAGCCTCTCCGGTGCCTCCCCAGAGGAGGAGGAGGAGGAGGGAGGGGAGAGGCTGGAAATCAGGGAGCGATGCTGTGCTCAGCACCTGGGGCTGGGGGGGGGAGGAAAAACAGAGAAGTTGTGGGTCCCAGCAGCCTGGGAGGGGGGTCGCAGTGACCCCCATGGGGCCACCAGCTTCAGGGTTTGCTGGCCCTGAGCTTTGTGGTGTCCCCAGCCCACCCCACAGCCAGGATGCTCAGGGGGATGCCTGGGGAAGGAGGGGGTGGCCCTGACCCCACCGTGGGCTGCTCGGGTGGGATGCTGCTTGTCCCCAGAGAGGGGGGGGACACACACCCCCAGGCTGGTGGTGACACCTCTGCTGTCCCCCACAGGATCCCAACTGGTACAAGGCGAAGAACAAGGTGGGCAGGGAGGGCATCATCCCCGCTAACTACGTGCAGAAGAGGGAAGGAGTAAAAGCTGGGATCAAGCTCAGCCTCATGCCGTGAGTATCCACCATGGAACCCCCCAAAAAATCCCTCCCCGGGGGGGTGGGATTCCCTGCCGAGGTGAATTTGGGGTCTGGAGCCCATGGCACAAGAGAACCAACATCCCTCTCTGGGCTCAGAGAAGGGAAAGGCTTTCCCAGGAGCATTGGTTTGGGACCTGCTGGTGGTGGGGAAAGTTCTGGGCACCTTCGGAGCTGCCTGGAGAGCCAGGAAGATGATGAGTGGTTGGATGGGCTTGGAAAATGGGTCTTTTACCCAAAATTGGGGTTGTGAAAGCTGCTGGGAGAAAGAGGGGAGGGGGTTGGAATAAAGTCTGTGCGGGAGGGAGAGTATATGTTTGGGCAGATGGATGGTGTTGGGTGTCCCTGCTGTGTCCCAGAGCCACCAGTGACCCCCAGTCTGGAGGAGCTGTGGGGAGGAAGCCCCCGTGGGTGGTGAATCCCGGGTTGGGGAACAGGATGGTGTGGAAGGAGCTGTGTCCTGGGAGGGATGGAGGCAGCAAGGAGGAGCATGGGCAGGGACTGAGGCTGCTGCACATCCCCGTGACCCACAACTACAGCCCCCCTGGCTCCACGGGGGTCTGACCCCTTGGGCCAGGACATCCCCAGTCCCTCGAGCTGGTGCATCCCCAGTCCTTGACCTGCCCAACGGGGGTCCAATCCCTCAGGCTGGTGTGTCCCCAGTCCTTCACCTGCCCCATGGGGGTCCAACCGCTCGGGCTGGTGCTTCCCTGATCCTTGACCTGCCCCATGAAGGTCCGACCCCTTGGGCTGGGGCATCTTTGGTCCTTGACCTGCCCCACCGGGGTCTGACCCCTTAGGCTGGGGCATCCCCAGTCCTTGAACCACCCCACAGGGGTCTGACCCCTCAGGCTGGCGTGTCTCCAGTCCTTGACCTGCCCCATGGGGGTCAGACCCCTCGGGCTGGGGCATCTTTGGTCCTTGACCTGCTCCAGGGGTGTCCAATCCCTTGGGCCGGGGCATCTTTGGTCCTTGACCCTGCCCCACAGGGGTCCAGCCCCTTGGGCTGACACATCCTGGGTCCTTGACCTGCCTCACGGTGGTCTGACCCCTTGGACTGGCACATCCCTGGTCCTTGACCCCACAGGGGTCTGACCCCTCAGGCTGGCGTGTCTCCAGTCCTTGACCTGCCCCATGGGGGTCAGACCCCTCGGGCTGGGGCATCTTTGGTCCTTGACCTGCTCCAGGGGTGTCCAATCCCTTGGGCCGGGGCATCTTTGGTCCTTGACCCTGCCCCACAGGGGTCCAGCCCCTTGGGCTGACACATCCTGGGTCCTTGACCTGCCTCACGGTGGTCTGACCCCTTGGACTGGCACATCCCTGGTCCTTGACCTGCCCCACAGGGGTCCGACCCCTTGGGCTGGGGCATCTTTGGTCCTTGACTTGCCCCATGGGGGGTCAGATCACTTGGGCTGGGGCATCTTTGGTCCTTGACCTGCCCTGGGGTGTCCAACCCCTTGGGCTGGGGCATCTTTGGTCCTTGACGTGCCCCCAGGGGTGTCCAATCCCTTGGGCTGGGGCGTCTTTGGTCCTTGACCTGCTCCATGGGGGTCATACCCCTTGGGCTGGGGCATCTTTGGTCCTTGACTTGCCCCATGGGGGGTCCAACCCCTGGGACCAGCCCATCCCCAGTCCTTGATGTGTCCTGTGGGTCTGTTGGCAGGTGGTTTCACGGGAAGATCACTCGGGAGCAGGCGGAGCGGCTGCTGTACCCGCCGGAGACGGGGCTGTTCCTGGTGCGGGAGAGCACCAACTACCCCGGGGACTACACGCTCTGCGTCAGCTGCGAGGGCAAGGTGGAGCACTACCGCATCATCTACTCCTCCAGCAAGCTGAGCATCGACGAGGAGGTCTACTTCGAGAACCTCATGCAACTGGTGGAGGTGAGGGTCCCACCAGAGAGGGAGCTGTGGGGGGGGGAGGAAAAACAGAGAAGTTGTGGGTCCCAGCAGCCTGGGAGGGGGGTCGCAGTGACCCCCATGGGGCCACCAGCTTCAGGGTTTGCTGGCCCTGAGCTTTGTGGTGTCCCCAGCCCACCCCACAGCCAGGATGCTCAGGGGGATGCCTGGGGAAGGAGGGGGTGGCCCTGACCCCACCGTGGGCTGCTCGGGTGGGATGCTGCTTGTCCCCAGAGAGGGGGGGGACACACACCCCCAGGCTGGTGGTGACACCTCTGCTGTCCCCCACAGGATCCCAACTGGTACAAGGCGAAGAACAAGGTGGGCAGGGAGGGCATCATCCCCGCTAACTACGTGCAGAAGAGGGAAGGAGTAAAAGCTGGGATCAAGCTCAGCCTCATGCCGTGAGTATCCACCATGGAACCCCCCAAAAAATCCCTCCCCGGGGGGGTGGGATTCCCTGCCGAGGTGAATTTGGGGTCTGGAGCCCATGGCACAAGAGAACCAACATCCCTCTCTGGGCTCAGAGAAGGGAAAGGCTTTCCCAGGAGCATTGGTTTGGGACCTGCTGGTGGTGGGGAAAGTTCTGGGCACCTTCGGAGCTGCCTGGAGAGCCAGGAAGATGATGAGTGGTTGGATGGGCTTGGAAAATGGGTCTTTTACCCAAAATTGGGGTTGTGAAAGCTGCTGGGAGAAAGAGGGGAGGGGGTTGGAATAAAGTCTGTGCGGGAGGGAGAGTATATGTTTGGGCAGATGGATGGTGTTGGGTGTCCCTGCTGTGTCCCAGAGCCACCAGTGACCCCCAGTCTGGAGGAGCTGTGGGGAGGAAGCCCCCGTGGGTGGTGAATCCCGGGTTGGGGAACAGGATGGTGTGGAAGGAGCTGTGTCCTGGGAGGGATGGAGGCAGCAAGGAGGAGCATGGGCAGGGACTGAGGCTGCTGCACATCCCCGTGACCCACAACTACAGCCCCCCTGGCTCCACGGGGGTCTGACCCCTTGGGCCAGGACATCCCCAGTCCCTCGAGCTGGTGCATCCCCAGTCCTTGACCTGCCCAACGGGGGTCCAATCCCTCAGGCTGGTGTGTCCCCAGTCCTTCACCTGCCCCATGGGGGTCCAACCGCTCGGGCTGGTGCTTCCCTGATCCTTGACCTGCCCCATGAAGGTCCGACCCCTTGGGCTGGGGCATCTTTGGTCCTTGACCTGCCCCACCGGGGTCTGACCCCTTAGGCTGGGGCATCCCCAGTCCTTGAACCACCCCACAGGGGTCTGACCCCTCAGGCTGGCGTGTCTCCAGTCCTTGACCTGCCCCATGGGGGTCAGACCCCTCGGGCTGGGGCATCTTTGGTCCTTGACCTGCTCCAGGGGTGTCCAATCCCTTGGGCCGGGGCATCTTTGGTCCTTGACCCTGCCCCACAGGGGTCCAGCCCCTTGGGCTGACACATCCTGGGTCCTTGACCTGCCTCACGGTGGTCTGACCCCTTGGACTGGCACATCCCTGGTCCTTGACCTGCCCCACAGGGGTCCGACCCCTTGGGCTGGGGCATCTTTGGTCCTTGACTTGCCCCATGGGGGGTCAGATCACTTGGGCTGGGGCATCTTTGGTCCTTGACCTGCCCTGGGGTGTCCAACCCCTTGGGCTGGGGCATCTTTGGTCCTTGACGTGCCCCCAGGGGTGTCCAATCCCTTGGGCTGGGGCGTCTTTGGTCCTTGACCTGCTCCATGGGGGTCATACCCCTTGGGCTGGGGCATCTTTGGTCCTTGACTTGCCCCATGGGGGGTCCAACCCCTGGGACCAGCCCATCCCCAGTCCTTGATGTGTCCTGTGGGTCTGTTGGCAGGTGGTTTCACGGGAAGATCACTCGGGAGCAGGCGGAGCGGCTGCTGTACCCGCCGGAGACGGGGCTGTTCCTGGTGCGGGAGAGCACCAACTACCCCGGGGACTACACGCTCTGCGTCAGCTGCGAGGGCAAGGTGGAGCACTACCGCATCATCTACTCCTCCAGCAAGCTGAGCATCGACGAGGAGGTCTACTTCGAGAACCTCATGCAACTGGTGGAGGTGAGGTTCCCACCAGAGAAGGAGCTGCCACCCCTCCTGTCCTCCCCCAACCGTGGCCAACCTGGGGGACTGTAGGATTGAGGTTGCTGGGGGGGTGGACGTAGGGGTCAGAGCTTGTGTGGGGCTGGTGTGGAGCCCAAGAGGTGGTGGGACCTTCTTTGTTGGCCAACCTGGGGGACCGTAGGATTGAGGTGGCTGGGGGGGGTGGACATAGGGGTCAGAGCTTGTGTGGGGTGAGGTTCCCACCAGAGAGGGAGCTGCCACCCCTCCTGTCGTCCCCCAACCATGGCCAACCTGGGGGACTGTAGGATTGAGGTTGCTGGGGGGGTGGATGTAGGGGTCAGAGCTTGTGTGGGGCTTCTCTGGAGCCCAAGAGGTGGTGGGACCTTCTCTGTTGGCCCCCCTGGGACAGACCCAACAGGATTGAGGTTGCTGGGGGGGTGGATGTAGGGGTCAGAGCTTGTGTGGGGCTTCCCTGGAGCCCAAGAGGTGGTGGGACCTTCTCTGTTGGCCCCCCTGGGACAGACCCAACTGGGGGGCTGGGACCTTCTCTGTTGGCCCCCCTGGGTCAGAGCCAGCTGGGGGGCTGGGACCTTCTCTGTTGGCCCCCCTGGGTCAGAGCCAGCTGGGGGGCTGGGACCTTCTCTGTTGGCCCCCCTGGGTCAGAGCCAGCTGGGGGGCTGGGACCTTCTCTGTTGGCCCAGCTTGGGGGGGGGAACTGGATGGGCAGGGCTGGATGGAGGGACCAGGAGGAGGGACCCCATCTCCTCGACCCCCCCACCGCTCCCCATCCATGGCCTGGTGCTGCCACCTGGTGGGATCCCAAAGCCCAACATCACCTTGCTGGGGACCCTGCCACCCCCAGGGTGTCACCCGGGTGATGTCCCCCCACCCTTGGCTGTGACACCCCCCCTCGGTGGGGCTGCTTCTTACCCACCTGTGTCCCGTCCCCCACCTTGTGTCCCCCCCCCCATTTCCAGCATTACACCACGGACGCGGACGGGCTCTGCCCCCGCCTCATCAAACCCAAGGTGATGGAGGGGACGGTGGCGGCGCAGGACGAGTTCTCCCGCAGTGAGTGGCCGTGGCCCTTCCCCTGCTTCTTGGGGACCCCCTCCCAGACACCCCCTCACTCTCCCTTTACCCCCCCACCCCACAGGTGGCTGGGCTCTCAACATGAAGGACCTCAAGTTGCTGCAGATCATCGGCAAAGGGGAATTCGGAGGTGAGACCCCATGTCCCTGATGCCGTGGTGGCCCTAAGGTGGGGTGGGGGGAGGAACCCCCGGGGGGGGGTCCAGGATGCTCCCCAACCCCTTCTCCCCACGGCCATCTCTCCCCTCCTGCAGACGTGATGCTGGGGGATTACCGGGGGAACAAAGTCGCCGTGAAGTGCATTAAAAACGACGCCACAGCCCAAGCCTTTCTGGCGGAGGCGTCCGTGATGACGTGAGTGTCACTGGTTGGGTTGGGGGGGACATTGGTGGTGGTGGTGGGGGAAACACAACAGGAGGGAGGGAGGTGGCCCCTGATGTCCTCTGAGGACCAGGGGAGCGCCCACCACCTTCTCCAAACCTCTGAACCCTCCTGCCTGCCCCACGCAGGCAGCTCCGACACAGCAACCTGGTGCAGCTCCTGGGGGTGATCGTGGAGGAGAAGAGTGGCCTTTACATCGTCACCGAGTACATGGCCAAGGTGAGACACCCCCCTCCCACGTTGCCCCCTTCTCCAGGGTTTCACCTTGGTAGACCCACTTGGCTCATCCCAGCTCAGGTGGCATCTCCTTGGGTCCACCGTGGTGTTTGGAGGTGGCAAACACCACCGTGGTGGGAGGGATGTCACCCACGAGGGAGGGACATCATCCCCGGGTCCTGCCCTACGTGGGATGGGGTGGTGGGTGGAACGCTCACCCTGAAGGCACCATCTCCATCCCTCCAGGGCAGCCTAGTAGACTACCTACGGTCACGGGGACGGTCGGTCCTCGGTGCAGACTGCCTGCTGAAGTTCTCCTTGTAAGTACGAGGGCAAGACACCAAAGGGTTGGCCATGCCCACCACCCTGACCTGCACCCACCAGTGTTTTGGGGGCCACCTCCCTAACCCCTTTCTCCCTCCAACCCCAACCAGAGATGTCTGTGAAGCCATGGAGTACCTGGAAGCCAACAACTTTGTCCACCGGGACCTGGCGGCGAGGAACGTTCTGGTCTCAGAGGACAACATCGCCAAGGTCAGCGATTTCGGCCTGACCAAGGAAGCCTCCTCCACGCAGGACACGGGGAAGCTGCCGGTGAAGTGGACGGCGCCAGAAGCACTTAGAGAAAAGGTGGGTGAGGGAGGGAGTCCCTGGGCTAAGCCAACAACTTTGTCCACCGGGACCTGGCGGCGAGGAACGTTCTGGTCTCAGAGGACAACATCGCCAAGGTCAGCGATTTCGGCCTGACCAAGGAAGCCTCCTCCACGCAGGACACGGGGAAGCTGCCGGTGAAGTGGACGGCGCCAGAAGCACTTAGAGAAAAGGTGGGTGAGGGAGGGAGTCCCTGGGCTGTGAGGGTGTGGTGGAGCCTGGAGGAAGGAGGACACGTTTTCCACATAGAGATGGTGCTTGAGCCCCAGTTCCTGCTGTCTGCCCCCAACAAAAACCAGCTGCCCTGAGGGTGGGAAGATCTCCTGACCTCCATCCTTGCTTGAAAAGTCATTCATGGAGCCTCTCTCCCTCCCCGTTTCCAGAAATTCTCCACCAAGTCGGACGTGTGGAGCTTCGGGATCCTCCTCTGGGAAATCTACTCCTTCGGGCGAGTGCCTTATCCGAGAATCGTAAGTGAGGAACCACCAACCTTCCCTCGGGGCTGGCTTTTTTGGGGATGGCTTGGGAGGAACCCCACGTTCCCCGCATCCCTACACGCATCCCATGTGTGTGTCCCCCCCTGTCCCCCTCCCCAGCCCCTGAAGGACGTGGTACCCCGCGTGGAGAAGGGCTATAAGATGGATGCTCCTGATGGTTGCCCCGCCGTCGTCTACGAGGTGATGAAGAAGTGCTGGACCTTGGACCCCGGCCACCGGCCGTCCTTCCACCAGCTCCGCGAACAGCTACAGTTTATGCTAAAACTACAGTTTTCTTTGAACTTAACAGTAGCATTGCTTCATCCAAAATGATGTAATTTCTAAGCTGAATAATATGTTTTGCTATTTGTCTGTCCAGAGAAAGGTAAAAGCTAATTAGAAAAATTATGGTTTAACACAACAGGAGCTTGCGTCACACCAAAGAGGAGTCCAGAGAGCACTGGGACTTCGTTCCCTACTGTTCCTTCTCCATCTTTAACAATGGTATTTTCCACAGCAATTGGTAGAGTATCATCTTCACAGTTTTGATTCCAGCTCCCTCTAACACAATCTTCTGTCCTATGCCAAACTAGTTGTTGGCCCTAGGACTCTAGTAGTTAAAAAAAAAAAAAGGAAAAAAAAAAGAGAGAGAGAAGAAGGTTAATAAAAGAAGAATAATAATAAAATAAATAAGCCAATGAAACGGACACATGAAAAGGAAACCCCAGCGACAGAAGTGATGGTTCAAGGGGAGGCGCTGGACTCGCTGCCCGGTCGGGAGAGCGCGGCCGCGTGTTTTCCCTCCCCACCCCCCAAAACGCTTATTTTTTTGGGTTGTTTTGCTTTAAACTCGTTGCAATGTTTGCATGCTGTCTCCAGAGGCCTTTTTTTCCAGTTCCTGTCCAGTGCTTTATTCTCATGTAATGCTACCGACTGTGAGATTAAAACTGTAATAAAAAACAAAACAAAACAAACAAACAAAAAAATACCATTCCATACGGATGCGGCACTTCCCACCTCACCCCCCCCCCCTCTGGCTCTGCCCCTGCTCCCGGGGGATGAGTATTGGGGGGCAACACAGTGCCCTGAGGGTCTTGGGGTGCCCTGGCAGGCTACGAGATGGGATGGTGTCCCCCCCAGCCCCGTCTCTGCTCAGGGTCTCCATGTAGCTGGGATGAGCAGCATCACTTGGCTCTATTTTCCACCCCCCCTCATCAGAACTGGCAAGGTTGTGACAGTGATGAAGCTGCCCAAGTGATGGCAAGGCTCTCCTTGAAGCTGGCCTTCATCTTTCCACCATTGGAGATGGTTGGACCAGGTGGAGGAAGATCTTGGGATGCATTTGGGACCGTGGAGATGCTTGGACCAGGCGGGGGAAGATCTTGGGATGTGTTTGGGACCATGGAGATGCTTGGACCAGGTGGGCGAAGATCTTGGGATGTGTTTGGGACCGTGGAGACGCTTGGACCAGGTGGGGGAAGATCTTGGGATGTGTTTGGGACCATGGAGATGCTTGGACCAGGTGGGGGAAGATCTTGGGCTGTGTTTGGGACCATGGAGACGCTTGGACCAGGTGGGGGAAGATCTTGGGCTGTGTTTGGGACCATGGAGATGCTTGGACCAGGTGGGGGAAGATCTTGGGCTGTGTTTGGGACCATGGAGACGCTTGGACCAGGTGGGGGAAGATCTTGGGCTGTGTTTGGGACCATGGAGATGCTTCGACCAGGCTGGGGGAAGATCCTGGGATGTATTTTGGACCATGTGGACCTTGTTCCCTCCCCTGCTCATCCCAGCCAAGGGGGGGCTAAAGACGGGACACCCCCCAGCCCTACCATTATCCTGGACCCCCCCCAACCCCAAAGGAGGTGTCACCCACGGCGTTTCTCCTCTCGAAGGGTGTCAGGTGGAGGTGGTGTCTGGCACGCAGGGCTCAGCAGGTTTAAAATAGTCTCCCTGCAGCCGAGGGAGAATTATTCAGCGTTAAAGGATGCGCAGGGCACGGGCTCTGCCTGCTTCCCCAGCCGGAGCCGGGAGCGCTCGGCACCGAGAGGAATTTTTTGGGTGGTGGAAACAAAGTTAAAACTGGGACAGTGGGGACAGCCCAGGTCTAGGTGATCTCTAGGGAGATCTGCTCAATGCTTATAAATACCTAAAGGGTGGGTGTCAGGAGGATGGGGCCAGGCTTTTCTCAGTGGTGCCCAGGGACAGGACAAGAGGAAATGGGCACAAACTTGAACATAAGAAGTTCCACCTCAAGATGAGGAGGAACTTCTCCACTTTGAGAGTGGCAGAGCCCTGGAAGAGGCTGCCCAGGGAGGTGGTGGAGTCTCCTTCTCTGAAGACATTCAAAACCCACCTGGACACGTTCCTGTGCGACCTGCTCTGGGTGGCCCTGCTTTGACAGGGGGTTGGACTAGATGATCTCCAGAGGTCCCTTCCAACCCCAGAGCATTCTCTGATTCTGTAGGTGGGACGGCTGGGGTGGAGGATGGAGTTGCACTTCAGTAGCCCTTCCCCTGAGACACCCCCCCTGCCCAGCCCTGATGACTGGAGGGGACAGGACAGGGGTGGGATGGGGTTTGAGCCACCATAGGGTTATTTCCCCTGGACTAACTAACCCCACCTCCCCTTGTCCACGTCCCCCCCCACCCCCCGCCTCCCCAGCAGGCCCCAGCTGTATAAGCAGCTTTACTTTTCGGGCTTATGAAGATTAAAGTCATTTACAGGCAAAGCCCGCAAGAAACGTGGCTTTTGAACCAGCGAGAAGTACCCGGCACCTTTGTGAGATGGTTGTCAGCAGCTCCATGGAGTCCCCTCTGGTCCTCTCGCCCTGGGGGTCACTGCCAGCCATCGAAAAAAGGGGAAAAAACCTGCCCCAAAACTGTCAGACCTTTGGGGTTTCTCCAAATGGCACTGTTGGGGCCTTCTCTGGGACCCATGGGCAGGAGAAGGGGTTTGGGGGGCGTTCAGCGCCGTGTCATCACCCTCAGCATCCTTTGGGCTGCTTTTGGAAGATGCCAAGAGAGGTCAGCTGTGAGAAATCCATGGGGAACGGCTCCCTGTGCCCCATGGAAGGTCTTCCTGGCTGTGAAGAGGTGGGCTTCACCCCACAGAAGCCTTCCTCCCACTGGTAGCTGTGCCTCAGTTTCCCCCAAACGGGGCTCTCTGCTCCTGGCTCCGTGTCCCCCTCAATTTGGGCTACCACCAGGTGATGAGTGGCCAGCCCAAATTGTAGAATCATCTAGGTTGGAAGGGACCTTAAAGATCATCTAGTCCAACCATCAACCTAACTCTGACAACAAAAATAAGAAATAAGCAATAAAAAAAGTCACAAAACCATATTCTTGAGGGCCACTCGGCGGTGTCTCCCCAGGGATCTGGGGGCTGGGAACACACTGGCTCCAAAGTCATTTACAGGCAAAGCCCGCAAGAAACGTGGCTTTTGAACCAGCGAGAAGTACCCGGCACCTTTGTGAGATGGTTGTCAGCAGCTCCATGGAGTCCCCTCTGGTCCTCTCGCCCTGGGGGTCACTGCCAGCCATCGAAAAAAGGGGAAAAAACCTGCCCCAAAACTGTCAGACCTTTGGGGTTTCTCCAAATGGCACTGTTGGGGCCTTCTCTGGGACCCATGGGCAGGAGAAGGGGTTTGGGGGGCGTTCAGCGCCGTGTCATCACCCTCAGCATCCTTTGGGCTGCTTTTGGAAGATGCCAAGAGAGGTCAGCTGTGAGAAATCCATGGGGAACGGCTCCCTGTGCCCCATGGAAGGTCTTCCTGGCTGTGAAGAGGTGGGCTTCACCCCACAGAAGCCTTCCTCCCACTGGTAGCTGTGCCTCAGTTTCCCCCAAACGGGGCTCTCTGCTCCTGGCTCCGTGTCCCCCTCAATTTGGGCTACCACCAGGTGATGAGTGGCCAGCCCAAATTGTAGAATCATCTAGGTTGGAAGGGACCTTAAAGATCATCTAGTCCAACCATCAACCTAACTCTGACAACAAAAATAAGAAATAAGCAATAAAAAAAGTCACAAAACCATATTCTTGAGGGCCACTCGGCGGTGTCTCCCCAGGGATCTGGGGGCTGGGAACACACTGGCTCCTCTCCGACACCCAGGGGCTACTGTGGCTCGCGGGTGCTGGCTTCACACCATGTCCCCTTCCTCCTCCTCCTCCTCCTCTTCCTCCCGAGGAGGAGCCGGGCGCTGGGCCCAGCCGTGTCAGCTCCCATCCTGCCTCTGTGAATCATCCCCAGCAGCAGGCGGGGGGGAGGCATCTCTGCCACCCCTGCCCCATCACCAAAGGGGACATCGGGGACATCACCTCCGTCTCCACCAGCAGGACAGAGCCACGGGATGGGGGGGGAGATCCTAAAAATCCAGCCTCCAGGTTCCAGCAGCCCCCCTGCCTCTCCTGGCTGGGGGCTCAGCATCCCCGGCCACTCGGGGGGTGTCCTCTGGCAGGGCTTGGGGACTGGTGTCCCACAGAAGCCTGGGGAGGTGAAAGGACAATCTCTGAAGCTGGGGGTGCTTTGCTTTTCCTTCCTGTATCCATCACCTCTCCAGCTCCTCCACCTGATCCCGGCCGGAGCATCCCTCCGGTCCCTGCCCTGCTGCTCCCTGGGGGCACCTTCTCCCTTCTCCATGGGGGCTCCTGCCTTTGACCTTGGCTCTTCCCCACGTTCCAGCCCTTGCCTGCCTTCTCCTCCTTCCCCCAAGAGATGCTGGCGGGGGGGGGGCCTTCCTCTTCTAAACAAGTTCAAACTCAGCCTCACTTCAAAGAGGACCCAAATCCCACCCCCATCCCGAGCTGTTCCCAGCACAATTCCAGCTGCGGAAAGCACCCACCGCTTCCCTTTTCCCAGCCTTTGCAGAGCATCCATCCCAAGAGGAGGGAGACCAACGTGTGCCCCCCCGGGGACAGACCAACCCCCCCACGCTTCCCAAACTGCCCACTGCTTCATTCCCCAATGGTTGGGGCAAAATTACCAGCTCTAATTAGGGCCCAAGGAGGTTCCTTCTGCTCCGGCCGTGGTGCCTGGGTTTCCACCACCCCTGGTAGACCTGGCCAACATCTGTGCTGTGCCCGCACCTCCTCCCCCTCCACCACCACCCCCCCCCCTTTATCACCAGGGCTATTTTTAGCCGTGATGCACAAAAAGCCATTCCCGTCACCGCCGCGGTGTCGTTCACCTCACCGGCTCAGCTTGTTCTTTTTTTTATATATATATTTATTTTTTTTTGCCTTCTGAGCACTCCAGGAAAGGAAGGCAAGGCTGGGAAGATCCCCTGTGGGAAAACTCAGCGTGTGTGTGTGTGTGTGTCTCTGTGTGTGTCTCTGTGTGTGTGTGTGTTCCGGCTGGCGTGTGCCTTTGCTCGGGGCGTGCTCTCCACCACCCGGCAGCGCGG
>NW_015091332.1:100264-106891 GCF_001431845.1 Calidris pugnax | reverse complement strand
AGGTACCACCGGAGGTGGGGGATGACCCGGGGGATGCTCTGCCAGGGTGAGGAACACCCAGATCATCCCCAAACCCCCCCCATCCCATGGGGCAGAGGCTGTATGTCCACCCCATTCGGGCAGGACCATTCCCATCCCACCCATCCCCAAATCCTAATTCCAGCCCCACACTCAGCCAGACACCATTCAGAGGGAACATCTCAGCAGCATCCTCATCTTTCCTTCCTAGGTACCACTGGAGGTGGGGGGTCACCCAGGGGATGCTCTGCCAGGGTGAGGAACACCCAGATCATCCCCAAACCCCCCCCATCCCATGGGGCAGAGGCTGTATGTCCACCCCATTCGGGCAGGACCATTCCTATCCCACCCATCCCCAAATCCTAATTCCAGCCCCATACTCAGCCAGACACCATTCAGAGGGAACATCTCAGCAGCACCTTCCCTTCCCGGGTACCACTGGAGGGGGGTCACCCAGGGGATGCTCTGCCAGGGTGAGGAACACCCAGATATCCCCAAAACCCCCATCCCGTGGGGCAGAGGCTGTATGTCCCCCCCCCTCCACCCCATTCAGGCAGGACCATTCCCATCCCCAAATCCTAATTCCAAGCCGGGGCAGCCCCAGACTCAGCCAGACACCATTCAGAGGGAACATCTCAGCAGCATCCCCATCTTCCCTTCCCGGGTACCACTGGGGTGGGGGAGTCACCCAGGGGATGCTCTGCCAGGGTGAGGAACACCTGGATCATGCCCAAAACCTCCCATCCTGTGGGGCAGAGGCTGTATGTCCCCCACCTCCACCCCATTCAGGCAGGACCATTCCCATCCCACCCATCCCCAAATCCTAATTCCAAGCCGGGGCAGCCCCAGACTCAGCCAGACACCATTCAGAGGGAACATCTCAGCAGCATCCCCATCTTCCCTTCCCAGGTACCACTGGAGAGGGGTCACCCAGGGGATGCTCTGCCAGGGCTAGGAAGGGGACAACCACCCAGAGGTGACAGATTTCTCAGGGTACCTGGCTGTGGCATCTCCTCCTGCCTAGAAATAAATGAGGAGAGCCCGATCCTGGCCATGGGTTCCACTAAAACCTGATGGTCTTCAGCTTGTGGGGAGGGGAACAGGACAATCTGTGGTGCACATACGTGTGTATGTATATAAAAGGAAAAAATAAACAATTAATCACATGACACAACGTATGACATACAGCATATATGACACAGAGCGCCCTCCGAGGATAATTAAGGCTTAATATCAAATCAGAACAGCAATAACCCCCGCCTTCGGGATTTCTTCCTCCTTAGGTGATGACAGGGGATTTTTGGGAAGGTAAAGGCTGGGTTCTATAGGAGTGGGAAGGCTTTACATTGAAACGGCCCCTCCAGGTGAGGAAAAGGCAGCTTGGGTTTCATTCCCACCTGGAGCTGACTGCTGCCTCCCGTTCCCACCTCCTGGGCCAAGACAGACTCCAGAGGCTTTTAGCTTTAATGACAGTCAAGAGACATGAGGAGAAGTCACTTTATTGGGTGATTTACAACACCCTGACCCTCAAATTCCTTTACTCCTTACGTGACTGACGTGGTGGCGTTTGTGTCCCTGTGAGAGCTGGGACACCACCCTTTGAAGGGAAGTTACACTCCAGATTTTACATTTTCTCTTTAACTTTGGCAGCTGCAGCTTGTGGTGGCCCCATAACAACACCAGGACCCTCCAGCCAGGCTGTGTCCCTCCTCCCTGAGGTCCCTCTGTCTTTTCAACCTCCCCCCACCCCAAAACCTCAGCGCTTCAGTGCTTCAGCTTTTTCTTAATAACTCATTAATAGCTGTCACGGAGAGACAGTCACCTTCTTACAGCTAAGGAGTTCACCTGGAGAAGCCAATGTTGCTGGTGAGGAGACACAACACACGTTCACCGCCCTCTCTATAGGGACAAAAAAAGACAGAATCCTAGAATCATCTAGGTTGGAAGGGACCTTCAAGATCATCGAGTCCAACCATCAACCTAACTCTGATGAAAACCATCCCCAAACCATGTCCCCCAGCACCGTGTCAACCTGGCTTTTGAACACCTCCAGGGATGGTGCCTCAACCCCTTCCCTGGGCAGCCCTTTCCAAAGTTTGATGACCCTTTCCGTGGAAAAATTCTTCCTAATGTTACAGCAGAGATTAATTAGCGTTGAGGTCCCATCAGTGGCCGCTCTGTTGCCTTTTTGCTGGTGGAGAAGGAAGGGGGCAGATGTCCCCAAGGGGAGAGTCACCCCACAGCTCCCTGCTCCTGGGCCCATTCCAGATGCCATCGTCACGGGTGGGATGTCACTGTGCCTCGAACCCCTTCCCTGGGCAGCCCTTTCCAAAGTTTGATGACCCTTTCCGTGGAAAAATTCTTCCTAATGTTACAGCAGAGATTAATTAGCGTTGAGGTCCCATCAGTGGCCGCTCTGTTGCCTTTTTGCTGGTGGAGAAGGAAGGGGGCAGATGTCCCCAAGGGGAGAGTCACCCCACAGCTCCCTGCTCCTGGGCCCATTCCAGATGCCATCGTCACGGGTGGGATGTCACTGTGCCTCGTCCCCCTGCCCTGGCTGGGTGGCAGCCATGGGCACGGCAGGGTGTCCCCCTGTCCCCATCCCGTTGGAGCATCTCCACGGGCAGGTGGGAAGAGCCCCGGCGCTGCCGCTCCTGCGCGCCCAGGGTCTGGGCTGCCGGCGGATGTCCCTGTCTTTGCGGTGCCTGTCCCCATCACCAGAAGTGACAATCAGCTGCCAAGTGCAAGCGTGACTTCTCCCGGCGGAGAGGCTGCCTGCTTTATTTAGAAATGCCTTCTCATGTCCTCCCCCGGCGCGTCTCCAGCGCGCACACACACACACACACACGCACACACGCGCGCCTCTTTCCAGGATTAACTCACCTACTCGGGGTCTTCAAAGGTCTAAACCTTTGTGTTCCCCCAGGTTTCGGGCTGACAGGGACAAGACCCCTGCCCTTGGGTGGTCTTATTGCTCTTGTGGGGTCACCAACCCTTCCCCTCCCCTCTACAATCTACGGGATAACCCCAAGAACCAGCCACTCCAGGAAATCCTGGCCGTTTTCTGGTCCCCTCCAGAGATTTATGGAGCCTCCTATGGTTGAAGCGAGAGGTTCCAGGTCTGGCTTTGGAGCTGGTTTCTCCCATCACCTGGATGGAAAGAGCTGAAATGATCCCTCTCGCCGTGGCAGAGGGAGCCCAACTCCCTGCATCCTATTTAAATCAGGTGTCAACGCCGAGAGAGAGGATCGTCTTAACTTCCACCGCCTTGTCTGAGGCTGCCTGCTACCAGGGGACGTTTCATCTCCCTCCCGCCTAATCCACGGAGATGTGTGATATAGCATAAGCTAATATAATAGGTCATGCAAGGATTTACATCTCATTACTGCAGGTTAGAGTCCTGGGAGGGAGGATGAGTCATTCTTACTTGAATATATTTCGGGGATAAGGAACAGTTCAGCCGCCCGAAGAGAAGCGAACGGGAAATCAACCACCTTGAAGCATTGTCGGCAGAGCTGGGCAGAGAAGAACCTCCTGAGGTTCAACAAGGGCAAGTGTGGGGTCCTGCGTCTGGGGAGGAAGAACCCCAAGCACCACTAGAGGTTAGGGGTGGACCTGCTGGAAAACGTGTCTGAGGAAAAAGATCTGGGAGTCCTGGTGGACAGTAAACTCTCCAGGAGCCAGCAACGGGCCCTTGTGGCCAAGAGGCCAATGGGATCCTGGGCTGAGGAGGGAAGAGTGTGGCCAGGAGGTGGAGGGAGGTCCTTCTCCCCCTCTGCTCTGCACTGGGGAGGCCACAACTGGAATCCTGCCTCCAGTTCTGGGCTCCCCAGTTCAAGAGGGACAGGGAACTGCTGGAGAGAGTCCAGCGTAGGGCACCAGAGATGATGGAGGGGTTGGAGCATCTCCCTGATGAGAAAAGGCTGAGGGAGCTGGGGCTCTTGGGCCTGGAGAAGAGAAGGCTGAGGGGAGACCTTGTTCATGCTGACAAGGATCTAAAGGGTGGGTTGAAGGAGGATGGAGCAAGACTCTTCCCAGTGGTTCCCAGTGACAGGACGAGGGGCAACGGGCACAAGCTGGACCATGGGAAGTTCCACTCCAATGTGAGGAAGAACTTGTTTGGGGTGAGGGTGGCAGAGCCCTGGCAGAGGCTGCCCAGGGAGGGTGTGGAGTCCCCTTCTCTGGAGATCTTCAAGCCCCACCTGGATGCTCCTGAGTGATGTGCTCTGGGCAGCCCTGCTTTGGCAGGGGAGTTGGGCTGGATGATCTCTAGAAGGTCCCTTGTCCCTTCCAACTCTGACAATTCTATGATTCCATGATTGCCCACCTCCAGGTGGGACACATCATGGAAAGGACGTTGGCCAAAGAGCCAAAGCAGGGGGGAGAGGTCCTTTCCTGTTGCCTTTTGCTCCATCCCTCCAAAACCAGCTGCCCAACCAGCCTGGGCTCCAAGAGGCTGCCGAGAACAGGCTGGTGGTCCTCCATCCCACGGGCCACGTCCTGGTGAGCGAGCATCCCTGCCATGTATGCCCAAGCCCCAGCCCCTGCCTGTAATGCCGTGCTAATTTTCACCTACGCCGGCTTTGGCCGAGCATTTCTGCTCATCAGGAGCTGTTTTCTCTTAGTTTCTCAGACAAGGAGGCTACGTGGGAGCTGACCCATCTAATCCAGCTGGAAAAAATCGGTCCTGACTTCAAGTCTCTTACTGTTAGCGAGTGTTTAGATGGAAATTTGGACTGAGCAAAGCTCCCAGGACCAGCTGCATCAAAAGCCTGCTCTGAACCCACCCAAGGCTCAAACCTGCCGGGTGTCCAAGGGGAAGGTGGCTCTGGGAGACACAAGAAGGGACGCTTCTCCTCCTCTCTGCCCCTCTTTTTAGCTCGTCCTTCTCTGACCGACAGCCAGAACTTGGTGAGGGGAGGTCTGCAGAGCTCCTGGGGCTCTCAGCTTATTTCTAAGCAGGCTGTGAAAGTTCACCATGGGTTAAAATTCATTTTCCATGGGCTGTCCACAAGAAAATGCTCGTGGGGCCCAGCAGATCTGTGTGAAAAGTGAAAATCATTGCTTCAAACAGTTGGTAGGACTCATGCAAGAAGGGACGCTTCTCCTCCTCTCTGCCCCTCTTTTTAGCTCGTCCTTCTCTGACCGACAGCCAGAACTTGGTGAGGGGAGGTCTGCAGAGCTCCTGGGGCTCTCAGCTTATTTCTAAGCAGGCTGTGAAAGTTCACCATGGGTTAAAATTCATTTTCCATGGGCTGTCCACAAGAAAATGCTCGTGGGGCCCAGCAGATCTGTGTGAAAAGTGAAAATCATTGCTTCAAACAGTTGGTAGCACTCATGAGCTGCCAGCTCAGTGTTGGCAGCAGCCACAGGGGCACCTGGGTGAGGTCCCATCTGGAGCACTGGGACCAGTTCTGGGCTCCCCAGTTCCAGAAGGACAGGGAACTGCTGGAGAGGGGACAGCAGAGGCTACAAAGATGATGAGGGGCCTGGAGGTCCTCTTATGAGGAAAGGCTGAGGGACTTGGGGCTTTTTAATCTGGAGAAGAGAAGGCTGAGGGGGGATCTGATCAATGCCTATAAATACTTCAAGGGTGGGTGTCAGGAGGATGGGGCCAGGCTTTTCTCAGTGGTGCCCAGGGACAGGACAAGAGGAAATGGGCAGGAACTTCAACATCAGAAGTTCCATCTCAACATGAGGAGGAACTTCTTCACTTTGAGGATGGCAGAGCCCTGGAAGAGGCTGCCCAGAGAGGTGGTGGAGTCTCCTTCTCTGGAGACATTCAAACCCCACCTGGACATGTTCCTGTGGGACCTGCTCTGGGTGGCCCTGCTCTGGCAGGGGGTTGGACTAGATGATCTCCAGAGGTCCCTTCCAACCCCATGGCATTCTGTGATTCTGTGGGAGATGCTGTGGGTGACGCTGAGCTGTGGCAAACGGCGCTTGGGCCAGGTGTCCCTCAACCTGGCATCACACCTTCAGGAGAATCCAGAGGAACCGCTGGCATCATCCAGGGGGATCTGCTCCGCAGGGATTCAGCCTCAGCCCCAGAGAGCCTCCCTGGGGACAAATCCCCTTTGTCACTTCCAAAACCAGGCTCACAGCAGTGGTCACTGCCTAACTGCTGACCAGATTATTACCCGAGAAAAATACCTGATTTTTAAAAAAATGTTCCTTTTAAGGCAAATTTTTTCCTTGGTGCTACCTTGGGCAAGGCTTGGGGGGGGGGACGGGGAGGGGGAAAGGGAGAAGAGGGGCTGATTCTCCCTCCCTCCTTCCCTCTTCCACTTGACTCCATCGCTTCACAGCTGGTCCAGGGCTTTAATCTGCGGAGATCGCCTTTGAATTTCGGAAAGGAAATGATTTCCCAGGAGCTGGGATTGGGGGTTTGGGTCCGGGCTCCTTTTTCTCCACCCCCCATAAAAGAAAATTAAAAGAAAAAAAATAAAAAAATAAAAAAAAAATTAAAAAAGGGCAGAAATGCTTGTTAAAGGCCATCTGGAAGGGAGGTGTGTTTCTGCTGCCGTTAATTGCTCGCTCCCCAGGGCCCCCCGGAGCAGGAGTGGGAAGAGTGGGGGGAGGATGGGAGGGCTGGGGGGGGTCCAAGAG
>NW_015091332.1:97782-99918 GCF_001431845.1 Calidris pugnax | reverse complement strand
GCATCCCGGGAACTCGGCTCCCCGGCATCCCGGCTCCTCGGTAATCCCGGTGTCCCCCATCACCCCGGTACTCCGGCATCCCGGCTCCTCTGTAACCCCGGTATTCCCACATCCCGGGAACTCGGCTCCCCGGCATCCCGGCTCCTCCATAACCCGGTGCCCCAGTATCCCTAGAACTCAGCTCCACTGCATCCCGGCTCCTCCGTAACCCCGGTACTCCGGCATCCCAGCTCCCCCATCACCCCGGTACTCCGGCATCCCGGGAACTCGGCTCCATTGCATCCCGGCTCCTCGGTAACCCCGGTACTCCGGCATCCCGGTACTCCAGCATCCCGGCTCCTCCGTAACCCGGTACTCCAGCATCCCGGCTCCCCCATCACCCCGGTACTCCGACATCCCCTGTAACCCCAGTACTCCGGCATCCCGGGAACTCGGCTCCCCGGCATCCCGGCTCCTCCATAACCCGGTGCCCCAGTATCCCTAGAACTCAGCTCCACTGCATCCCGGCTCCTCCATAACCCCGGTACTCCGGCATCCCGGCTCCCCCGTAACCCCGTGCCCCGACATCCCTGGAACTCGGCTCCACTGCATCCCAGCTCCTCCATAACCCGGTAATCCAGCATCCCAGCTCCTCTGTAACCTGGTGCTCCAGCATCCCTGCTCCCCCGTAACCTGGTGCCCCGGCATCCCTGGAACTCTGTTTCACTGCATCCCGGCTCCTCCGTCACCCCGGTACTCCAGCATCCCAGCTTCTCCCTAACCCGGTGCCCCGGCATCCCTGGAACTCAGTTCCACTGCATCCCAGCTCCCCCATAACCCGGTGCCCCAGTATCCCTGGAACTTGACTCCACTGCATCCCAGCTCCTCCGTAACCCCCGTACTCCAGCATCCCAGCTCCCCCGTAACCCAGTGCCCCAGTATCCCAGGAACTCATCTCCGTGGCATCCCAGCTCCTCCATAACCCTGTGCTCCAGCATCCCTGCTCCCCCGTAACCCTGTGCTCCAGCATCCCAGCTCCCCCATAACCCGGTACTCCGGCACCTCGGGAGCTCAGCTCCGCTCCATCCCAGCATCCCAAGGACTCGGTATTCCGGCGCCCCCGGGAACCCATCTCCACAGCATCCCAGTCCCTGGGGATTTGGCTCCACTGGTCCCACCTCCTCGGTAACCCAGTGCCCCAGCTTCCCGGGAACTTGCATCCACAGCATCCCAGCTTCCCAGTAACTGAGTATTCCCATTAACCCCACCACCCCAACTCACTCTTATCCCAGTTTCTCCCAGCTCCCCCGTAACTCGGCATCCCCATCCTCCCCTCTCCCCAGGACCTCACCTCCCCATTAACCCCCCCACCTTCTCCCAGCACCCCAGCTCCTCCGTAACTCCCCGTCCCGGCTCCCCGACACCGGGGCTCCCCCGGGACCACCACCATGGCCTTCATGGTGAAGAGCATGGTGGGGGGGCAGCTGAAGAACCTGACGGGGGGCCTGGGGGGCGAGGAGAAGAGCGAGGGGGAGAAGTCTCCAGCCGAGGCACAGGGAATGACCCGTGAGGAGTACGAGGAATATCAGCGGCCCCACCACCCCAACTCACTCTTATCCCAGTTTCTCCCAGCTCCCCCGTAACTCGGCATCCCCATCCTCCCCTCTCCCCAGGACCTCACCTCCCCATTAACCCCCCCACCTTCTCCCAGCACCCCAGCTCCTCCGTAACTCCCCGTCCCGGCTCCCCGACACCGGGGCTCCCCCGGGACCACCACCATGGCCTTCATGGTGAAGAGCATGGTGGGGGGGCAGCTGAAGAACCTGACGGGGGGCCTGGGGGGCGAGGAGAAGAGCGAGGGGGAGAAGTCTCCAGCCGAGGCACAGGGAATGACCCGTGAGGAGTACGAGGAATATCAGCGGCAGCTGGTGGAGGAGAAGTGAGTGTGACCAGCACCGGGGGGCCCTTGGACCCCCAGGGTCCCAGTGGGGGATTGGGGTGGGGGGGGGACGCTCCCTCTCCAGTCCCCCATCCCTCCCGTGGGTGGGAGGGCTGGGGGTGGAAGGGCTGTGAGGGACTTTAATGAACCCCCTAATCCCTTAATCCGCTTCCTCGCCCGGGAGATGGGATTGTTTTCTCCTTTCAGGCTGCACTCGG
>NW_015091332.1:95778-96965 GCF_001431845.1 Calidris pugnax | reverse complement strand
AGCCCCAAGCCCACCCTTTATTCAGGCAGAGTCTCTCAGTGAGTGAATACTCTAAATTGGAGCCGGGCTAATTTTAGTTCGGAAAGGTCGCCAAAGCCAAGGGATATTATTGTTCGGATTGTTTGATGTTGGATCAGACCCCACCGCTTCTCAGCACCCCCCTCACCCCCCCAAAACACCACTTTTTATCGCCAGGAAAATCAACAGCTGGAGAATTTATTCCCCCACCCCCTTGCCAAAAGCGAGAAAAGGCAGAAAAAAAAAAATGAAGAGATGGAGATTTTCTTTTTTTATTAGTATTATTTTTATTTTTTGCTCCGGGGGAAACGGGGATTTGTTCAGATCTGTCCCCCCTCCCCACCACCCCCCCCAGATCCTCTCGCTCTTTCCTCGTGTCCCTTCGAATCTTTCGACAAGTTTCTTCTGCTCATTACTGATCCCGCTTGGCAGCCGGGCTGCCTTTTGAGGAGCCTTCCTCCCCCCCATCTGCCGACCCTCCTCCGCGGTGGGCGCACTCGTTAAGCATACGTGGAGCTTAATTGGCTGCAGAAAGCTCCCCAGCCTCTGGGCTGCCAGCCGAATGCCAATTTGTACCCAGCTGGCACACTGGGGTTGTCACCTCAGCTCCGGCCATGTCCCCTGGCATCCTCCTGGGCTCTGCTCAGCCCTTGTCCCCTCCGGGTGGGTGGTGATGGAGCTTGTGGCCACCATCCAACCCATCGCACCAGGATGGCTGGTAGCCCCAGGGACCATCCCACGTGGACCAGAAATTGGGGAGACAGCCCCAAACCCAGGCAGACATGGTTGTGAACCTTGCCCATGCCACCCCCTTCTCCTGTCCAAGAAACACCCACCCCCAGCAACCCCCTCCTGACCTTCTCCCGGGCCCCGTTTCAGAACGAAACGGATGACAACCAGATCCAGCTGGTGGGAGGTGACGTGGAGCTGCCCAAGGAGCTGGCCAAGATGATCGAGCAAGACAACGAGGAAGAGGAGGAGAAGAACTCGGTCATCGGCCAGCTCAGCAACATCCAGAACCTGGACCTTGATTCCTTGAAGGACAAAGCTTCGGCCACGCTAGAGGACCTGAAGCAATCGGCTGAGAAATGCGCCGTGATGTGACCCCCCCCCAAGCCTGGAGACCCCCCCCCCGCCCGGCCAGGGGGGAGAAGGCAGGCAAGGGGCCG
>NW_015091332.1:94436-95673 GCF_001431845.1 Calidris pugnax | reverse complement strand
AAGCCCCAGCTGGTGCCTGGCCACGTTGTTTACTGCCCTGCAGCTGCAGGGCAGCTCTTCATAGCTTCTCCCTTGGAACGCCTTCCAGAGCTGCTGCACAGGCCACAAGATGTGTTTTTGTGTTAAAATGAAAACTTGGGGGGGGGGGGGGGGGGGGGGGGGGGTTATTCCAAATAACCTTGGGGTGTCATTGAAGCCCATCAGGTCGAGGTTTTCCAGCAGAGTGGTGGCCCCTACGCCCTGTCTCTGCCTACATTTTTCCACCCAGCCTCCTAGAGATGACAGGGAGGCTCCAATTTGCTTCTCAAGGACGAGGAGCAATGAGAAATGTCCCCCCTTCTTCTACCCCCTCCATCCTCCCTCCCCCATCCTCCATCGTCCTCACGGGAGAAATACCATCCCCTTCCAAGGAGGTGGCTGGGAAGGACCTGCTACACCATCCCATCCAGCCCAGGATGGGAGGGATAAAGCTGGAATTAATGCCAGAAAGGAATAAACCCCCCCCCTCTCCCCACCCCACAGCAGCCCCACAGGCGGCGGTGGCAGATTCTCCCTCTCCCGGGGTGGGATCCGCTCCTGTGGGATCCGTGTTCCTCCCAGGAGAAGAACAGAGTGATATGGGACATAAAAAAAAAGAAAAAAAAAGAAGGAATCTCCCTCCTGCTCCTCCGTCGTGCCGTAGTTCGTGCGCTGTGTCGAGTGTGTGTGTGTGTGTGTGTGTGTGTGTTCCCCCCCTCCCCACCTCCTGTGCTCTCCCCCTGCCGTGGTACCGTCATAACCGGTGGAATAAATACCAGGAGATGTCTATGCACTTATTTCTCTCCTCGAGCAGTGCTTTCCCCCAGCCAGGTTTTTGGGGGACCCCAAAAATGTAGGGGGGACGAAGCGCATCCCCCTAAAAGGGGGAAATCTCCCCCAGCATCCCAAGAGCATCATCCCCCCGGGCCGTGGTGGGGTGTTTCCTCCCAAAGGGATGCTACGAAGGGCTCTTTGTCAGCAGCCAGCTCTAAAAGCTGACCAACCCCCCCCAATTTCATAGATTTAATTATTTAATATTTAAATATTTAATTAAAAAGCCTTCCTGTGCCTCACCAGCTCCCCATCTCCCTCCTCCCGGCATCCCCAGCTCTGCACCTCTCCGCAGGGAGGAGATGGGGATAAATCCAGGTGTGACTTCCAGAAGGGAGGGGGTTCCCTCCCACCGGCATCCCGGAATGGGGGGGGGGGGGGGGACCCC
>NW_015091332.1:74554-76348 GCF_001431845.1 Calidris pugnax | reverse complement strand
TTCTGCTCATTACTGATCCCGCTTGGCAGCCGGGCTGCCTTTTGAGGAGCCTTCCTCCCCCCCATCTGCCGACCCTCCTCCGCGGTGGGCGCACTCGTTAAGCATACGTGGAGCTTAATTGGCTGCAGAAAGCTCCCCAGCCTCTGGGCTGCCAGCCGAATGCCAATTTGTACCCAGCTGGCACACTGGGGTTGTCACCTCAGCTCCGGCCATGTCCCCTGGCATCCTCCTGGGCTCTGCTCAGCCCTTGTCCCCTCCGGGTGGGTGGTGATGGAGCTTGTGGCCACCATCCAACCCATCGCACCAGGATGGCTGGTAGCCCCAGGGACCATCCCACGTGGACCAGAAATTGGGGAGACAGCCCCAAACCCAGGCAGACATGGTTGTGAACCTTGCCCATGCCACCCCCTTCTCCTGTCCAAGAAACACCCACCCCCAGCAACCCCCTCCTGACCTTCTCCCGGGCCCCGTTTCAGAACGAAACGGATGACAACCAGATCCAGCTGGTGGGAGGTGACGTGGAGCTGCCCAAGGAGCTGGCCAAGATGATCGAGCAAGACAACGAGGAAGAGGAGGAGAAGAACTCGGTCATCGGCCAGCTCAGCAACATCCAGAACCTGGACCTTGATTCCTTGAAGGACAAAGCTTCGGCCACGCTAGAGGACCTGAAGCAATCGGCTGAGAAATGCGCCGTGATGTGACCCCCCCCCAAGCCTGGAGACCCCCCCCCTGCCCGTCCAGGTGGGAGAAGGCAGCGAAGGGTCCGGTGGTGACCTGTCTCCTGCAGCGGGGGACCCCTCTGCTGTTGTCACCCTTTGCCGTGGTGTGAGTTGGGTGAAGCCTCCAGTCCCTGACCCAGATGTCCCTGATGTGAAGGACGAGGAGCAATGAGAAATGTCCCCCCTTCTTCTACCCCCTCCATCCTCCCTCCCCCATCCTCCATCGTCCTCACGGGAGAAATACCATCCCCTTCCAAGGAGGTGGCTGGGAAGGACCTGCTACACCATCCCATCCAGCCCAGGATGGGAGGGATAAAGCTGGAATTAATGCCAGAAAGGAATAAACCCCCCCCCTCTCCCCACCCCACAGCAGCCCCACAGGCGGCGGTGGCAGATTCTCCCTCTCCCGGGGTGGGATCCGCTCCTGTGGGATCCGTGTTCCTCCCAGGAGAAGAACAGATAAGGGAGATAAAGAAAAAGAAGGAATCTCCCTCCTGCTCCTCCGTCGTGCCGTAGTTCGTGCGCTGTGTCGAGTGTGTGTGTGTGTGTGTGTGTTCCCCCCCTCCCCACCTCCTGTGCTCTCCCCCTGCCGTGGTACCGTCATAACCGGTGGAATAAATACCAGGAGATGTCTATGCACTTATTTCTCTCCTCGAGCAGTGCTTTCCCCCAGCCAGGTTTTTGGGGGACCCCAAAAATGTAGGAGGGATGAAGCGCATCCCCCTAAAAGGGGGAAATCTCCCCCAGCGTCCCGAGAGCATCGTCCCCCCGGGTCGTGGCGGGGTGTTTCGCCGTGTTTCCTCCCAAAGGGATGCTACGAAGGGCTCTTTGTCAGCAGCCAGCTCTAAAAGCTGACCAACCCCCCCCAATTTCATAGATTTAATTATTTAATATTTAAATATTTAATTAAAAAGCCTTCCTGTGCCTCACCAGCTCCCCATCTCCCTCCTCCCGGCATCCCCAGCTCTGCACCTCTCCGCAGGGAGGAGATGGGGATAAATCCAGGTGTGACTTCCAGAAGGGAGGGGGTTCCCTCCCACCGGCATCCCGGAATGGGGGGGGGGGGGGGGACCCC
>NW_015091332.1:73129-74519 GCF_001431845.1 Calidris pugnax | reverse complement strand
TGGGATCCCACTGGGAGCCTTCCTGGAAAGAGCTTGGCACGGGCTGGGAATTTGCTGCCCCAAATCCCAACCGAGAGGATTAAGCGCCGTTCACTTTTGCGGGGGCGGTGGGTCATCCAGGAAAAGGCAGGGGAGGCTGCTGGAAAGATGTTTGGTTTTATTATTATTATTATTATTATTATTAATTATTATTATTATTGCTGCTGGATCAGGGCTGAGCCAAGCTCCCTGGCAGGGCCAGGAGAGCGCTTGGTGCCCTCCCAGCCCTCTGAAAATCCCACTTTTGGCCAGATAATGCCAAAAAACCTCCTGCTACCCTCCCAAGTCAGAGGTTGTCCCACCTCCGAGAAGAAATCAGCCACCTGGATGGATGGACAGACAGACAGAGGAGGCTCAGCCTCCCTGCCGTGGCTGGAGGAGGGTGATGCTCGGTTCATGGCTGGTGGGGGGACCCAGAGCATGGGGGGGGGGGTGGGATCCCACTGGGAGCCTTCCTGGAAAGAGCTTGGCACCGGCTGGGAATTTGCTGCCCCAAATCCCAACCAAGAGGATTAAGCGCCGTTCGCTTTTGCGGGGGCGGTGGGTCATCCAGGAAAAGGCAGGGGAGGCTGCTGGAAAGATGTTTGGTTTTATTATTATTATTATTATTATTATTAATTATTATTATTATTGCTGCTGGATCAGGGCTGAGCCAAGCTCCCTGGCAGGGCCAGGAGAGCGCTTGGTGCCCTCCCAGCCCTCTGAAAATCCCACTTTTGGCCAGATAATGCCAAAAAACCTCCTGCTACCCTCCCAAGTCAGAGGTTGTCCCACCTCCGAGAAGAAATCAGCCACCTGGATGGATGGACAGACAGACAGAGGAGGCTCAGCCTCCCTGCCGTGGCTGGAGGAGGGTGATGCTCGGTTCATGGCTGGTGGGGGGACCCAGAGCATCACAACCCTCTAGCCCCAAAGGGACCAGGCTGCTCTCCAGCCCCACGGGAGACCCACTGATGGCTTGTGGGGGGCTGTCTGCCCCACGGAGAGCCCTCACCCCATGCTGGAGGTTGGCCAGAAGGGAGAGGGAAGATTGGCAGAAGCGGCTTTGGCTTTGAAGGGGGATCATACCTGATGAGGATCAGCCCGAGCTCCTCTAATCTCCCACCAGGAAAGGGATAGCAGGGCAGCAGGCGCCGGCCACGCTGAGCCCTCCAGCCACCCTGGGCTTTTAAAAATCAACGAAACATCAAGAAAACATCAATAAATCATCAATAAATCATCAATACAGCATCCCGTGGGCGAGCGGGATCCTACCGGGAGGGAGATGGGAGGAAGACTCAGTCCTTCGGTTCATCCCCACCTGTAACCAGCCGAACCCAGCCCGGACCCTCTCCCCACACCCCCCCCCTTA
>NW_015091332.1:71249-72454 GCF_001431845.1 Calidris pugnax | reverse complement strand
CAGGGCACCCCCTTTTCCAGCATCCCCCACCACCAGGTCCCCCAGCATCCCCGCGGCCGAGCATCCCAGTTGCCTGCACGCGGGCTCCAAACCTTAAAGAATTAGTGCAAATGAAAGCAGAAAAATCTATATATTTATATTTTTTTTTTTCTCTCCACGCTCCAAACCCCCTATATAATTCCCTAACCTATAGGGCCAGGTCTGGGGTGGATTTGCCCGAATTCAGCCCTTGCTGGAGCATCTCTGCCAGCAGCTGGGCTTCGAAATAACCCCCCCGGGGGGGGGGGTCCCACCATCCTGCACCCCATAATGGGGTGGGGGGGGGGAAGGATCAGGCCACCTTCTGCTGGTGGGCGCGGGGCGAGTGGTTTCCCCCAACGGCCAAAGCCTTAAATGAGCCGTTCGTTAAAGCGCGGAAATAAATGAAGGATGGAGGGATGGGGGGGGGGAATCTCCGTTGAAGGGGTCCCTTCTCTTCGTGGTCAATTAAACCTGCCACCAGGCGCTGCTGGGGGACAAGGGGTGGCCCCATCCAGCAAGGGGTGGCATCACCCCACTCTGCTGGTCCGGATCTTGGGATACATCCCCTGGAAAGTGCCCGGGATGGGGGTCTGCACCCCCACCTGGCTTTCCCCAATCTTCTCCCAAAAAGAGGAGCACATCACCAAGAAAATCCACGGGATGGGCATAAGGAGGGTGAGAAACCCACCTTCCATCCCTACTGTGTCCCTTTCTGGGTGACAATCTGGACCCAGGAGCGATGCTCGGGAGGTTGTGGGGTGGGGGGGGAAAATAAACCCCCTTGGAGGGGCTGGCTGGGTGGGAATAACCTTTTCCAGGGTTGGGTATCACCGATGGCTTTGACAGGGATGGGAGGAGGAGGCTGGAGCTGCCGGGTGGCTGCCGAAGCCACCCCGAGTGACAGAGGCCACTGTCACATCTGTGTTGGGTTGGGGACTGCTCGCTTGGTGCCTCCATCCCCGGGGTGACATTTCGGATGCCCGTGATGCAGAAGAGCATCACCATCATCCCCTAAAACCCCCTCCCACCCCAACAAAACCTCGCTCTTCCAACACCAAGCCTTGGGAGGGGGGCACCCCGAGTTCTGTCACCCACCCACCCACCCCCCCAACCCCTGGGGGAAGGGGATGGAGTCTTTTCCTGCTTCCCAAAGCTCCGGATCTGGCCGTGTCTTCGCCGGAGCG
>NW_015091332.1:69512-70675 GCF_001431845.1 Calidris pugnax | reverse complement strand
ATAATTGGAGAAAACCGAACCAAAGAAACAAATAAAAGAGTGTTTTATTAAAGACAATAAATTACATTCCCTTGAAATCGAGCAGATTGTGAGCAGAGTCCCTGGCTTTGCAGGACAGACCCTCACCCCCACCCTCAGTGACCTCCGTGGGGCTTGGGGGGGGGAAATTTGGATATTGGGGGTGTCAGAGCCCTGAGGAGCAGAGCAGGGGGAGGTATCGCTGTTGGCAGCCCCCGAAGGCGACTGATTCCTGCTCATCCTTTTTTTTAGGAGCCTGCACAATCCATTAGTCCCCCGCTGAGCACTGGCCACACCTCATGACACAAATGACGCAGGCAGCAGTACCCACCAAGCTCCCGGGCAGGTTTAGGAAACCAAAGCCAGGCCAGCGATGCCCCAGCAGCACAAGGTCGGGGGGGGTCCACCGAGCAGTGGGGGCCGGGTGAGAGGTAGTTTTTGGGTGAGAAAGGCACAGGGAGCACCCCCCCCCCCCCAACCCCTCCACCCGCCGCCGTCACCAACCCCCATTTTGTTGGTTCCCCCAGAAGAATTGAGGTGGGTGGAAGAAACATCCAGCTGGAAAAAGCAGGAGACATCGGGGTGGGGGCTGGTAGGGGGGGGAATATTCCACCGGATCCTGGTGCCAGGATAAAAATATCCAGCCCCGTGGCAGCCAGGAGGGAATTAGAGTGGAATAAACCCGCCGGCCCCGGCGGCAGACGGTCAAGGCAGGGCTGGCGGGGGGACTCCACCAGCCCCCCAAGAGAGGGGGTAGGTGGCCCCGTGGAGCTCCCCGGGGAGGGGAGCCCCCCCCCAGCTCCCGGGTCCCCCCCGAGGTGGTTGGGGGCTGAAAAAGCATCGTCTTTCCCTCCATCCCACCTCACGGCATCTCTCCAGGGTCAGCAGCAGCATCCCGCTGGCCGGCTCCCGGGCATCACTGCAAGGTACAGGCTGTGCCGGGGGAGGGGGGGACAGGGGGGAGCACTCACTGGGCTGCCACACACGTCACCCACCCCCAAAGACCCCCACGCCGGGGTGGGGGGGGACAGGAATATCTGCAGCAACCAGAGGGATACTCCCCATCCCAGGGATAGTCCCCATCCGAGGGATATTCCCCATCCTAGGGATATTCCCCACCCTGGGACCCCCACAAGGCGGGGGGG
>NW_015091332.1:42006-68260 GCF_001431845.1 Calidris pugnax | reverse complement strand
AACCCCCCCCAGACATGCTCCAGAGCCTCCCCCCCATCAGCCCTACCTTCATCTGATTTTTCAGCTCCTCAGCTCGGCCCATCAGGGTCTGGATCTGGTGAAGAGAGAGAGGAACGTCCCTTGGAAGCCATGCCCAGGGAGGGGGGACACAGCACCATCTCCCCCACCCCACCACCCCACCCTGAGGTCGGCACCCACCTCGGCGTGGAGCAGCTCCCGTCGCCTCCCCGCCGGCTCCGCTGCGGAGGGAAGAGGGATGGGAGGTGAGTCCTGGGGTGCAGGATGAGTCAGGGGGTTCTAATTAATGGAGAAGGGTCAAGTTGGGGGCCTGTGACCGGTGGTGTCCCTCAGGGGTCAATACTCGGCCCAGTTTTGTTCAACTTATTCATCAGTGACCTGGGCGAGGGGACGGAGTGTATCCTCACCAAGTTGGCTGGTGACACCAAACTGGGAGGGCTGGCTGACACCCCAGAGGGCTGTGCCACCATCCAGTGTGACCTGGACAGGCTGGAGAACTGGGCAGAGGAGAACCTCCTGAGGTTCAACAAGGGCAAGTGTAGGGTCCTGCACCTGGGGAAGAAGAACCCCAGGCACCACGAGAGGTTAGGGGTGGACCTGCTGGGAAGCACTACTGAGGAGAAGGATATGGACATCCTGGTGGCCAGTAAACTCTCCATGAGCCAGCAATGGGCCCTTGTGGCCAAGAGGCCAATGGGATCCTGGGCTGCGGAGGGAAGAGTGTGGCCAGGAGGGTCCTTCTCCCCCTCTGCTCTGCACTGGGGAGGCCACAACTGGAATCCTGCCTCCAGTGCTGGGCTCCCCAGTTCAAGAGAGACAGGGAACTGCTGGAGAGAGTCCAGCAAAGGGCAACAGAGATGCTGGAGGGGTTGGAGCATCTCCCTGAGGAGTTAGGGGAGACCTTCTTCATGCTGACAAGGATCCAAAGGGTGGGTTGAAGGAGGATGGAGCCGGACTCTTCCCAGTGGTTCCCAGTGACAGGACGAGGGGCAACGGGCACAAGCTGGACCATGGGAAGTTCCCCTCCAATCTGAGGAAGAACTTGTTTGGGGTGAGGGTGGCAGAGCCCTGGCAGAGGCTGCCCAGGGAGGGTGTGGAGTCCCCTTCTCTGGAGATCTTCAAGCCCCACCTGGATGCTCCTGAGTGATGTGCTCTGGGCAGCCCTGCTTTGGCAGGGGAGTTGGGCTGGATGATCTCTAGAAGGTCCCTTCCAACTCTGACAACTCCATGATTCCGTGTCCCACCCCCACCCCACGGCCACCGCTCACCAGCCAGAAGGAGCAGCAGCTCCTCCAGGCTCTGCTGGTAGAGCTCCAGGGTGTCCCCCTCGTCTTTGCCTTCCTCCTCCTGCAAGAGAAACCCCATTTCTGCAGCAGCCACGGGGATTGGGGGTGGGAGGGACATGCCAGCCCCCTCCCCACCTGAGTTTCCTCCTTCCCTCTCCTTCCCCATCTCCCCAAAAATCCAAGGACTCACCTTGGCCATGGCAGCAGAAGCCATTTCCAGGGCGGTGACCAGCCGAGGCTTGTCCTTGGCCATCTCTGCAAGAGGGGACACTGAATCAGGGCACACCCCGAGGGAGGGGGGCACCCAAAACCCCACCAGGCGCCCCCCCTTCCCACTCCTCCACCACCACAGCGGCAGGGGAGGGGGGAGGAATCCCAAAAAACCTTTAAGGATCTCTCTGGATGGGTTCCCTCGCTGCAGGAGGTTCTTGCTGCTGGAGGTCACCACCGCCTTCAGCTCCTCTGCTCGGGAGATGTACTGCCCCACCTGCCCACAGCAAGGGGGGGGGCATGAAGGGACCCCCACCACGGGGGACAGGGGATGAGGGGGGATGCTGTCCCCCACCTCCCGGGGGATTTTTGGCTCACCTTGGCCCGGATGGCTTCTTTCCGGCGAGCATCGCTTTCATCTTGGGGTGGTGGGGGAGAAAAGAGCAACTGATGACCAGGGGAGGTCGGGGGGGGTGCACACGGGGGTGCTGTACCCCCAAAAATGCCCCAGGCAACCCCCCCTGGGGTGGACTCACAGTACAGAGCTGGTACAAAATACTCCAGGGCTTTGCAGTAGAGGGAGAGGGCAGCAGGAGCATCCCCCTCCTGGTCCTTCTTCACCGCCTCCACCACCAGGTTGGTCTGGGGGGAGAGCAGGGGGAGGTGCTCAGGGCTCAGAGCCCCCCCATCCCTGGGGAGCAGCACCCCAGCACCCCCTCAGAGTCACAGAATCTCCATGGTTGGGAAGGATCTTTGAGATCATCGAGTTCCAACCACAAAAAAACCCAAGAAAACAAAAAAATCCCCAGAGACAGACACAACCCAACAATCTTGGGCACCAAAGTGCCACCTCGACACATTTCTTCAATACCTCCAGGGATGGTGACTCCACCACCTCCCTGGGCAGGCTGTTCCAGTGCCTGACCACCCTCTCAGGAAAGTAATTCTTCCCAATATCTAATCTAAACCTCCTGTGCCCCAACTTCAGACCATTTCCTCTGTTCCTGTCATTATTCCCTTGGGAGAAGAGGCCAACCCCCACCTCTCTACACCCTCCTCTCAGGGAGTTGTAGAGGGCAATGAGGTCTCCCCTCAGCCTCCTCTTCTCCAAACTGAACATGCCCAGTTCCCTCAGCCTCTCCTCACGTGACTTGTTCTCCAGACCCCTCCCCAGCTTGGTGGCTCTCCTCTGGACACGCTCCAGCCCCTCAATGTCCTTCTTGTGGTGAGGGGCCCAGAACTGAACCCAGCCCTCGAGGTGAGGCCTCACCAGTGCCCAGTCCAGAGGCACCATCACTGCCCTGCTCCTGCTGGCCACGCTGGTCCTGATACAGGCCAGGATGCTGGTGGCCTTCTTGGCCACCTGGGCACACTGCTGGCTCATGTTGGCTGTCCACCAACACCCCCAGGTCCTTTTCTACCAGGCAGCTCCAGCCACTCTGCCCCAAACCTGTAGCGTTGCCTGGGGTTGGTGTGACCCAAGGGCAGGACCCAGCACTTGACCTTGTTGAGCCTCATCCCATTGGTCTTGACCCATCCATCCAACCTGTCCAGGTCCCTCTGTAGAACCTTCCTGCCCTCCAGCAGATCAACGTCACTCCCACCTAGTTTGGCGTCACCTGAGAACTTACTGAGGGTGCACTCAACCCCTTCATCCAGATCATCAATAAAGATATTAAACCCCAAAACCGAGCCCTGAGGGACACCAATTGTCTGTGCCGTGATTCTCCAGCTTCTCCACTCACCGCCTTGCAGAGGCTCTCGGGGCCGGGGACGTGCTCCATATCCACGAAAGGGTGGGCGAAGAAGCGCTGGAAGGAGATGCGTTTCAACGGGTCCCTCTCCAAGAGCTGTCCTAAGAGATCCCGGCATTCTGGGGAGAGCGGGGGCCGGCTGGGAAGCTGGGGAGGGAAAATAGGGGGGCTGAGACCACCAGCCCCATAGGGACAAGCTGTGAGATGCCACCCACCTCCACCCCATCCCAGGTTACCTCCACAGCCCGGTCGCTGCGGATCTTCTCCTCCAGCTCGGCGAAGGAGCGGGAGGCAAAGGGTGGCTTCCCAAAAAGTGCTTCTACAGGGTGAAGGAAGGAAGAAAAGAAGTGATGTGGAGCAGGATGGAGAGGGGGAAACCAGCCCCAAGTCGAGCCCCGGGGGGATAAAAGCCAAAGCCCACCGTAGAGGATGACGCCCACCGACCACAGGTCCACCCGGGCATCGTACTGCTGGCGGCACACCATCTCGGGGGCCATGTAGAGTGGGGAGCCCCTCAGGACGTGCTTCTCATCCCAGGGTGACATGTGCTGGGCAAAGCCGAAATCTGCGAGAGGATGGACCAGGGGAGCTCATTTTTTGGAGGGGTGGGAAGGCAGGAGGAGAAGGAATGGCCACCCCCAGCCTCTCTTCCCTGGGACGTGTCCTCACCTGCCAGCTTCAGCTGGGGGTTCTCCGGGGCGCTCAGGAGGATGTTCTGCGGCTTGAGGTCCAGGTGGGAGATGTTGCGGTCGTGGAGGAACTTCAGAGCGCAGGCTGGGCAGGTGGCAACCTCAGTGCCAAGAGTCTTGGCCCCCAAAATCCCCGGGGAGGGTGCCCCATGGAGCTGGGCAAGGTCCCCTTACCGAGCTGCTGCAGGAAGACACGGGCCACCTTCTCGGGGAGGATCCTGCGCATCCGGATGAAGCGGGAGAGGTCCCCCCCAGCGCAGAACTCCATGATCAGGTAGATGTGGTCGCTGTCCCACTGCAAGAGGACCCCGTCACGCCACTCCAGCCGGTCCCACCACATATCCCACCCACACAGGGTCCGCCTGGACTGGTTTGCCCAGTTGCTGGCACCCAGCTCCACGGATACACCCTCAGGGAGCCAGGATAGACCCCAGGACCTGAGCTGAGTGGGTGCTGGCTCAGTGTCCCATCTTCCTCCCCTGGGAAGCCCCCAGCCCCACCTGGAAGTCCTTGAGCTCCACGATGTGCGGGTGGCGGATGGTCTTCAGGATCTCGATCTCCGTCAGCAGGTTCTCCACCGACGTCCGGTTGAGGCTCCTCTTGTTCACGCACTTGATGGCCACCACCTCCCGTGTGTCACTCTGCCAAGGGGAGCCAGCCCTGGAGACCCCCCATCCATCCACCAAGCCACCCTGGGGGTCCTTCCCCAGCCTGCTGGGGGGAATCCTGGGTGGGGAAGGGGGAGAAGGAGCCCCTGGGAAGGTGGTGACAGGGGACAAGTCCCAGGCTGGGGACAGCAGGTCCCATATGGGGGCTATAGGGATGGCTATAGCCACCCTGGGGGTCCTTCCCCAGCCTGCCAGGGGGGGTCCCAGGTGGGGAAGGGGGAGAAGGACCCCCTGGGAAGGGGGTGACAGAGGACAAGTCCCAGGCTGGGGACAGCAGGTCCCATATGGGGGCTATAGGGATGGCTATAGCCACCCTGGGGGTCCTTCCCCAGCCTGCCAGGGGGGGTCCCAGGTGGGGAAGGGGGAGAAGGACCCCCTGGGAAGGGGGTGACAGAGGACAAGTCCCAGGCTGGGGACAGCAGGTCCCATATGGGGGCTATAGGGATGGCTATAGCCACCCTGGGGGTCCTTCCCCAGCCTGCCAGGGGGGGTCCCAGGTGGGGAAGGGGGAGAAGGACCCCCTGGGAAGGGGGTGACAGGGGACAAGTCCCAGGCTGGGGACAGCAGGTCCCATATAGGGGCTATAGGGATGACTATAGGCACCATGGGGGTCCTTCCTTAGTCTGCCAGGGGGGGTCCTGAGTGGGGAAGGGGGAGAAGGACCCCCTGGGAAGGGGGTGACAGGGGACAAGTCCCTGGCTGGGGACAGCAGGTCCCATATGGGGGCTATAGGGATGGCTATAGGCCCCTTAAGCACATCTACATTTTCTTATTAATTAGTTCTTTTTTTTTTATTTTAATGAAAAGCAAGGAAAACTGAATAATAATAGAGGAGGAAGGGAGTGTAAAAATGTGTCCCCCGGCCCTCCCCCCCAAAGCAAAGGATGGGGGCACAAAATGTGACACACACACACACCCCAGACTGGAGGGGACAGAAAGGGACAGGAATTTGGCAATTAATGCCCCGAAAGCAGGGACACAAATCAGTGCTGGAGTCGGAGAGGGGGACACACGACTGTCCCCATCACGCCTTGGCACAATCCTCCCTGTCCCATGGCAGAGTTTTTGCTCTTAAAATTAGTGACACAGAACCACATAGGGTTGGAAGGGACCTCTGGAGATCATCTAGTCCAACCCCCTGCCAAAGCAGGGCCACCCAGAGCAGGTCCCACAGGAACGTGTCCAGGGGGGGTTTGAATGTCTCCAGAGAAGGAGACTCCACCACCTCCCTGGGCAGCCTCTGCCAGGGCTCTGCCACCCTCACAGCAAAGAAGTTCCTCCTCATCTTGAGATGGAACTTTTTATCTTCAAGTTTGTGCCCATTTCCTCTTGTCCTGTCCCTGGGCACCACTGAAAAAAGCCTGGCCCCATCCTCCTGACACCCACCCTTTAAGCATTTATAGGTGTTGATCAGATCCCCCCTCAGCCTTCTCTTCTCCAGACTAAAAAGCCCCAAGTCCCTCAGCCTTTCCTCGTAAGGGAGATGCTCCAGGCCCCTCATCATCTCTGTAGCCTCTGCTGTCCCCTCTCCAGCAGTTCCCTGTCCTTCTGGAACTGGGGAGCCCAGAACTGGTCCCAGTGCTCCAGATGGGGCCTCCCCAGGGCAGAGCAGAGGGGCAGGATGACCTCCCTCCACCTGCTGCTCACACTCTTCCTGATGCCCCCCAGGATGCCATTGGCCTTCTTGGCCACCAAGGCCCGTTGCTGGCTTACGGGCATCCTGTTGTCCACCAGGACTCCTAGGTCAACACATGCAATTTACAAACCTCCCCCCCCATCTCCCCACTCCCCAAAACCAGCAGATAATCCAAATTCTTCATAGCAAAGACCAACAGGAGAGAGAGAGAGAAAGTAAAATCCAAAAACCTGGCCCAGGGCGAGGGGAGGAAGAGACACACACACTCGGCACATCCTGGATAGAGAAATATATTTGCTTCAGAGAACGGTCTCCCCCCATCTCCTTCCCCCCACCCCCCACCCTAAAAACACGAGAGGGGGGAAAAAACCAATCATCAGATACGTTAGGTCAAGCCGAAGCTTTTAAAAAAAAAAAAAAAAAAAAAAAACAACCAAAAAACCGAAATAATAATCAACCAACCGGACCTCTTCTCATCTGGAGTGGGCGTCACAGAGCTAACGCGGTACCCCCCGAAAAAAAAAGTGCATTTTTAGGAAAAAAAAAACCAAACCCCAACCAAAAACCAACCGAAGAACCGAAGGTCGGGGTGACGGCGAGAGGGGACAGCGGCCGGGGAAGGGCTAGTTTCCTCGGAAAGCGCTCTGTGCGGCGGAGGAGGCCGCCCCCGCAGCCGCCGTCTGGAAGCTCCTGTTGGTGAGGATGCCTTGGGAAAACTCTTCCTGGGCCCTCTGGAAACTGGCTCCCGTGCGGCGGTACAGGGAATGCACCTGGGGAATGGGAAGAGAAGGGGAAAGGGGGAAAAATAAAGGTGTCAGCAGAAAGTCATGGGTTTGTCGCACCAACCGGCTCGGTTTTCGCTTGGCCCCGTGGTTATTATCTCTGGGCAGAGTATGCCACCGGCTCCACCTCAGCTGAGGATGTCAGTAGACCCTCGTTTGGTGTAAAAGAGAATCATGGAATTGTTGGAAGGGACCTTCTAGAGACCATCCAGCCCAACTCCCCGGCCAAAGCAGGGCTGCCCAGAGCACATCACTCAGGAGCATCCAGGCGGGGCTTGAAGATCTCCAGAGAAGGGGACTCCACACCCTCCCTGGGCAGCCTCTGCCAGGGCTCTGCCACCCTCACCCCAAACAAGTTCTTCCTCACATTGGAGGGGAACTTCCCATAGTCCAGCTTGTGCCCGTTGCCCCTCGTCCTGTCACTGGGAACCACAGAAAAGAGGTTCCTCCTCAGAGGTTCCTCCTCAGAGGTCCTCCTTCAACCCACCCTTTAGATCCTTGTCAGCATGAACAAGGTCTCCCCTCAGCCTTCTCTTCTCCAGGCTCAAGAGCCCCAGCTCTCTCAGCCTTTCCTCAGCAGGGAGATGCTCCAACCCCTCCATCATCTCTGTTGCCCTACGCTGGACTCTCTCCAGCAGTTCCCTGTCCCTCTTGAACTGGGGAGCCCAGCACTGGACGCAGGATTCCAGCGTGGAGCTCTCAGCAAAACAGCAGGTATCAGACCAAAAACGTCTCTCCCCACAGGGTGCGGATGCGTAACCTCTGCATCTACAGACCCGAGGTTGCAGGTCTGCAACTCCAAGCATCAGGTATCTCCTTCGAGATACGATTTAGGAGAAACGGAGGAGGAAGCAGTAGGAACAGGACCAGCTCAGCCTGTCCTCACCTTCCCCAGAGCTGCATTTCTGCTGTTAATTGCAAAAACGCAATCCTTGCGTGGTCACTCAGAAGGAGGAAGGAAGGCTCATGTTTGAGAGCCTGCGGTAAAAGACTCCTTTGGATCCCACCAGGCTTTGAAGAATCCCACCAGGCTGCGGTAGCAGCGACTGTAAAGCCCCCAGACACCCCAAGGTGTCTTCTCTGCTCAGCCAGCTCTGGGCAGGCTCAAGGTAAAGGCAGGTGGAAGAAATTGGATGTCCATGTTCAAGGAGGGTGACATTTGGGACCTCCACCACCAGCAAGGCTTTCCACCCCCCCTTCCTTTATTCCCAGGGTGTGTTCGAGGCCCTTTCACACCTTAATGACAAGCCTTAATGAAGCACCTCTGCCTCTTCTTCCCTCCCCAATGGCCAGCCCCCACCTGCAGGTCTCCTTAGCCTTCAAGCAACTTGGCACCGGTGCAGGAAGCAGGAGCAAAAACACATCTAATTAAAACTCTTGACCTGACAGTGCCCTGATTACGTCTTCCAAAGCAAGTTCAATCCCCACGAAGAGATGAGAGGAGGTTGCAACCCCCCATCCCCACCCCGGGAGAGGCCCAACCTGAAGATCTGCCAGTTTGCCCTCACCTTGCCTCCGAGTGACTCACCTGCTTCAGGAGGAAGAGGGAGAGGATGGCGCAGAGGGTGAAGAACCCTGCCACCACCATCATGATAACAGCCACGGCCACGTTCCCGCGCAGCTCCGACAGCGCCGCGATCCAACCGCTGCGAGGGAAGGGAGAGCAGGGTGAGATGGGAAGAGGCACCAACAGCAGCAGAAGAACCTTTGGGGGAAGGTTACAGGGAATCCCAGAACGATGGGGGTCGGAAGGGACCTCTGGAGAACATCTCCTCCAACCCTCTGCCAGAGCAGGGCCACCCAGAGCAGGTCCCACAGGAACGTGTCCAGGTGGGGTTTGAATGTCTCCAGAGAAGGAGACTCCACCACCTCCCTGGGCAGCCTCTGCCAGGGCTCTTTCCCCTGAGGGTGTCAGAAGTTCCTCCTCATGTTGAGATGGAACTTCTTATCTTCAAGTTTGTGCCCATTTCCTCTTGTCCTGTCACTGGGCACCACTGAAAAAAGCCTGGCCCCATCCTCCTGACACCCACCCTTGAAGTATTTATAGGTGTTGATCAGATCCCCCCTCAGTCTTCTCTTCTCCAGACTAAAAAGACCCAAGTCCCTCAGCCTTTCCTCCTAAGGGAGATGCTCAGCTCAAACCCAAACGTTACAGCTGTGGGAACAGGGACCCAGAGCTCCCCCAGGCACTTGTTTTGGGGCCAGAATCTCCATTATTGTTTTTAGAAGTGACCCTCCATCCATCCCTCCATCTCCCCACAGGAGAACCCTCCTCGCCCCACCTGCGTTACAGCCCTGGATCCCTGGACCACCCTTGGCATCGTCATAAATCAAAGCAGCGTAAAGACAGGGTGGTTACGTGGAATTCTGGAGATCTGGAGCCAAGACCTACACCTCACCGTGACAGCTCTGCCTGGCCAGGGATGCCAGTGTTGGGAGGGGGGAGGAAGAGGAAGGAAGGGATGAAGTTAGAAAGGAAGGGGCAGGGAGGATGTGGGGAGCGACCAGCGCTTGGCAGCGGGTGAAAATACCGACGTGCCCCACTCCAAACACCCTCCTGGGTGCTGGAGAAAGGAATCTTTCCAAGGGCTAACCCGAGCCAGCCGGGGGCCACCAGGAGTGAGGGACCCTTTTGTTCAGCCTGGAGAAGAGAAGGCTCCGGGGAGACCTTATAGCGGCCTTTCAATACCTGAAGGGTGCCTATAGAAGAGCTGGGGAGGGACTCTTTGCCAGGAGGTGTAATGATAGGACAAGGGGAAACGGTTTTAAATTGGAAGAAAAAAGATTCAGATTAGATCTCAGGAAGAAATTTTTTACTCTGAGGGTGGTGAGACACTGGAACAGGTTTCCCAGAGAAGCTGTGGCTGCCCCATCCCTGGAGGGGTTCAAGGCCAGGCTGGATGGGGCTTGGAGCAACCTGGTGTGGTGGGAGGTGTCCCTGCCCATGGCAGGGGGGTTGGAACTGGATGATCTTTGAGGTCCCTTCCAACCCAAACCATTCTGTGATTCTATGACCCGGGTGAGCCAAACCCCCCCAAGGTTCCATGGGCTGCACAACTTCATGCTCGCTACAAGGAAGAGGAAAACCAACCCAAACCATTCTATGATTTTATGACCCAGGTGAGCCAAACCCCCCCTCCCACCCCAGGTTCCACGGGCTGCACAACTTCGTGCTCGCTACGAGGAAGCGGAAAGGCACAGCAGGCACCACAGCCAAAAATAAAACGGGCTGGCTGGCTGGAGGAAATGCAGCCGAAAGCCCAAGGCAGGCTCTCTCCAAAGTCAGACTAAAAAGGGAGCGTCCCCTCCCTGTCCCCTGTGACTAAGAGGGAGCACGAGGACGGCTTTGCCCAGGAGCCCTTCTGCAGGCAGCCGGCAAAAATAGACGGCAGCTTTGCCGGCGCTCGTCACCTGGAGGCTCCCCCCGGGGAGAAAAACCACTCGTTGTTAACCTTTTCCCTGATCCCAGGGGAATCTGATCCGCAGCCAGCCCAGCGAGGCAAAAAAAGAAAGCCATTGCTTTCACTGCAGGGGGCAGCTGCTGACCAGAGGCCTGTGGAAGCTGCTCCAGAAGCTCAGACTCATCCTTCTGTAGGATGCCATCAACGCAAGGTGAGGATAAAACCCTCTCGGTTGAGTTTTGGAAGCACAACACCACACTTGAGAGAATTCCAGGCTCTCACCACCCTCACACCAAAGAAGTTCTGCCCCACATCTCAGCTCCATCTCCCCTCTTTCAGGGTCAAACCCTTCCCCCTCCTCCTAGGGCTCCCCTCCCTGATCCAGAGTCCCTCCCCATCTCTCCTGGAGCCCTTGAGGGACTGGAAGGGGCTCAAGGGTCTGCCTGGACTTTCCTCTTCTCCAGGCTGAACCCCCCCAACTCTCTCAGCCACCCCTCCCAGCAGAGGGGCTCCAGCCCTCCCAGCATCTCTCTGGCCCTGCTCCAACAGCTCCATGTCCTTGCTGTGCTGAGGACTCCAGAGTTGAGAACTCCAAATTCAGGAAGAGTTTGGGGACAGAACGGGGCTGCCAGCAGCAGCCTGGGGTTAAGCAGCACCCAGACTCCGGGTCGGAGATCCCTCACCCCCACCTCCCATCAGGGAAGGCTCTATTTTAGCACATGGAGGATGAGGGCAACGTGAGAGGTTCAGCATCAAGAAGAGGAGCGAGGCAGCCCAGCTGGGACCTGCCAAAGCTGTAGCAGGCGAGAGAGGAAAAACCACGGGAGGGAGAGAGAACATAGAGCTGTCAGAAAACGGACCCCAAAGCTTCTGACAGTCACAGCCCTGGTGAGAAAAAGCATCCGTGAAAGGCTGCAGCCTGCCAAGCCAAGCTTACCTGTCTCCCCAGCCAGGAATACCGACAGCCTGGATGATGTAGATTGCTATTTGGCAAAAGAAGATGAAAAAGAAGACGAAGAAGCTGAAGGAGCTGTCAGACCTGCAGGAGAGACGGCAGGCAGGAGTGAGACCCAGGGGCGTGATCCCTGCACAGACTCCCATCTCTGAAAGGGAAGGGAAATAATTTCGGGGAACTGCTGAGGGGAGGGGATTTCAGGATGAACTTCTGCAGCAACACAACTTCAAACATGTCCACTGCATACTGGAAAACTCTGCCTAGTGCAAGATGGGGTGAGGGCAGCTTCTTTAATGCATGCCGTGTGCTCAGCACATTGATAATCCAAAGAGCTTCTCAGAAATCAATTAAAAAAAAATAATTAGGCCCCTACGATCAGCTGGGCTTAGCCTGCGAGATGAGAAAGGACCAGCATCATCAAGTTGCATCAGATACTTGTCTAGGAACAAGTGGGTTTGATCTATTTAATGATGCAAAGAGCTGGAAAAACCCTGCAGGCCATATATGATCGGAACAGATAAAACCCCCAAACTCCTCCCACTAAAAAGTGACAAGAGGGAAACGGTACTTGCCTGAAAGCCTTGTAAATCGGTCGGTACCAACAGAGAAAGGCACAAGGGGTGAATAAAACAAACCACAGGATGGAGAGACCAAAGTCTACTCCCCTTTGCGCATCGACTGTGAACCACGCCAGGCAGGCAAGCAGGTTGAGGAGCAGGGTAATGGAATGCACTGTTCAGGGTGGGAGAGAGAGAAGAAATGTCAGGAAGTTCTTGGAAGGCTCAGAAGTCTCTCCAAGCATCCCTAATCTCACACTGAATGCGTGAAGCACTGAGGAAATTAAGGAGACTTGGGGCTACCTTCCCTCCCTTGAAAAGAAAAACAGGGCTTAACCCAAGGAGCTCATCCGATCCTGATGCTTATGGCCAAATCTGAAATCTCTGCCAGGCACCAAAATTGACAAGTAAGAGCTGAGACTGGTTTGCACCCCATTGCTGAGCTGCACTAGCCGCTGTCTTCCAGATCAAACCACAATCAAAATTATGTGACAAATGAATTATTCCCAAAGCATGGAGTCCTTTACATTCACCTTCATAAGAAAAAAAAGAAAATAAAAAAGGGGAGAGAAACATTATTTTACCCCCACAGATGACACCTACAGAATTTACTGTAGGGTCAAAAAGCTCCGTATTTAGACTCTCAGGAGAGTTGTTAAAGTCTCCATTAAACCACAATCAAAATTAAGTGTCAAACCAGCTATTCCCAAAGCATAACCTTGGAGTCCTTTACATTCACCTTCATAGGAAAAAAAAAAATAAGAAAAAAGGGGAGAGAAATATTATTTTACCCCTGCAGATTACACCTTCAGAATTTACTGTAGGGTCAAAAAGCTCCGTATTTGATACAGAACCTTCTTAGGAAGAGTTTTTATTACAGTTCGAGCGATTACTTACGCATCCACAAGTAATACAGCATCTTGCATATCCGCTGGTAGTCAGCTGGGATGTCTGCAGAAAAATCCTGGTAAAAACACGGCTTGATGGGACACTTCTTGGGAAGGGGCGGCCAGTTGTTTTGCCTCGCTGCGGAATGGAGAAAAGAGGGGTTCTTCACTTGCTCTGCTCTCATTGAAAGACTAATTTTGCAAGTAGCCATTCACATATACCGACACCAAAACCTTGGAAAAGGCTAGATCTTGGGGAAAAAAACTAGGTTTTAGGAGGCAGGACAGCAGGGATGTGCTAAATCTGCTGGCAGGTCAGCCTGGTTTGAGGGCTCTCCTCTGTGGGAGGCAGAATTCCCCTGCGGTGGCCAAAGGGCCACCACAACCATCGCCACGCGGCACCACAAGTCTGTGTTCAGCCAATTCAAAACCAAGATTAGGGGGAAATATTGTTTTGCTGTGGTTAAGAGAGCCTCCAGAATGGAAGGGGGAAGCTTTATTGCTCTCAGTGAAAGGCCTCAACGCAGCTGGTTCCCTTTAACATCTTTATCAATGATCTGGGTGAGGGGATCAAGTGCTCCCTTGGTAAGTTCACAGATACCACCAAGTTGGGTGGGAGTGTTGATCTGCTGGAGGGTAGAGGCTTTGCAGAGGGATCTGGAGATGGGATGAGGTTCAACAAGGCCAAGTGCCAGGTCCTGCCCTTGGGTCACACCAACCCCATGAATGCTCCACAGCCTTGGGGCAGAGTGGCTGGAGCTGCCTGGCAGAAAAGAACCTGGGGGTGTTGGTCGCCTGTTGGTTACGCGGCACCACAAGTCTGTGTTCAGCCAATTCAAAACCAAGATTAGGGGGAAATATTGTTTTGCTGTGGTTAAGAGAGCCTCCAGAATGGAAGGGGGAAGCTTTATTGCTCTCAGTGAAAGGCCTCAACGCAGCTGGTTCCCTTTAACATCTTTATCAATGATCTGGGTGAGGGGATCAAGTGCTCCCTTGGTAAGTTCACAGATACCACCAAGTTGGGTGGGAGTGTTGATCTGCTGGAGGGTAGAGGCTTTGCAGAGGGATCTGGAGATGGGATGAGGTTCAACAAGGCCAAGTGCCAGGTCCTGCCCTTGGGTCACACCAACCCCATGAATGCTCCACAGCCTTGGGGCAGAGTGGCTGGAGCTGCCTGGCAGAAAAGAACCTGGGGGTGTTGGTCGCCTGTTGGTTGAACAGGAGCCAGCAGTGTGCCCAGGTGGCCAAGAAGGCCACCAGCATCCTGGCCTGTGTCAGGAACAGCGTGGGGAGTAGGACTCAGGAGGTGACCGTTCCCCTGTACTGGGCACTGGTGAGGCTCCACCTCGAGGGCTGTGTCCAGTTTTGGGCCCCTTCCCACAAAAAAAGACACTGAGAGGCTGGAGCGGGTCCAGAGAAGGGCGACAAAGATGGTGAGGGGTCTGGAGCACAAGTCTTGTGAGGAGAGGCTGAGGGAGCTGGGGGTGTTCAGCCTGGAGAAAAGGAGGCTGAGGGGAGACCTTCTGGCTCTCTCCAACTCCCTGAAAGGAGGGTGTAGAGAGGTGGAGGTCAGTCTCTTCTCCCAAGGAACAGGAGATGGGACAAGAAGAAACAGCCTCAAGTTGCCCCAGGGGAGGTTCAGGCTGGAGATGGGGAAAAATTTTACATGGAAGAGAGGAAACGACCTCAAGTTGCCCCAGGGGACGTTCAGACTGGAGATTAGGAAAAATTTTACATGGAAGGGATTATTAAGCCTTGGAATGGGCTGCCAAGGGAAGGGGTTGAGGCACCATCCCTGGAGGTACTTTAAAGCCGGGTTGACATAGTGCTTAGAGACATGGTTTAGTGTGGTTTTTATCAGTTAGGTTGATGGTTGGACTAGATGATCTTAAAGGTCCCTTCCAACCTAGACAATTCTATGACTCTATGACACTAAGAACTCAGATACAGAATGAAACTGGTGTTCAAAGAATTTAGCATGGTTAAGTGCGGATGCTGAGAGCATCTCATCTCCACCATCTCCTCTCTGAGCTCCTTTCCCACCTTGTAAGTCATGGGATGACAGGTCCAGTCCCAAGAGGGTCGCCCCAGCTGTGAAGGACCAGAGGAAAGACACGTGGCTTCTAAAAAACCTTCTAAAAAAGCCATGTACACTTGGAGAGGCTGAGCCTTCATCATCCCTCTTCTATTTAAGGTTTGCCAAGTTCTGGAGCAATTTACAATTTCTTACACAGATATTGACTATGAGCTCAAATACAAAGTCTACAGCATCACTTCTGAATGCTGAAAATCAACCCTAATGTCACCAAGAACAGGGAAAGTGCCATGAACCCGGGAGCATCTCCATCTGTACCCAATAAAGTTCTCTCAGTCTCCTGCATGTCTGAGCAGAAAGGGCTATGAGTGCCAATGGCAGTTAAAGCTACATCAAATTCTGGCTTATCAATAGCATCGCACGATCCAAATTAAGTGGTCTGATAAGTTGAGCTGGAGATGGATGGCAAGATTTGTGCTCTCCTGATAGGTGTAAATTTTTTTTTTCTTTCCTTTTTTTTTTTTGGTTTTGTTTTCCCCTTCCCTCACAAAGTTCTGTTGCTGAAAATTCAGAAAGATAAACTGTCTATGGGGAAACCCTACCTTTACCACAGATCATGGCCTTTTTTATCCACCAGCTTTATGGCCATGTCTGATTTCTCAGAGAAACCTCCCTCAGAAGTCCTTTGGGGATTTTAACCAAAATAATGTAGTTGCATCACCTTTATCATTAAATTTAAGCTAGGCGATATCAGGTTTGTTTTACTTGCAGCCTTCTGTTTCCAGTCTTTTACAAAAAATCCAAATATTCAGATTTACCACAGAAATCTCCTTGTTTTCACTACTGGCAGAACCAAACTCAACAAGTATTTTTGAAAGCATCTCAGAGCATGTTTATCGAAGCTTCAGGTTGAGGAGCACTCTCTGCCAAGCTAAAAAGAGGAAAAGCAGAGTCATGAGCTTAGGTGGGAAAGATTTCCCCGGAAGGGTGAAAACCAACATTTTTCCTGCAAAGTTCTGATAGCAGAGAGATAGCCCAGGGCTCCAAGCAGAGGTGAAAAAAACCTCATGCTTGTTAATTTATTCTGCTTTTCTAAGCAACAGAGATCACTGCAGAAAGGTATGGCTGAAGAGATATGGATTTTTGAAGTTAATTTATGGTATGCAATTTTATTTCAACTTATCAAAAAATGTGCAGAGGAGGGAAGTGACACCTACACTTTCAGCCAGAGGGTGGCCGTAGATCTATTTCTGCCACACTGGAAGATGCATCTCTCTCTCCTGTCACGATTATTTGCGCATCCACTACCCCACCAAAGTACAGTCACATCCTAGCTGTGTGGCAGCATCAGTCATGGGACTGGAGCGTGGGGGAGCAGGCAGAACAGCCAACTGCTGCCTTCCTCCTTGCGGGTCACGGGTGTCACAGGATGCACATCTGGCACATTGTTTAACAGAGGCATGGCTTTTCACACCATGGGTATGTGACAGGTCACAGCAGAAGAAAGGCTGCAGAGCACTGGAAAGCAACATGCCCGGGTGGCCAAGAAGGGAAAGAGCATCCTGGCCTGTATCAGGAACAGTGTGGCCAGCAGGACTAGGGAAAAGATCATGTCTCTATACTCAACACTAGTGAGGACCCATCTCAAGGGCTGTGTCCAGTTTTGGGCCCCTCACTACAAGAAAGACACTGAGGGCCTGGAGCGGGTCCAGAGAAGGACAACTGAGCTGGTGAGGGGTCTGGAGCACAATGAGGAGAGGCTGAGGGAGCTGGGGGTGTTCAGCCTGGAGAAGAGGAGGCTGAGGGGAGACCTTCTCGCTCTCTCCAGCTCCCTGAAAGGAGGGTGTAGCCAGGGGGGGTCGGTCTCTTCTCCCAAGGAACAGGAGATGGGACAAGAGGAAACGACCTCAAGTTGCCCCAGGGGACGTTCAGACTGGAGATTAGGAAAAATTTTACATGGAAGGGATTATTAAGCCTTGGAATGGGCTGCCAAGGGAAGGGGTTGAGGCACCATCCCTGGAGGTACTTTAAAGCCGGGTTGACATAGTGCTTAGAGACATGGTTTAGTGTGGTTTTTATCAGTTAGGTTGATGGTTGGACTAGATGATCTTAAAGGTCCCTTCCAACCTAGACAATTCTATGACTCTATGACACTAAGAACCTAAGAGCTCAGATACAGAATGAAACTGGTGTTCAAAGAATTTAGCATGGTTAAGTGCGGATGCTGAGAGCATCTCATCTCCACCATCTCCTCTCTGAGCTCCTTTCCCACCTTGTAAGTCATGGGATGACAGGTCCAGTCCCAAGAGGGTCGCCCCAGCTGTGAAGGACCAGAGGAAAGACACGTGGCTTCTAAAAAACCTTCTAAAAAAGCCATGTACACTTGGAGAGGCTGAGCCTTCATCATCCTATGTTTAGGAACGAGGGGGTTTGATCTATTTAATGATGCAAAGAGCTGGAAACCAAGCGACCCGGGCTCCCCAGGAAGCAGCACTCACTGTTAATGCTGGCTGAGTTACTCTGCAATTCCCTTTCCTTCTTCTCCAACTCGGCCGCCTTCCTCTCCAATTCCGCCTGCTGCTGAAGAAGCCCGGCCTGCGCTGCCGCAGCCACAGCCTAAAAAAAAAAAGGGGGAGAAAAAGGTAAATCCTTCCCTGAGCAAGGCAGCAGCACCGCCACCAGCAAACGCACCAGATGCCAAACTGGATTTGAAGCAACGGGAACTCAATAGCAAGGGTTGGGGACAATTTGAAAGCTGATCTGAAATATCTTGAGGCTTTCTGTTGGAGGACAAACATCAAGACCAATGCTGAACCCCACCCCGATGTTCCTCTTTCATACCATGGGAAGACAGGGCTGGAAAAGCCTTCAAGAGGCTACATCCAGTCTGTTGCCCATCCTCTACGTCCTTCCCCTGCAGAGAAGCTGAGCTTTTCTTGCAGCTCCTTCTCCCTCCCAGTTCTCCTCATTGCTCCAAGTGCTCTAACAACAGAGCAGCGGGCAGGACTCCTGGAGTTTACCAGGACAATTCCCTCCCCAGCCAGGAGAGGAGGATCAGAGGAAAGGTGAGGCAGATGCCTACCACACCTCTGGAGCATCTCTTCTTCAAGAGAAGAGACGGAGAAACATCTCAGCAGGACAAACTGATCCTTTCTCCTACCAGCCTCAGCTTCTCTGCTCTTTGGATGAGGGTGTCCTGGCCGTTGGGTACTTGCCAGATGGTCTAAGCAACATCTGGGATGTATAGTGAGACTGCATTGATGCTCCTGGAACCGAGTGTGACTGACCAGCCACCAGAACTAAGCTAAAGGCACCAGAGGGACACATTTTGGTGTTTGCAGAGGGAAGCCAGAGCAAACAGGACACAAGGTGAAGTGAGCTCTGCCACCAGGGAGAGGAAAAAGGTGTAAAAAGAATCGTGTGTGCATATTCCCTATAGAGATCCGCTTCACAAGGCGGGGATAAATGCAAGTTTAAAGATCACCTGCAGCTTCCCACGCCCAGTCCCAGAGAATCCTGTTGGATGGATGGGCCAAGGCCAGGGGGATGAGGTTCAACAAGGCCAAGGGCCAGGTCCTGCCCTTGGGTCACACCAACCCCATGCAGCACTACAGGCTGGGGGCAGAGTGACTAGAGCTGCCTGGCAGAAAAGGACCTGGGGGTGTTGGTCACCTGTGGGCTGAACAGGAGCCAGCAGTGTGCCCAGGTGGCCAAGAAGGCCAACAGCATCCTGGCCTGTGTCAGGAACAATGTGGCGAGTAGGGCCCGAGAGGTGATTGTCCCCCTGTACTCGGCACTGGTGAGGCCTCACCTTGAGGGCTGTGTCCAGTTTTGGGCCCCTTCCCACAAAAAAAGACATTGAGGGGCTGGAGCAGGTCCAGAGAAGGGCAACAAAGATGGTGAGGGGTCTGGAGCACAAGTCTTATGAGGAGAGGCTGAGGGAGCTGGGGGTATTCAGCCTGGAGAAGAGGAGGCTGAGGGGAGACCTTCTCGCTCTCTTCAGCTCCCTGAAAGGAGGGTGTAGAGAGGTGGGGGTCGGTCTCTTCTCCCAAGTCACAGGTGACAGGACGAGAGGAAATGGCCTCAAGTTACGCCAGGGGACGTTCAGGCTGGATATTAGGAAAAAATTTTTCACTGAAAGGGTTCTCAGCCATTGGAATGGCTGCCCAGGGAGGTGGTTGAGGCACCATCCCTGGAGGTGTTCAAAAGACGGGCTGATGTAGTGCTGGGAGGTATGGTTTAGTGATGGTGATGCTTCTTGTTTGTTGTGTGGGTGTCTATTTTTGTCAGTTAGGTTGACGGTTGGACAAGATGATCTTTAAGGTCCCTTCCAACCTAGAAGATCCTGCGATTCTGTTCCCCTCCTATTCCTACGAGCCTCTGGAAGCCCATGGGAGATCCCTCAAGGCAGCAGCGAGGGGTTGCCATACCTGGGGAGTGGGCTCTACAGACGTCTGCAGAACCGCAGGCTGCGAGTGGCCAGAGGGCTGCGTGGCCGGCGTCGTCCGTGCTGCATTTGTCTGCGTATAAACAACAAGCAAAAAGGCAAGAGACGTTACACACGGCAGCTTTTAGCCAGGAACAGTCCCAGTTTGAGCACTACTAAACCAGAAAGCAACTCTGCATTCCCAAAAGTTTGTCAGATCCTCCTTTTGTTAGAGCGGCACCGGGAGGGTTAAGGGTATGAGGCAAAGGAGAAACAAAAAGGGGGGTTGATCAGTTGTTTAAACCACAAATGTGGCTTCACCCTGGTTTCCCCTTCTCCTTTTCCCACCTCACACGTGGCAGGAAGCAGCCAGGAAGCAAGAACGAAGTTCCTGCAGGGACCCACCAACGGTATCGCCGCAGCAGCTCAGCTCCCGACTAAATAAATATCGATGTGTCCTGCCACAAAGCATCTTCCCCTTCACACTTCACGTAGTTTTACTGTGAGTTTGGGAGAAGCTGTTCCAGCTGGGAGTTTATTCCTGCTCCAGGGCAGGAGCAGTTGCTCACAGTTTGCCACCACCACATCAAACTGCTGCCCATGGGGAAATATTCAAGGAGATATTCAAGGAGATATTCAAGGAGAGGCTCGACAAGGCCCTGGGCAACCTGGTCTAGTTGGGGGTGTCCCTGCTGACTGTGGGGAGGTGGGACTAGATGACCTTTGGAGGTCTCTTCCGGCCTGGACAACTCTATGATTCTATGAAATCAGCTGCCAATGCCTCACTCTTTCCCCCTTTAAGCTGCACCTCCCAAGGGACATTCTACGTGGCTAAAGCCACCACCAGGACAACTAGTCCAAATACACGTGGCACGTACCAGCTGGGAGCTCTCGGAAAAGGGGTTGAATTCATCCAAGCCACTTTGGCTAGTGTTTGTGAGCTGCGTCACCGAGGGGTCCTACAAGGAGAGAGGCAAAGATAAATTAGCATCATGAACAGATCATCAGCTCGTACGTTATCCACGCTGCCCACCTTCTATTCACTTGTTAACTGGGAACAGGATGGGCTGAAACCCATCCCTGCCACAGGTGGACGGCCTCAGCTGGCAAGGAATTGAAATAACCAAGGAGACAACTATCAGCAAAGGCAAGGTTTGCAGGCAGAAGTAATCTCCTGCTCAGCCAAGAGGTAGGTTTGAAGAACTGCAACAAGATTTTGGCACAGGAGCCCTTCCCACAGATTACTACTCTGAGTTATTCCTCATTTCCAGGGACTCAAAGCGGTCAGAGAGCAGCCGGACACCCAGGGCCACCTCCCAAACCTCCTTTGCACCACAAAGTGTCCACCGAGGGTCCACAAAGCGTCCACTGAGGGTCCACAAAGCCCAGCAGAACGCATTCCCAAAAGTTTGTCAGATCCTCCTTTTGTTAGAGCGGCACCGGGAGGGTTAAGGGTATGAGGCAAAGGAGAAATAAAAAGGGGGTTTGATCAGTTGTTTAAACCACAAATGTGGCTTCACCCTGGTTTCCCCTTCTCCTTTTCCCACCTCACACGTGGCAGGAAGCAGCCAGGAAGCAAGAACGAAGTTCCTGCAGGGACCCACCAACGGTATCGCCGCAGCAGCTCAGCTCCCAACTAAATAAATATCTATGTGTCCTGCCACAAAGCATCTTCCCCTTCACACTTCACGTAGTTTTACTGTGAGTTTGGGAGAAGCTGTTCCAGCTGGGAGTTTATTCCTGCTCCAGGGCAGGAGCAGTTGCTCACAGTTTGCCACCACCACATCAAACTGCTGCCCATGGGGAAATATTCAAGGAGATATTCAAGGAGATATTCAAGGAGAGGCTCGACAAGGCCCTGGGCAACCTGGTCTAGTTGGGGGTGTCCCTGCTGACTGTGGGGAGGTGGGACTAGATGACCTTTGGAGGTCTCTTCCGGCCTGGACAACTCTATGATTCTATGAAATCAGCTGCCAATGCCTCACTCTTTCCCCCTTTAAGCTGCACCTCCCAAGGGACATTCTACGTGGCTAAAGCCACCACCAGGACAACTAGTCCAAATACACGTGGCACGTACCAGCTGGGAGCTCTCGGAAAAGGGGTTGAATTCATCCAAGCCACTTTGGCTAGTGTTTGTGAGCTGCGTCACCGAGGGGTCCTACAAGGAGAGAGGCAAAGATAAATTAGCATCATGAACAGATCATCAGCTCGTACGTTATCCACGCTGCCCACCTTCTATTCACTTGTTAACTGGGAACAGGATGGGCTGAAACCCATCCCTGCCACAGGTGGACGGCCTCAGCTGGCAAGGAATTGAAATAACCAAGGAGACAACTATCAGCAAAGGCAAGGTTTGCAGGCAGAAGTAATCTCCTGCTCAGCCAAGAGGTAGGTTTGAAGAACTGCAACAAGATTTTGGCACAGGAGCCCTTCCCACAGATTACTACTCTGAGTTATTCCTCATTTCCAGGGACTCAAAGCGGTCAGAGAGCGGCCGGACACCCAGGGCCACCTCCCAAACCTCCTTTGCACCACAAAGCGTCCACCGAGGGTCCACAAAGTATCCACCAAGGGTCCACAAAGCCCAGCAGAATCTCACAAAACCAGTTTCCAGGTACAGCTGGTCCTGGCATCACGATAAGTGTCAGCTGCCGCCCAGGGCATTTGGACCTGCAAGCTAAAATGCCAGAAATTCCTCCAAAAAGGCAAAACACCCAGAAAAGTTGAGCTGGAGGCATGACGCTAATTACTTTTGAAGGTTTTATTTCTGTTTAAGAAGGTATAACAGGTGCATCCACCCGTACTCACGGCATCACTTGTCGCCATCAAATCATTCGATTGTTGAAGAAAAGGCTCTCAGCACCTCTGCCAAAAACACCTTTCTTCCCTCACCTCTTGATTTCTTCTTTTATACACACTACTTTCCATAAAAGATCCCTCTTTAGCTGCCAGACTGGGACCTCTGGAGCGTCTCTCACCCCTGTTATTAGAGAAACAACCTACTTTTTGAACTCGGAAATCCTACTGCGAGAACAGCCTGCCAACCCAATAGCTGGATGTGGATAATAATAAAAAAAATAATATCAAAGTGGCTTTTTATCCCTCCTTCCTCCAGCAACTTGTGTCTCAAGATCAGTCCTTTTAATTTGGTGGTTAATGGGGCGAGAAGTAATTGAGGCTGCGACAAGGGATGAGCGAGCGATCGAGGCGTACGGAGGCTGACCGAGCCCCTCCATTGGGGAAAAAAAAGAGTAATTTGGCTTCTTCCCAACCCGTCGTAGCCCGTTCCTCGGGGTTTTAGCGCAGCCTCCTGCCCGGGGAGGAGTTAATGAGTAACCCCGCTCCCCACGCAACAGGTTGCACTAGTTTATGAATCACCCCCCAGGGGCTGAGGGATCTGGGATGAGGATGTTTCGGATGCTGCTTGCTGAACCTCCGACTCCCCAGCCAGGCAGGGCTGGGAAAAAATTAAATCAATCAGTTGGGAGCACCAGCAGAACCCCGCTCTGTGCTGGAAATAAGGGCTGCAAGGACACAAGGCATGGATTTTATTTCACTACTTGCTCCTCCGGAGGCTTTAAGCAGTTTTGCAGAGGCGTGGGCTGTCGACAGGAGCTTAGAAGCCAGTTAAGGCATGATAACTACTCCCTGAGAGCACCCTACCCTTTAATCCAGACCAGGCGAGGTCCCAGCCCGACTAAAGTCCAGCAGGAGGCTGAGAAACTCCCTTAATGGTACAGGAAGAGGAAACCAAACCACCTGCATAACCACCCGAAGAAAACCAGGAAACCAACCTGCCCATGGTCAGGCTGGGAGAAAAAGCACTTGGAAATAAGGAGAGAAAAAAAACAACACAAACAAAACCAGAACACTGGGGCAAAACACACAATTTTCTCCCCATCGTTCGCCTCCATTCAAAAAGAAAGCCCCTGAATTAAGCAAAAGCTTAAAAGGGCAGGCTGCCAGTGGCCTGAGTAGGACAAGGAGAGCAGCACCTCTGTTTTGTCTCCTTCCAGCTGTAGAACAGCTCGATTCCAAAGAGGAAACCACCTCTCATCTTATTGCATAGCTTAAAAAAATAATAATAATATATGATTTAATTAGGCAGCACGGCCAAGGCAGCTCAGCATAACCCCGCTTGCTGTTGTGCCAAGCGTGGTGTAAAATAGATCTACAAAGAGAAGGGAATTTGCAACAAAGCTGAAATGTGTTGGGACACGTGTGGTTGTGCCCTGGAAAGGGCAGGAAGGGAAACAGGCTGTGAAATAGAGGATGACACAAAAGCACCAGCTTCCACAAGCCCCAACTACCCAGCGTGAAGGATGGGTGAGGTGGAGAAACACAAGAGATGAACGAGAAGTTGCCCAAAAGTTTCAGGTTTCACAGTTATTTTCTCCAGCGGTTCTTCCCAATGTGGTTCCTGCTCCAGAGCTAAGGAAGAGTAAAAGCACCAGCTTCCACAAGCCCCAACTACCCAGCGTGAAGGATGGGTGAGGTGGAGAAACACAAGAGATGAACAAGAAGTTGCCCAAAAGCTTCAGGTTTCACAGTTATTTTCCCCAGCGGTTCTTCCCAATGCGGTTCCTGCTCCAGAGCTAAGGAAGAGCCTGAAGCTCTCTTACTTCTCCAGAAGTAAGATTAAGCTTCTCCTGAAGCTCTCTTACTTCTCCAGATATTCCAATTAATATTCCATATTAATAAATACGTCCAGCCCCAAACTTTGTGCTGACAAGTCACTTATTAGCCTGACCTGCAGATCCCCACTCGTTACCCTGCCCACCGTCGCTTCCACAAGCCACAAGGATAGAGGGTGTCCCTTGTCACGACTTCAAATTCCCCAGGGCAGAATAATTCCCTCTTTGGACCAAATTGCCCTGACCTGCTGGAGAGCAGCTCTGAGGAAAAAGACCTGGGAGTCCTGGCGGACAATGGGAGGACCATGAGCCAGCAGTGTGTCCCGCCCATGAGCCAGCAATGAGCCCTGGTGGCCGAGAAGGCCAACGGTGTCCTGGGGGGCATCAAGAAGAGTGTGAGCAGCAGGTGGAGGGAGGTCATCCTGCCCCTCTGCTCTGCCCTGGGGAGGCCCCATCTGGAGCACTGGGACCAGTTCTGGGCTCCCCAGTTCCAGAAGGACAGGGAACTGCTGGAGAGGGGACAGCAGAGGCTACAGAGATGATGAGGGGCCTGGAGCATCTCTCTGATGAGGAGAGGCTGAGGGACTCGGGGCTTTTCAGTCTGGAGAAGAGGAGGCCGAGGGGGGATCTGATCAACACCTCTAAATACTTCAAGGGTGGGTGTCAGGAGGATGGGGCCAGGCTTTTTTCAGTGGTGCACAGGGACAGGACAAGAGGAAATGGGCACAAACTTGAAGATAAGAAGTTCCATCTCAACATGAGGAGGAACTTCTGTCCTGTGAGGGTGGCAGAGCCCTGGAAGAGGCTGCCCAGGGAGGTGGTGGAGTCTCCATCTCTGGAGATGTTTAAATCCCACCTGGACACATTCCTGTGGGACCTGCTCTGGCACAGGGTTGGACTGAATGGTCTCCAGAGGTCCCTTCCAACCCCGTATCATTCATCATGCTGCGCTTCTGTGATTCAAACAGTTTTCAAACACAGCATTTAACACAAATATGAAGCCTCTGCTGCGCTGCGCCAGCTGACTGAGCTGCTCCAAGATTTTCATACAATGGGTTTGTGCAAGAAATTATATTCTTCCATTTTTTCTGTTCTCACGGGTTAAAGAAACAAAATGAGATGCCTCTAGATGGGGTCAAAACAAGACAACTCAAGAGTAGAACCACCTGGAACTTAACACAGTTGTCTAAATGTGACGGGAACTGCCCCAAAACGTCACCAGTCCTCCTCTCTGCCACCAGGGCAGGACCTCAGGGCGCTGCCACTGCCGGAAAGACGCGTTGAGATTTCTCTCCATGGATTTTAGCATCCCTTTCTCTAAAGGGGATGGAAACCTCCAGCCCCGTCCCAAACTTGCATCAAAGTTTTGGAGTCAGCCACCCCTCGCAGCGTACAGCATTTAACACAAATATGAAGCCTCTGCCGTGCTGCGCCGACTGAGCTGCTCAAAGATTTTCATACAACTGGTTTGTGCAAGAAATTATACTCTTCCATTTCTCTCTGTTCTCATGGGTTAAAGAAACAAAACGAGATGCCTCTAGATGGGGTCAAAACAAGACAACTCAAGAGTAGAACCACCTGGAACTTAACGTGGTTGTCTAAATGTGACGGGAACTGCCCCAAAACGTCACCAGTCCTGCTCTCTGCCACCAGGGCAGGACCTCAGGGCGCTGCCACTGCCGGAAAGACGCGTTGAGATTTCTCTCCATGGATTTTAGCATCCCTTTCTCTAAAGGGGATGGAAACCTCCAGCCCCGTCCCAAGCTTGCATCAAAGTTTTGGAGGCAGCCGCCCCTCGCAGTGGGTTACTGAGTAAACGACAGCGGTTAATCATCCCTCATTAACCAGCTAGATTAAACTGCAAGGAAGACGAGCTGGAGATACATTTTAACAGGAGCAAACCAGCTCATTTTAAACAGAGCTTATAGCATTTCATGAAGAAAGTCTCCTAAAAAGGAACAGATCCTCAGCTGTGGCAGTCTTTGTGCTACAGGGGGATGGGGGGCGAGGAAAGACAGCCCCAGAGATACTCGTCAGGTCCACGAGGCCGGGAGGGCAGAGACGCTTTGAGGTTTTCACCAACATCTCCAGAGCCTGGGGAAGGGGGTGTAAGCACCTGCCTGGGGGGAGCAAACCTCCCTGCACCCCCCCAGCCAGCACAGGGACCCCAATCCTGGCAGAAAACAGGATAATTTCAAGGGATTTATGAGAACAGGGCAGCGTCGCCTTAAATCACGAGATGCCATTTCCGAATCGGAGAGATACTGATTCTGTGGCAACTGCTTGAGACCCCTCACATCCAGCTGTAGGTTACAG
>NW_015091332.1:38298-41996 GCF_001431845.1 Calidris pugnax | reverse complement strand
AAGTTTCAGGTTTCACAGTTATTTTCTCCAGCGGTTCTTCCCAATGTGGTTCCTGCTCCAGAGCTAAGGAAGAGTCTGAAGCTCTCTTACTTCTCCAGAAGTAAGATTAAGCTTCTCCTGAAGCTCTCTTACTTCTCCAGATATTCCAATTAATATTCCATATTAATAAATACGTTCAGCCCCAAACTTTGTGCTGACAAGTCACTTATTAGCCTGACCTGCAGATCCCCACTCGTTACCCTGCCCACCGTCGCTTCCACAAGCCACAAGGATAGAGGGTGTCCCTTGTCACGACTTCAAATTCCCCAGGGCAGAATAATTCCCTCTTTGGACCAAATTGCCCTGACCTGCTGGAGAGCAGCTCTGAGGAAAAAGATCTGGGAGTCCTGGTGGACAACAGGATGCCCATGAGCCAGCAATGAGCCCTGGTGGCCGAGAAGGCCAACGGTGTCCTGGGGGGCATCAAGAAGAGTGTGAGCAGCAGGTGGAGGGAGGTCATCCTGCCCCTCTGCTCTGCCCTGGGGAGGCCCCATCTGGAGCACTGGGACCAGTTCTGGGCTCCCCAGTTCCAGAAGGACAGGGAACTGCTGGAGAGGGGACAGCAGAGGCTACAGAGATGATGAGGGGCCTGGAGCATCTCTCTGATGAGGAGAGGCTGAGGGACTCGGGGCTTTTCAGTCTGGAGAAGAGGAGGCCGAGGGGGGATCTGATCAACACCTCTAAATACTTCAAGGGTGGGTGTCAGGAGGATGGGGCCAGGCTTCTTTCAGTGGTGCCCAGTGACAGGACAAGAGGAAATGGGTACAAACTTGAAGATAAAAAGTTCCATCTCAAGATGAGGAGGAACTTCTTTGCTGTGAGGGTGGCAGAGCCCTGGCAGAGGCTGCCCAGGGAGGTGGTGGAGTCTCCTTCTCTGGAGATGTTTAAATCCCACCTGGACACGTTCCTGTGGGACCTGCTCTGGGTGGCCCTGCTTTGGCAGGGGGTTGGACTAGATGATCTCCAGAGGTCCCTTCCAACCCCGTATCATTCATCATGCTGCGATTCTGTGATTCAAACAGTTTTCAAACACAGCATTTAACACAAATATGAAGCCTCTGCTGCGCTGCGCCAGCTGACTGAGCTGCTCCAAGATTTTCATACAATGGGTTTGTGCAAGAAATTATATTCTTCCATTTTTTCTGTTCTCACGGGTTAAAGAAACAAAATGAGATGCCTCTAGATGGGGTCAAAACAAGACAACTCAAGAGTAGAACCACCTGGAACTTAACACAGTTGTCTAAATGTGACGGGAACTGCCCCAAAACGTCACCAGTCCTCCTCTCTGCCACCAGGGCAGGACCTCAGGGCGCTGCCACTGCCGGGAAGACACGTTGAGATTTCTCTCCATGGATTTTAGCATCCCTTTCTCTAAAGGGGATGGAAACCTCCAGCCCCGTCCCAAACTTGCATCAAAGTTTTGGAGTCAGCCACCCCTCGCAGCGTGTTACTGAGTAAACGACAGCGGTTAATCATCCCTCATTAACCAGCTAGATTAAACTGCAAGGAAGACGAGCTGGAGATACATTTTAACAGGAGCAAACCAGCTCATTTTAAACAGAGCTTATAGCATTTCATGAAGAAAGTCTCCTGAAAAGGAGCAGATTCCCAGCTGTGGCAGTATTTGTGCTACAGGGGGATGGGGGGCGAGGAAAGACAGCCCCAGAGATACTCGTCAGGTCCACGAGGCCGGGAGGGCAGAGACGCTTTGAGGTTTTCACCAACATCTCCAGAGCCTGGGGAAGGGGGTGTAAGCACCTGCCTGGGGGGAGCAAACCTCCCTGCACCCCCCCAGCCAGCACAGGGACCCCAATCCTGGCAGAAAACAGGATAATTTCAAGGGATTTATGAGAACAGGGCAGCGTCGCCTTAAATCACGAGATGCCATTTCCGAATCGGAGAGATAAGGCTTCTTTGGCAGCAGCTTGAGACCCCTCACATCCAGCTGCAGGTGACAGGGAGATTTTTCTCTTAAAAATAAAAAAAGGGCCAAAAGGCAAACACAAAACCCTCACGCTCTCGAAAGGAGGATATAAAACCTGCCCCAAAGACCAGCTGCAAAGGACTGTCAGGCAACCACAGGGGCATCGGTGGTGCCACACACTTACGTTTGGCCTCATTAAAAAGTGAGCCTGACGTCAGTGTTACCTGCTGTAAATCACGCCCAATCTCGTGGGGTTTATGTTGGTTTTTTTTGTTTTGTTTAAAGAGTGAGTAAAGTGCGAGCGCGGCCCTGTTGGGTCGGATACCAGGACAGCTTTAACGCACAGAAAGCAGAATATTTACTTCCTCGGTGCCCAAGCAATAAATCCCTACAGGAACGGCGACTGTCGATGAGATCCACCCTATATCCCAGGAATATGGTCATCCAAACCCTTCCGGAGACACACGAGAGACAAGGGAGATGACAGGGAGGGAGAGAAAGGAGAAAGACTTTTTTTTTTTTTTTTTTTTTTTTTCAGTCCCATTTCACTTTTGATTCCTCAAAACACCCAGCCCCATCACCAAACAGCTTCACTTCGGCTTGGCCAGGAAATGGGAGGTCAGGAAACCCCCCCAGTCCCAAAGATTCCACCCTGGCCAAGGTAAAGCAGCACCCGTCGCCGCTCCCCCATGATGGTCAGAGCCCCCCCACACTCATTTTCACACCAGCCAGGTCCAAGAGGCCCTTCCTGGCCACCTCCCTGCCCAAAGGACCCCAAGTTTCAGAGCAAGGAGGTTAATCCCACAGAGGAGAAACCCAGGGAAAGCAGCCAAAGTCTCCCAAGAACCTCGGCCCCTCAAAACCGCAGCCAAAGGACGCGTTTTGCCTTATAAGAGCTGACACTACAGGTTATTTTTAATATCTCTACAATTTAGGCATCTGCAACCATTTGGGCACCCTTTGAGGCAGGGGCTGGCCCCGCTGGCGCTGAACCCCCCCACCCCAAAGCCTGGGGAGATGGGGGGACTGGGGCTCAGAGCACAGGATGATGAGAGACCCCCCCCTTCCCCCTTTGAAAGGAGAAGGGGAAAAATGGGGGCTTCAAGCAAATGAGGGTGGGGAGGGCTCCCTGTGGTGGTGGGCAAACCCCAGCTGGGCTCCCTGGGGTGATCTTGGGGGGGGTTGGAGATGAGGGGACTGGGGCTCAGAGCACAGGATGATGAGAGACCCCCCCTTCCCCCTTTGAAAGGAGAAGGGGAGAAATGGGGGCTTCAAGCCAACGAGGGTGGGAAAGGCTCCCCGGGGGCTTCAAGCAAATGAGGGTGGGGAGGGCTCCCTGTGGTGGTGGGCAAACCCCAGCTGGGCTCCCTGGGGTGATCTTGGGGGGGGTTAGAGAGAGGGACCCCCCCCCCTCAGGCTAGTGGGGACCCCCTGGGGCACACAGAGGGGGATAAGTGATGTGGGGCAGCACGGCCATGGAGGGCTCAGGGACCCCAGCCCCACAGGAGGGGATCCAGGAGGGTGTCCAGACCCCACAGCACCCCTCTAAGTGGTGGGGGCTCCCGGGGGGCACATCCCCATAGTATAAGCATGGGGGTGCCTGGGGGGTTCCCAGGGGGTCACAGCACAGCCTGCGGGGGGGCGTGGGTGTCCCAGCCCCACAGCATAGCCCTGGAGGGGAATAGGGGATGGTCCTGGGGGTGTCCAGGCCCCACAGCACAGCCCTAGGGGGAGA
>NW_015091332.1:32673-36358 GCF_001431845.1 Calidris pugnax | reverse complement strand
CCCTAATGTCCGGGTTCCCCTTCTCTCCCCCCCCCCCCGCAGTGTTCCCCCTCTCCTGCGCCGTGCAGAACTACTCCTGGGGCAAGGTGGGGCTGGAGAGCGAGGTGGCCAAGCTGCTGGCCAGCAGCGACCCCCTGGTCCAGATCCAGCCCGACCAGCCCTACGCGGAGGTGAGTGCCCGGCCGCGCGTCCGTCCCATCCCTGTGTCTGTCCCATCCCTGTGTCCGTCCCATGTGTCAATCCCATGTGTCCATCCCATGTGTCCATCCTGTCCCATGTGTCCATCCCTTCCCATGTGTCAATCGCATGTGTCCGTCCCATCCTGTGTGTCTGTCCCATGTGTCAATTCCATGTGTCTGTCCCATCCCATGTGTCCATCCCATGTGTCCGTCCCATATGTCAATTCCATGTGTCTGTCCCATCCCGTGTGTCTGTCCCATCCCGTGTGTCCTATCCCATGTGTCTGTCCTATCCCATGTGTCCGTCCCATCCCATGTGTCAATTCCATGTGTCCGTCCCATCCCATGTGTCTATCCTATCCTGTGTGTCCTTCCCGTGTGTCCATCCCATCCCTGTGTCTGTCCCATGTGTCTATCCCATGTGTCCGTCCCATCCCTGTGTCTGTCCCATGTGTCAATTCCATGTGTCCATCCCATCCTGTGTGTCCATCCCATGTGTCCGTCCCATCCCATGTGTCAATTCCCATGTGTCCGTCCCATCCCATGTGTCCATCCTACCCCATGTGTCCGTCCCATCCCTGTGCCCATCCTGGCCATGCTTGTCCCATCCCATGTGTCCATCCCATGTGTCCGTCCTATCCCATGTGTCCGTCCCATCCCTGTGTCTGTCCCATGTGTCAATTCCATGTGTCCATCCCATCCTGTGTGTCCATCCCATGTGTCCGTCCCATCCCATGTGTCAATTCCCATGTGTCCGTCCCATCCCATGTGTCCATCCTACCCCATGTGTCCGTCCCATCCCTGTGCCCATCCTGGCCATGCTGCCATACCATTCCATGTGTCTGTTCCATCCCTGCCTCCATCTCATCCCACCCCTGCCTCCATCCCATCCTTGCAACAACATCATCCCTGTGGCCATCCCATTCCATGTGGCCATTCCAGCCATCCCATCCCTGCTTCCATCCCAGCCATGTGTCCATCCTATCCCATCCCTGCTTCCATCCCAGCCATATGTCCATCCTATCCCATCCCTGCTTTCATCCCATCCCTGCTTCCATCCCAGCCATGTGTCCATCCCATCTCTGCTTCCGTTCCATCCATGTGGCCATCCCATCCCATCCCTGCCTCCATCTCATGCTTGCAACAACATCATCCCTGTGGCCATCCCATTCCATGTGGCCATTCCAGCCATCCCATCCCTGCTTTCATCCCAGCCGTGTGCCCATCCCATCCCTGCCTCCATCCCTGCCTCCATCCCAGCCGTGTGCCCATCCCATCCCATCCCATCCCGTCCCTGCCTCCATCCCAGCCATGTGTCCATCCCATCCCATCCCATCCCATCCCGTCCCTGCCTCCATCCCAGCCATGTGTCCATCCTATCCCATCCCTGCCTCCATCCCATCCTTGCAACAACCTCATCCCTGTGGCCATCCCATTCCATGTGGCCATCCCTGCCTCCATCTCAACCATGTGTCCATCCCATCCCATCCCATCCCATCCCATCCCTGCCTCCATCCCAGCCGTGTATCCATCCCATCCCTGCCTCCATCCCACCCGTGTGCCCATCCCATCCCATCCCATCCCTGCCTCCATTCTGGCTGTCTGTCCATCCCATCCCTGCCTCCATCCCAGCCATGTGTCCATCCCATCCCATCCCATCCCATCCCATCCCATCCCATCCCTGCCTCCATCCCATCCTTGCAACAACCTCATCCCTGTGGCCATCCCATTCCATGTGGCCATCCCGGCCATCCCATCCCTGCCTCCATCCCATCCCTGCCTCCATCCCATCCCCGCCTCCATCCCAATCGTGTGTCCATCCCATCCCTGCCTCCATCCCAGCCGTCTGTCCATCCCATCCCATCCCAGCCATGTGCCCATCCCATCCCTGCCTTCATCCTGTCCCTGCCTCCATCCTGGCCGTCTGTCCATCCTGTCCCTGCCTCCATCCCAGCCGTGTATCCATCCCATCCCTGCCTCCATCCCACCCGTGTGCCCATCCCATCCCATCCCATCCCTGCCTCCATTCTGGCTGTCTGTCCATCCCATCCCTGCCTCCATCCCAGCCATGTGTCTATCCCATCCCATCCCATCCCATCCCATCCCATCCCATCCCATCCCTGCCTCAATCCCATCCTTGCAACAACCTCATCCCTGTGGCCATCCCATTCCATGTGGCCATCCCGGCCATCCCATCCCTGCCTCCATCCCATCCCTGCCTCCATCCCATCCCCGCCTCCATCCCAATCGTGTGTCCATCCCATCCCTGCCTCCATCCCAGCCGTCTGTCCATCCCATCCCATCCCAGCCATGTGCCCATCCCATCCCTGCCTTCATCCTGTCCCTGCCTCCATCCTGGCCGTCTGTCCATCCTGTCCCTGCCTCCATCCCAGCCATGTATCCATCCCATCCCTGCCTATCCCTGTGCCCATCCCCACCTGGCTGTGGCTCTCCCCACCCCACATCCCGTGCTGCGGTTCCCCTGCCCCTCTCCGGTCCCCGTACCCCCGCAGGAGCTGTGGGGTTGCCCGGGAGGAGTTGAGGAGAAGCCGGGCCATGACTCAGCCCCCGAGGGAGCTGCCTGGGGCCGCCTCCATCGCCTCCGGGGCCAAGCAGCCTTGGAGAAGAGCCCAAGTCATCCCGGGTGGCTGAAGGGGGGGGTGTCCCTCCATCCCTCCCTCCCTCCGTCCGTCCGTCTGTCCATCTCCCGCAGCTCTGGATGGGTGCCCACCCCCGGGGTGATGCCGTCATCCGGGACAACCGCATCCCTCAGAAGACCCTGGGCCAGTGGATCGCTGACAACCCCGCCTGCCTGGGGGCCAAGGTGAAGGACGCCTTCCAGGGCCACCTCCCCTTCCTCTTCAAGGTGCTCTCCGTCAACACCGCCCTCTCCATCCAGGCGCACCCCAACAAGGTCAGGAGAAACCCCAAGGAGAAGGAGCTGGAGAACCTCACCCAGCTCCTCTGACACCTCCCCTTCCCACCCCATCCCTTTTCCAGGAGCTGGCGGCGAAGCTGCACGCCCAGTTCCCCCAGCATTACCCCGATGCCAACCACAAGCCCGAGATGGCCATCGCTCTCACCCCCTTCGAGGGCTTGTGTGGCTTTCGGCCGGTGGAGGAGATCGTCTCCTTCCTCCAGAGTAAGGATGGCGAGGGACAGGGGGGAGATGGTGGCGAGGGCAGCCCCTGAGGCCCCCTTCTCCCCACCTCGTGGTGGGTTCAGGGTGGGAGGGATGGGGTTGCTGGGCTCCCCACCCTGGGTGGTGGTGGTGGTGGCCACCAGGGGTGACGCTTGTGGTGGCCCAGGCAGACCCCGAGGCCACCTTCTCCCCACCCCGTGGTGGGTTCAGGGTGGGAGGGATGAGGTGCTGGGCTCCCCACCCTGGGTGGTGGTGGTGGTGGTGATGGTGGCCACCAGGGGTGACGCTTGTGGTGGCCCGGGCAGACCCCGAGGCCACCTTCTCCCCACCCCGTGGTGGGTTCAGGGTGGGAGGGATGGGGTGC
>NW_015091332.1:19900-23459 GCF_001431845.1 Calidris pugnax | reverse complement strand
GAACCTCACCCAGCCCCTCTGACACCTCCCCTTCCCACCCCATCCCTTTTCCAGGAGCTGGCGGCGAAGCTGCACGCCCAGTTCCCCCAGCATTACCCCGATGCCAACCACAAGCCCGAGATGGCCATCGCTCTCACCCCCTTCGAGGGCTTGTGTGGCTTTCGGCCGGTGGAGGAGATCGTCTCCTTCCTCCAGAGTAAGGATGGCGAGGGACAGGGGGGAGATAGATGGTGGCGAGGGCAGACCCTGAGGCCACCTTCTCCCCACCTCGTGGTGGGTTCAAGGTGGGAGGGATGGGGTTGCTGGGCTCCCCACCCTGGGTGGTGGTGGTGGTGGTGATGGTGGCCACCAGGGGTGACGCTTGTGGTGGCGAGGGCAGACCCCGAGGCCACCTTCTCCCCACCCCGTGGTGGGTTCAGGGTGGGAGGGATGGGGTGCCGGGCTCCCCACCCTGGGTGGTGGTGGTGGTGGTGATGGTGGCCACCAGGGGTGACGCTTGTGGTGGCCCGGGCAGACCCCGAGGCCACCTTCTCCCCACCCCGTGGTGGGTTCAGGGTGGGAGGGATGAGGTGCTGGGCTCCCCACCCTGGGTGGTGGTGGTGGTGGCCACCAGGGGTGACGCTTGTGGTGGCCTGGGCAGACCCCGAGGCCACCTTCTCCCCACCCCGTGATGGGTTCAGGGTGGGAGGGATGAAGTGCTGGGCTCCCCACCCTGGGTGGTGGTGGTGGTGGTGATGGTGGCCACCAGGGGTGATGCTTGTGGTGGCCCAGGCAGACCCTGAGGCCACCTTCTCCCCACCCCGTGGTGGGTTCAGGGTGGGAGGGATGGGGTTGCTGGGCTCCCCACCCTGGGTGGTGATGGTGGTGGGGGTGGTGAGGATGATGGCCACCAGAGGTGACGCTTGTGGTGGCCCAGGCAGACCCTGAGGCCACCTTCTCCCCGCCCCGTGGTGGGTTCAGGGTGGGAGGGATGGGGTTGCTGGGCTCCCCACCCTGGGTGGGGATGGTGGTGGTGGTGGTGATGATGATGGCCACCAGAGGTGACGCTTGTGGTGGCCCACCCCGGGTAGCCGTCCCGGAGCTGCGGGCGCTGATCGGGGAGGTGGCGGCGGAGCAGCTGGAGCGCAGCGGGAGCGACGACCCCCGGGGGGTCTCGGCCGCCCTCCGTGTCTGCTTCACCCGCCTGATGAAGAGCGAGAAGAAGTTCTTCGTCGACCAGCTCAACATGCTGGTGAAGCGCATCTCCCAGGAAGGTGGGTCCCTCCGGAATGGGGTTTTTTTAAAAGGGGTGGGGGCTGTGTTTAGGGGAAGGAATGGGGTCTTCTGCCCACCCCACCAGCTCTCCCTCTTCTCCTGGTCTCTACCCCACAGCGGCGGAAGGGAAGGACACCTCTGGGAGCAACGGGGACCTGCTGCTGCGCCTGCACTCCCAGTACCCGGGGGACATTGGCTGCTTCACCATTTATTTCCTCAACCTGGTGAGGCTGGAACCGGGGGAGGCCATGTTCCTGGGAGCCAACGAGCCCCACGCCTACCTGCAGGGAGGTGAGCATCACGGTGGGCTTTCCTCACCCACCCCACCCTTCGAGGACCGTCCCCGGGGTGGCCACGGTCCACCCACCACGCAGGGTTGGACCTCCTGGGAAGGCTGAGTGTGGTTTCCCTGTCCCCGTAGACTGCGTGGAGTGCATGGCCTGCTCGGACAACACGGTGAGGGCCGGGCTCACCCCCAAATTCATCGACGTCCTCACCTTGTGCGAGATGCTCAACTACACGCCGGCGCCCAGCAGCTCCAAGATCTTCCCGGCCACCCAGAGCCAGCTTGACCCCAGCGTCTACCTCTACGACCCCCCCGTGCCTGACTTTGCCATCATGAAGATAGAGGTGAGTGGTGACGCTTTGGGGACACCACGGTGGGAGGGGGACGGGGACGGGGGACACACAACACCAACCCCCTCATCTGGGATGTGCTCTTGGGAGAACATCTGGGTGCTGGCTGGAGTTTTTCTTGGCATGGGTTTGGTTGCCCTTGGGGCTAGTGGTCCAGCGAGGATGGAGGGGTGCTGGGGACACTTTGGGAATGGTTTGGGGACACTTTGAGAATGCTTTGGGGACGCCGGGGATCTCTTTTGGGGATGTCGGGAGATGCTTGGGATGTTTGAAGATGCTTGGGGATGAGGGGGATGTTTGGGGGTGCTGGGGGATGCCAGGGATGCTTGGAGATGCTGGGGGTGCTTGGGGATATTGGGGGATGCTTGGGGAAGCTGGGGGTGCTTGGGATGTTTGGGAATGCTGGGGATGCTTGGGGTGATTTGGGATGAGGGGGATGTTTATGGGTGCAGGGAGACGCCAGGGGGATGAGGGGGATGTTTGGGGGTGCTGGGGGATGCCAGGGATGCTTGGAGATGCTGGGGGTGCTTGGGGATATTGGGGGATGCTTGGGGAAGCTGGGGGTACTTGGGGTTTTTGGGGATGAGGGGGACGTTTAGGGGTACTGGGGGGCAGCTGGAGATGCTGGGGATGCTTGGGGAAGCTTGGGATTTTTGAGGGTGCTGGGGGATGTCTGGAGATGCTGGGGATGCTTGGGATTTTTGGGGATGAGGGGGACGTTTAGGGGTACTGGGGGGCAGCTGGAGCTGCTGAGAATGCTTGGGGAAGCTGAGGGTGCTTGGGATTTATGGGGATGCTGGGGATGCTTGGGATTTTTGGGGATGCCAGGGGGTGCTTGGAGATGCTGGCGATGCTTTGGGAAGCTGGGGGTGCTTGGGATTTTTGGGGATGAGGGGGGTGTTTGGGGATACTGGGGGGCAGCTGGAGATGCTGGGGAAGCTGGGGAAGCTTGGGATTTTTGGGGGTGCTGGGGATGCTTGGGATTTTTGAGGATTCCAGGTGGTGCTTGGAGATGCTGGGAATGTTTGAGGAAGCTGGGGGTGCTCGGGGGTATGCCAGGGGGTGCTTGGAGATGCTGGCGATACTTTGGAAAGCTGGGGGTGCTTGGGAGTGTTTAGGGATGCGGGGGATGCTTGGGGGGTGTCTAGGGATGCAGGGGATGCTTTGGGGGTGCTTGTGGCACCCCTGGACCACACTGCAGGCTCCTCTCCCTCCTCCATTCCCCCTGCCTGAAGCTCACTCACCTTCTCCAGCACCTCCAGGCAGAGAGAGGACCAGGAGGAAGCCTTGGGTGTCCTCAACTAAACCGAGGTCCCTGGGACAGGGGTGTCCCGTGGACAGGGAGCAGGGTGGGAATGGGGGAGACCCCCTTCTCAGGGAGAAGAAGACCCTGGGGGAGACTCAGGCCGTGGTGACCCTTTCCGTTGCAGATCCCTTCCTCCATCAAGCTGTACCTCGTCTCGGCCGTGGACTCGGCCAGCATCTTGCTGGTGATCCAAGGGACGGCCGTGGGCACCTCCACGGCGGCGGCCTCCGAAATGACTCTGCGCCGCGGCTCCGTCCTCTTCATCTCGGCCAACGAGAGCATCTCCCTCCACCTCTCCTCGCCCGACGGGATGCTGCTCTTCCGAGCCTGCTGCCTCCTCTGAGAGCCACCCGGGACGCGTCC
>NW_015091332.1:19455-19890 GCF_001431845.1 Calidris pugnax | reverse complement strand
CTCCACCTTTTGAGTAGATAGAAAGCAGCCTGGGCAAAGCCAGCTCCCTTGGAAGTTTCCTCTCCATCATCTATTAAACCCCCCCTCCCCAAAAAAAACACAACTACGAATCGACTCCTAGGGGGTGACACAGAAGACGAGCATCTCCCCTCGCCGCTCGTTAGCCATCATCCCCTCTGGATGCTGTTAACACCAGAGGGTGGCTCCTTTAATTTGGGGGGTGTTCCCCCTCTTTTTCCTTCTCACCAAAAAGCAGGAGTCTGTACCCCCAGGTCTAAAGCAGGGGTCTGCACCCCCAGGTCTCAAACATCTTTTCGGAGCTGCCACTGCCCCCCCCAAAAAAAAACCTGACGCTGAGACTTTTTTTCTGTGGCTCCCAGGTGCCTGCTGGGCTCTTCCCCGGTTCTCTGAGCTGTCACCCCTTCCCCAGCTTGG
>NW_015091332.1:16385-19445 GCF_001431845.1 Calidris pugnax | reverse complement strand
AACAAAACCCAAAAAACAAAAAGGGGGGGGGTGGTGATGGAGCTGGAGAGCCCCCCTGGTGCTGTGAATAAAGTGGTGGCTTTGTCCTGGGTGCCAGGGCAGCGTGGTGGTGGGGGGAGCAGGAGGACAGGGAGAAGAAGGTTGTTGGAAGGACTCAGGGACCCAAGAAGGAAGCTGGGGGCAGCTATGGTGTCCCCCCCCTTCCCCGTCAGCATCAGACACAGCAGCCTGGCAGGAAAAAAAAAGGACATTGAGGGTAAAACGTGAGGAGGGAGAGCGGATCAGCTGGTGAAAAGCAGGTCCCCATTTGGTTAAAATTAGTCCCACTTTAGTTAAAATTGAGCTCCCGGGGCTTGCAAAGGGGTAGGGGCATTGTGTGTGTGTGTGTGTCCCCCTCTCCGGTGCCTTTGCATGGGATGAAGTGGCACCACCACAGTGGAGGAGAAGGAAAGAGCAAAGAGCTTTTCCTGGGGTGCAGCACCCCCATACACCCCCCTCCCCACCCCTGCACCCCAAAATCTCCCCACCCCTGGGGCTGCAAAAGTGTGTGTGTGGGGAGTTTATTCCTGGTGAAGCGGGGAGCAGTTTGGGCAGCAGAGCCCTGTGGGATGGTGACAGGTAGGACACCCCAGAGGGGGACACCACCTTCTGGACCCCGAGGGGACCCCAAGGGGACCACGCCGTGGGGGTCAAAACTTGCCTCAGCAGAGGAGTAGCCCGAGGAACATCTGGATCCCAGCTCCCCATCACTAAGAGAAGAAGGAAAACGGTCAGAGCCGGTTGGGAATCTCCCCACCAAAAAAAAAAAAAAAAAAAGCCAGTTCTGAGCCCACAACGCCCACCCGCACCCAAAATCCTGGGATATTGGCCCAATTCCCACCTGTCAGAATCGAGGGAGACCAGGTTCTCGTCCGCCGTCTGGCTGAGGGCCGTGTAGCCCTTCTTGAACTTCACCGACCTGCCAGGAAGCAAGAGGAGCTGAGGCTCCTGTGGGCATTTCCAGGTGGAAAAGGCAGCCCCAGAGCGGATAAATCCCAATAAACCGAGGAGCCAGGGCAGGAATTCCCAATCCTAAATGTCCCTAAAATCCCACCCCAGGCGTTGTCCGGGGCCACCAGGAGCTAAGAACAGCCCCCGGTTAAATCCTGAACGCCAAACCATTCCCCTCCCCCAAAAAAAACACAGAGAGGCAGCAGCGTGGCCCCTCGTGAGAGCACCTCCTGAATTTTTGGGGGGAAAAAAAAAGAAAAAAAAGAAGTTAAATCTATTATTTTATCAGCTGCTCGTCAGCCACGAAGCAGATCAACGCCCCGGATTCGTTTTGAAATCCTTCGGCTTTCCCAGCCTCCCCAATGGAAGGTGACAAATCCACCTTGGGGAGATGTGGGAGGGGGGAGGGAAAACCCAAAAAAATAGAAAACCCCATGGAAAACCAAAAGGGGATCCAACCTTTTAGGCGCCGTTTTCGGGTGGTGGGGTGTGGGTCCCCCCAGCAGCCCCTGCCTTCGCAGCGCTGCCCTCGCCAGCTCCCGCTGCCGCTCTGAAAGCCAAGCACAGGGTTCAGAGCTCAAAACCACCCAAAACTCCCCAAGGAGCTTATTTCTTATTTTTTTTTGCGGGGGGGAGAGGGGAGGCATCGAGGGCTGGGTGTATTTTTTCTAGGGAGAGCACAGGGGCACTGAAGCGCTTTCCATTGGCAGCGCCTAAAGGGGTTTATCTATTTTTCTTTTCACACCCCCATACACCCCCCTCCCCACCCCTGCACCCCAAAATCTCCCCACCCTGGGGCTGCAAAAGTGTGTGTGTGGGGAGTTTATTCCTGGTCGAAGCGCCTCGGGGAGCAGTTTGGGAAGTAGAGCCCTGTAGGATGGTGACAGGTAGGACACCTTGGAGGGGGACACCACCTTCTGGACCCCAAGGAGACCCCAAGGGGACCACGCCGTGGGGGTCAAAACTTGCCTTCCCCGGTTCTCTGAGCTGTCACCCCTTCCCCAGCTTGGAAAAAAAAAAAACAAAACCCAAAAAACAAAAAGGGGGGGGGTGGTGATGGAGCTGGAGAGCCCCCCTGGTGCTGTGAATAAAGTGGTGGCTTTGTCCTGGGTGCCAGGGCAGCGTGGTGGTGGGGGGAGCAGGAGGACAGGGAGAAGAAGGTTGTTGGAAGGGCTGAGGGACCTGAAAAGGAAGCTGGGGGCAACCGCCGTCTGGCTGAGGGCCGTGTAGCCCTTCTTGAACTTCACTGACCTGCAGGGAAGCAAGAGGAACTGAGGCTCCTGTGGGCATTTCCAGGTGGAAAAGGCAGCCCCAAAGCAGATAAACCTCGATAAAATGAGGAGCCAGGGCAGGAGCCCCCCAGGGGTTGGGGAGAGGGCTCAGGGCCCCCCCCTTCCAACCACAGCACTAAAACACCCCCCCGAGCGATGAGATAGAGTTTATTGAGCGCTCCCTTCAACAAGGAAAATACAAAAAAAACCCCCAAAACATTTCTCTAAACACAAAATATTTAAATAAGGTTTCTTAGAAGCTGATTGTCTTCTACGACGTAGAGCAGGACCGTGATTTAAGGCAGCTTTTGAGGTTCACAGCAGGTAGAGTCCCCAAATCCACACGATGGGGGGGGGGCTGTGCTGCCCCTCACCCACCTCAAAGTGGTTTTTTTTTTGGGAAAGCTGGAAGAAGCCATTAGCTCCAAAGCCCCAAATTTAACGGGTGTCCCCCCCCAGGGAGGCAGAAAATGGGGTGAACCCAGCCCGAGCTGCTGGTGGATCTAACAAAATTCAGGTGGTGGAAGCTCAGAGCCTGCCCCGAGGGGTTCCCCCCCCCACATCTCCTCCATCGGAGCCAGGATCTTTGGTTCAGCCCAAGCTTTGGGAGGAGAAAACCCAGCAGCAATTAATGGCCAGCAGCAATTAACAGCCAGCAGTGGGAGAGAGGTAAATGAAGCAGCTCTCCAAGCTGGCCTCAGCCTACCGAGGAAGAGGAGGAGGGGTGGGGGGGGCACAAAAGCATAAATAAATAGAAAAGAGAGGGGTCTGGGGGCTTCCCACAGCATGGAAGTTGCAC
>NW_015091332.1:12913-15467 GCF_001431845.1 Calidris pugnax | reverse complement strand
AAAAAAAAAAAAAAAAGCCAGTTCTGAGCCCACAACGCCCACCCGCACCCAAAATCCTGGGATATTGGCCCAATTCCCACCTGTCAGAATCGAGGGAGACCAGGTTCTCGTCCGCCGTCTGGCTGAGGGCCGTGTAGCCCTTCTTGAACTTCACCGACCTGCCAGGAAGCAAGAGGAGCTGAGGCTCCTGTGGGCATTTCCAGGTGGAAAAGGCAGCCCCAGAGCGGATAAATCCCAATAAACCGAGGAGCCAGGGCAGGAATTCCCAATCCTAAATGTCCCTAAAATCCCACCCCAGGCGTTGTCCGGGGCCACCAGGAGCTAAGAACAGCCCCCGGTTAAATCCTGAACGCCAAACCATTCCCCTCCCCCAAAAAAAACACAGAGAGGCAGCAGCGTGGCCCCTCGTGAGAGCACCTCCTGAATTTTTGGGGGGAAAAAAAAATAAAAAAAAGTTAAATCTTTTATTTTATCAGCTGCTCGTCGGCCACGAAGCAGATCAAAGCCCTGGATTCGTTTTGAAATCCTCCGGCTTTCCCAGCCTCCCCAAATCCACCTCAGGGAGATGTGGGAGGGAGGCGGGGGGGAAAACCCCAAAAATAATTTGGGAAAGCTGGAAGAAGCCATTAGCTCCAAAGCCCCAAATTTAACGGGTGTCCCCCCCCAGGGAGGCAGAAAATGGGGTGAACCCAGCCCGAGCTGCTGGTGGATCTAACAAAATTCAGGTGGTGGAAGCTCAGAGCCTGCCCTGAGGGGTTCCCCCCCCCACATCTCCTCCATCGGAGCCAGGATCTTTGGTTCAGCCCAAGCTTTGGGAGGAGGAAACCCAGCAGCAATTAATGGCCAGCAGCAATTAACAGCCAGCAGTGGGAGAGAGGTAAATGAAGCAGCTCTCCAAGCTGGCCTCAGCCTACCGAGGAAGAGGAGGAGGGGTGGGGGGGGCACAAAAGCATAAATAAATAGAAAAGAGAGGGGTCTGGGGGCTTCCCACAGCATGGAAGTTGCACCCCACCATCAACCACCTCTTCATCAGGTCCTAATTAATCCAGGCCACCTTGGGATCATGGAGTCCAACCATCAACCCTACTCTACAAAGTTCTCCCCTACACCATTATCCCCCAAAGCCACATTTAAACCACTCTGCCCCTCCCAATCCCTTCCCTTTTTTAACCCCCCCCCACCCCTTGGAGGTGCCCAGATGTTGCTTCTCTCCTCCCTCCCCACCCCAGCTGGACCACAGGTCCCAGCCAGGCCACCTCAATGTCACCATGCCACCTCCCCCTGGCATTGCTGAGCCTCGGGGAAAAAAGTCCCTTGGGGTTGTTTGGTGGCCACCACTCACCATGAGTAGGCATGGCAGCACCCTGTCACCCTCCCAGCTTGGGATGGGGACACCACCAGCCATCCCAGGGGACAAAGAAAGTGCTGGCTTTTGACCTGTTCTTGCACGACTCTCCCTTCCTCAAGCTACTGGATCACACAGGAGAGGTTCTCCCCGAAACAACAGGGGCAAGAAGAGGAGGCGACGGGTTTTGGGGGGATGAGATCCAGATCTTCGTCGTCGGGGACCTCGTCGAGGTGGTACCCGTCCTGCAACAGCTGCCGGCTCAGGTCCTGGTTCACTTGCTGCGGGGAAAGGGACCCAAAAAACAAAAAAAAAGGCAGAGCTGGTGAAAAGCAGGTCCCCATTTGGTTAAAATTAGTCCCACTTTAGTTAAAATTGAGCTCCCGGGGCTTGCAAAGGGGTAGGGGCATTGTGTGTGTGTGTGTGTCCCCCTCTCCGGTGCCTTTGCATGGGATGAAGTGGCACCACCACAGTGGAGGAGAAGGAAAGAGCAAAGAGCTTTTCCTGGGGTGCAGCACCCCCATACACCCCCCTCCCCACCCCTGCACCCCAAAATCTCCCCACCCCTGGGGCTGCAAAAGTGTGTGTGTGGGGAGTTTATTCCTGGTGAAGCGGGGAGCAGTTTGGGCAGCAGAGCCCTGTGGGATGGTGACAGGTAGGACACCCCAGAGGGGGACACCACCTTCTGGACCCCGAGGGGACCCCAAGGGGACCACGCCGTGGGGGTCAAAACTTGCCTCAGCAGAGGAGTAGCCCGAGGAACATCTGGATCCCAGCTCCCCATCACTAAGAGAAGAAGGAAAACGGTCAGAGCCGGTTGGGAATCTCCCCACCCACCCCCCAAAAAAAAAAAAAAAAAAGCCAGTTCTGAGCCCACAACGCCCACCCGCACCCAAAATCCTGGGATATTGGCCCAATTCCCACCTGTCAGAATCGAGGGAGACCAGGTTCTCGTCCGCCGTCTGGCTGAGGGCCGTGTAGCCCTTCTTGAACTTCACCGACCTGCCAGGAAGCAAGAGGAGCTGAGGCTCCTGTGGGCATTTCCAGGTGGAAAAGGCAGCCCCAGAGCGGATAAATCCCAATAAACCGAGGAGCCAGGGCAGGAATTCCCAATCCTAAATGTCCCTAAAATCCCACCCCAGGCGTTGTCCGGGGCCACCAGGAGCTAAGAACAGCCCCCGGTTAAATCCTGAACGCCAAACAATGCCC
>NW_015091332.1:8950-9631 GCF_001431845.1 Calidris pugnax | reverse complement strand
CATCCTCTTTGTTGCACTACACTGGACTCTCTCCAGCAGTTCCCTGTCTCTTGAACTGGGGAGCCCAGAACTGGAGGCAGGATTCCAGTTGTGGCCCCACCAGTGCAGAGCAGAGGGGGAGAAGGACCTCCCTCCACCTCCTGGCCACACTCTTCCCTACACAGCCCAGGATCCCGTTGGCCTCTTGACCACGAGGGTTTTATCCCACCACAGAATGAAAAAAGGCTTCTGGTGGCTCCCACCCCAGGCGAGGGGCGCAGGTGTCACCCCAAAATTCCAGCAGATGGATCGGGATGAGCAGGAGGGTCACTTACGGAGCTTGGCGTGAAGGGAGGGGGGGTTGCTCATGATGTAGGGCCCCCTTTTCTCCACCGCCTCCTTCAGCCTCTTGTTTTCACCCCGAACCAGCTAGAAAAAAAAATTTAAAAATAAAAAATCAAATGGAAATATAGAAATTGAGCAGCATTTTTCTACGGGGATGAAGTAAACCGGAGTCATCTCGGCGAACACCCAGCCTGAGGAGGGGGAAACGTGCCCCCAGGTTGGGGGGGAAATTAAAAGGCCACCTGACGAGCGGCGGGTTCGTCAGAGCCAGCCCCTAATTTTAGCCAGGAGGAGACTTAACGAGCAGGTTATCAAATCACAGCCACTCTATTTTCAGTTCTCCCCGGGATTTTGAGC
>NW_015091332.1:7965-8940 GCF_001431845.1 Calidris pugnax | reverse complement strand
GGAGAGGTTCTCCCCGAAACAACACGGGCAAGAAGAGGAGGCGACGGGTTTTGGGGGGATGAGATCCAGATCTTCGTCGTCGGGGACCTCGTCGAGGTGGTACCCGTCCTGCAGCAGCTGCCTTTCAATAATAAAACCGGCTCTACCCCCACACACACATGCCCCATACTGCCCCCCACACACACACCAGCCCTATACCCACCATGTATATACCCCATACTGCCCCACACACACACCCCACCCCTATACCCACCATGTATATACCCCATGCTGCCCCACAAACATACCCCCGCCCTATAAACCCCAAGCATACAGCCTATACTGCCCCACAAAGACACCCCAGCCCTATACCCACCCTGTATATACCCCATACTGCCCCCCACACACACCCCAGCCCAATGTCACCATGCCACCTCCCCCTGGCATTGCTGAGCCTCGGGGAAAAAAGTCCCTTGGGGTTGTTTGGTGGCCACCACTCACCATGAGTAGGCATGGCAGCACCCTGTCACCCTCCCAGCTTGGGATGGGGACACCACCAGCCATCCCAGGGGACAAAGAAAGTGCTGGCTTTTGACCTGTTCTTGCACGACTCTTCCTCCTCCTCAAGCTACTGGATCACGCAGGAGAGGTTCTCCCCGAAACAACACGGGCAAGAAGAGGAGGCGACGGGTTTTGGGGGGATGAGATCCAGATCTTCGTCGTCGGGGACCTCGTCGAGGTGGTACCCGTCCTGCAGCAGCTGCCGGCTCAGGTCCTGGTTCACTTGCTGCAGGGAAGGGGACCAAAAAAAAAAGGCAAAGTTGGTTAAAAGCAGGTCGCCGTTTGGTTAAAATTAGTCCCAGTTTAGTTAAAATTGAGCTCCCGGGGCTTGCAAAGGGGTAGCGAGCAGAAGGGGCATCGTGTGTGTCCCCCCCTCTGGTGCCTTTGCACGGGATGAAGTGGCACCATCAGAGCGGAGAAGAGGGAAAGAGCAAA
>NW_015091332.1:1930-3337 GCF_001431845.1 Calidris pugnax | reverse complement strand
ATATACCCCATACTGCCCCACAAACACACCCCACCCCTATACCCACCATGTATATACCTCATACTGCCCCACACACACACCCCAGCCCTATATCCACCATGTATATACCCCATACTGCCCTACACACACCCACACCTGACCCTATAGCCCCCACATACATACCCTATACTGCCCCACAAACATACCCCAGCCCTATACCCCCCATGTATATACCCCATACTGCCCTACACACACACCCAACACCCTATAGCCCCTATAGCTTCCATGCACGTATCCTATGCTGCCCCACAAACATACACCAGCCCTATAGCCACCATGCATATACCTCATTCTGCCCTACACACACCCACACCCCACCCTATAGCCCCCACGTACATACCCTATACTGCCCCAGAAACATACCCCACCCCTATACACCCCACACATACAGGCTATACTGCCCCACTAACATACCCTAGCTCTATACACCCCACACATATATGCTATGCTGCCCTACACACATACACCCCACCCTATAGGTCCTATAGCCCCCATGCACATACCCTATACTGCCCCACAAACATACCCCAGCCCTATACCCACCATGCATATACCCCATACTGCCCCCCCCACACACACCACCCCTATACCCACCATACATATACCCCGTACTGCCCCACAAACACACCCCAGCCCTATACTCACCATGTATATACCCCATACTGCACCCCCCACACACCCACCCCAGCCCTATAGCCACCATGTATATACCCCATACTGCCCCACACACACACCCCACCCCTATACCCACCATGTATATACCCCATACTGCCCTACACACACACCCCAGCCCTATACCCCCCATGTATATACCCCATACTGCCCCACAAACATACCTCAGCCCTATACCTGCCATGTATATACCCCATACTGCCCTAAATACACACCCCCCACCCTACAGCCCCTATGCACACACCCTGTACTGCCCCACAAACATACCCCAGCCCTATACCCACCATGTACATACCCCATACTGCCATACACACACCCACACCCCACCCTATAGCCCCCATATACATACCCTATACTGCCCTACACACACAGCCCAGCCCTATACCCGCTATGTATATACCCCATACTGCCCCACACACACACCCCAGCCCTATAGCCACCATAGATATACCCCATACTGCCCCACAAACACACCCCAGCCCTATACCCACCATGTATATACCCCATACTGCCCTACACACACCCACACCTGACCCTATAGCCCCCACATACATACCCTATACTGCCCCACAAACATACCCCAGCCCTATACCCCCCATGTATATACCCCATACTGCCCCACACACACACCCCAGCCCTATAGCCACCATAGATATACCCCATACTGCCCCACAAACACACCCCACCCCTATACAC
>NW_015091332.1:0-686 GCF_001431845.1 Calidris pugnax | reverse complement strand
CCCCCACACATATATGCTATGCTGCCCTACACACATACACCCCACCCTATAGGTCCTATAGCCCCCACATACATACCCTATACTGCCCCACAAACATACCCCAGCCCTATACCCCCCATGTATATACCCCATACTGCCCTACACACATACCAACCCTATATCCACCATGTATATACCCCATACTGCCCTAAATACACACCCCCCACCCTATAGCCCCTTTGCACACACCCTGTACTGCCCCACAAACATACCCCAGCCCTATACCCACCATGTACATACCCCATACTGCCCTACACACATACCAACCCTATATCCACCATGTATATACCCCATACTGCCCCACAAACACACCCCAGCCCTATACCTGCCATGTATATACCCCATACTGCCCTAAATACACACCCCCCACCCTATAGCCCCGTTGCACACACCCTGTACTGCCCCACAAACACACCCCAGCCCTATACCTGCCATGTATATACCCCATACTGCCCTAAATACACACCCCCCACCCTATAGCCCCGTTGCACACACCCTGTACTGCCCCACAAACACACCCCAGCCCTATACCTGCCATGTATATACCCCATACTGCCCTACACCCACCCACCACCCTATAGCCCCCAAGCACGTAACCTATATTGCTCCACACACCCCCCCCACCCCTATACCCACCATGCATATAC
>NW_015091331.1:414-10821 GCF_001431845.1 Calidris pugnax | reverse complement strand
TGTCCATCCCACGTCACGTGTCCGTCCCACGTCCATCCCGTGTCACCTTGTCCATCCCGTGTCCATCCTGTATCACGTGTCCATCCCATGTCACGTGTTCGTCCCGTGTCACATGTCCATCCCGTGTCACGTGTTCATCCCATATCCCGTGTCCCGTGTCCATCCTGTGTCATGAGTCCATCCCATGTCCCGTGTCCATCCTGCATCACGTGTCCATCCCGTGTCCATCCCATGTCCATCCTATCTCATGTGTCCATCCTGTGTCCCGTGTCCATCCCATGTCATGTGTCCATCCTGTGTTCATGCCATATCCCGTGTCACATGTCCATCCCATGTCACACGTTCATCCCATGTCCCATGTTACGTGTCTATCCCATGTCACGTGTCCATTCCATGTCCTGTGTCCATCCCATGTCACGTGTTCATCCCATGTTCATCCCATATCCTGTGTCACGTGTCCATCCCGTGTCACGTGTCCATCCCATGTCCATCCCATGTCACGTGTTCGTCCCGTGTTCATCCCATATCCCACATCACGTGTCCATCCCGTGTATTCATGCCATATCCTGTGTCCCATGTCCATTCCATGTCACGTGTCCATCCCACGTCACGTGTCCACCCCATGTCACGTGTCCATCCCACGTCACGTGTCCATCCCATGTCACATGTCCATCCCATGTCATGAGTCCATCCCATGTCATGAGTCCATCCCACGTCCCGTGTCCACCCCATGTCCCGTGTCCATCCCATGTCAAGTGTCCACCCCATGTCCATCCCATGTCCACCTCATGTCCCATGTCCACCCTGTGTCACATGTCCATCCCATGTCCATCCCATGTCATCATGTGTCACGTGTCCATCCCACGTCACGTGTCCGTCCCATGAGTCCATCCCATGTCACATGTTCATCCCATGTTCATCCCATATCCCGTGTCACGTGTCTATCCCATGTCATGTGTCCATCCCGTGTCCATCCCATGTCCCATGTCCATCCTGTGTCATGTGTCCATCCCATGTCCTGTGTCCACCCCATGTCCCGTGTCCATCCCATGTCATGAGTCCATGTCATGTGTCCATCCTGTGTCACATGTCCATCCCATGTCCATTCTGTGTCACGTGTCCATCCTGTGTCCATCCCGTGTCCATTCTATGTCACGTGTCCATCCCGTGTTCATCCCATATCCTGTGTCACGTGTCTATCCCATGTCCATCCCATGTCACGTGTCCATCCCATGTCCATCCCATGTCACATGTCCATCCTGTATCCCATGTCCTATGTCCATCCCATGTCACGTGTCCATCCCATGTTCATGCCATATCCTGTGTCCATCCTGTGTCACGTGTCCATCCCATGTCCCATGTCCATCCCATGTCACATGTTCATCCCATGTTCATCCCATATCCCGTGTCACGTGTCTATCCCATGTCATGTGTCCATCCCGTGTCCATTCCCTGTGTCACGTGTCCATCCCATGTCCCATGTCCATCCCATCTCAAGTCTCCATGTCCCGTGTCCATTCTTTGTCCCACATCCATCCTGTGTCACGTGTCCACCCCATGTCCCATGTCCATCCCATGTCCCGTGTCCATCCCGTGTCACGTGTCCACCCCGTGTGCCATGTCCATCCCATGTCACCTGTCCATCCTGTATCCCATGTCCATCCATGTCCATCCTGTGTCCATCCCATGTCATGAGTCCATCCCATGTCCCGTGTCCACCCCATGTCCCATGTCCATCCCGTGTTCATCCCATATCCTGTGTCACATGTCCATCCTGTGTCACATGTCCATCCCATGTCATGAGTCCATCCCGTGTCCCATGTCCATCCTGTGTCGTGTCCATCCTGTCTCACATGTCCATCCCATGTCACATGTCCATCCTGTGTCACGTGTCCATCTCGTGTCCCGTGTCCATCCCATGTCATGAGTCCATCCCATGTCATGTGTCCATCCCATGTCTATCCTGTGTCCATCCTATCTCATGTGTCCATCCCATGTCACATGTTCGTCCCGTGTTCATCCCATATCTCATGTCACATGTCTATCCCATGTCACGTGTCCATCCTGTGTCATGTGTCCATCCCATATCCATCCCATGTCCTGTGTCCATCCCGTGTCTATCCCATGTCCATCCCATGTCCCATGTCCATCCCATGTCCTACATCCATCCTGTGTCCCATGTCCACCCCATGTCCCGTGTCCATCCCACGTCACGTGTCCATCCCATGTCCATCCTGTGTCCCATGTCCATCCTATGTCACGTGTCCATCCCATGTCACGTGTCCCATGTCCATCCCACGTCACGTGTCCATCCCATGTCCATCCTGTGTCCCATGTCCATCCTATGTCACGTGTCCATCCCATGTCCACCCCGTGTCCTATGTCCACCCCATCTCCTGTGTCCATTCCATGTCCCGCGTCCATCCCATGTCAAGTGTCCATGTCACGTGTCCACTCCATGTCCTGTGTCCACCCCATGTCCCATGTCCATCCCATGTCCCGTGTCCATCCCGTGTTCATCCCATATCCCGTGTCATGTGTGAGTCCACCCCATCTCCTGTGTCCATTCCATGTCCCGCGTCCATCCCATGTCAAGTGTCCATGTCACGTGTCCACTCCATGTCCTGTGTCCACCCCATGTCCCATGTCCATCCCATGTCCCGTGTCCATCCCATGTCCCGTGTCCACCCCATATCCCATGTCCACCCCATCTCCCGTGTCAACCCCATGTCCCGTGTCCATTCCATGTTCCATGTCCATCCCGTGTCATGTCCATCCTGTCTCACATGTCCATCCCATGTCACATGTCCATCCTGTGTCACGTGTCCATCTCGTGTCCCGTGTCCATCCCATGTCATGAGGCCATCCCATGTCATGTGTCCATCCCATGTCTATCCTGTGTCCATCCTATCTCATGTGTCCATCCCATGTCACATGTTCGTCCCGTGTTCATCCCATATCTCATGTCACATGTCTATCCCATGTCACGTGTCCATCCTGTGTCATGTGTCCATCCCATATCCATCCCATGTCCTGTGTCCATCCCGTGTCTATCCCATGTCCATCCCATCTCATGTGTCCATCCCATGTCCATCCCATGTCCCGTGTCCATCCCATGTCCCATGTCCATCCCATGTCACATGTTCATCCCATGTTCATCCCATATCCCGTGTCACGTGTCTATCCCATGTCATGTGTCCATCCCGTGTCCATTCCATGTCCATCCCGTGTCACCTTGTCCATCCCACGCCCCGTGTCCATCCCGTGTCATGTCCATCCTGTCTCATATGTCCATCCCATGTCATGTGTCCATCCTGTGTCACATGTCCATCCCGTGTCCATCCCATGTCACATGTCCATCCCATGTCAAGTATCCATTCCATGTCTCACATCCATCTTGTGTCCCGTGTCCATTCCATGTCCCATGTCCATCCCATGTCCTGTCCATCCTGTGTCACGTGTTCATCCCATGTCCATCCTGTGTCCCATGTCCATCCCATGTCCACCCATGTCACATGTCCATCATGTGTCCATCCCGTGTCCATCCTATCTCATGTGTCCATCCCATGTCACCTTGTCCATCCCGTGTCTATTCTGTGTCCATCCCATGTCATGAGTCCATCCCATGTCCTGTGTCCACCCCATCTCCCATGTCCATCCCATGTCAAGTGTCCATGTCACGTGTCCATCCCATGTCCCACGTCCATCCTGTGTCCCATGTCCCGTTTCCATTCCATGTCCCATGTCCATCCCATGTCCCGTGTCCATCCCGTGTCGTGTCCATCCCATGTCCATCCCATGTCACATGTCCATCCTGTATCCCATGTCCTATGTCCATCCCATGTCACGTGTCCATCCCGTGTCCATCCCATGTCATGAGTCCATCCCACGTCACGTGTCCACCCCATGTCACGTGTCCATCCCACGTCACGTGTCCATCCCATGTCACATGTCCATCCCATGTCATGAGTCCATCCCACGTCCCGTGTCCATCCCATGTCCCGTGTCCACCCCATGTCCTGTGTCCATTCCATGTCCCATGTCCATCCTGTGTCGTGTCCATCCTGTGTCCATCCCATGTCACGTGTCCACCCCATGTCCATCCCATGTCAAGTGTCCATGTCCCGTTGTCCACCCCATGTCCCGTGTCCATCCCGTGTCCATCCCGTGTCCATCCCGTGCAGGATGAAGGATGGGGTGGAGCTGACGCGGGAGGAGACCTTCAAGTACCGCTTCAAGAAGGACGGGAAGAAGCATTTCCTCATCATCAACGAGGCCACCAAGGAGGACACCGGGCGCTACAAGATCATGACCAACGGGGGGGAGAGCGAGGCCGACGTCATCGTGGACGGTGGGTGGCCCCGGGGGGGTCCCATGGGTGCTGGGGTGGGGTCCCCAGGAGGTCCCATGGGTGCTGGGGGGTCTCCAGAAGCTCCATGAGATGTTCTGGGGGCTGGTTGACACCCTTTTGGAGCCCCAGGAGATCCTGGAAGCGTCCATGGATGAGATCCAAGAGGTCCCCAGGAGGTCCCCAGGAGGTCCCATGGGTGCTGGGTGGCCCTGGGGGGCTCCCATGGGTGCTGGGAGTCTTCAGGAGGTCCCAAGTGACCTCCAAGTGGTCCCAGGGGGTCTCCAGAAGGTCCCAGAGGGTCTCCTGGTTGTCCCATGGGGTCTTCAGGTAGTCCAAGTGGGTTCCAGCAGGTCCCAAGTGACCTCCAAGTGGTCCCAGGGGGTCTCCAGGTGGTCCCAGAGGGTTCCAGAAGGTCCCATGTGGTCTCCAAGTGGTCCCAGGGGGTCTCCAGAAGGTCCCAGAGGGTCTCCTGGTTGTCCCATGGGGTCTTCAGGTAGTCCAAGTGGGTTCCAGCCGGTCCCAAGTGACCTCCAAGTGGTCCCAGGGGGTCTCCAGAAGGTCCCAGAGGGTCTCCTGGTTGTCCCATGGGGTCTTCAGGTAGTCCAAGTGGGTTCCAGCCGGTCCCAAGTGACCTCCAAGTGGTCCCAGGGGGTCTCCAGAAGGTCCCAGAGGGTCTCCTGGTTGTCCCATGGGGTCTTCAGGTAGTCCAAGTGGGTTCCAGCCGGTCCCAAGTGACCTCCAAGTGGTCCCAGGGGGTCTCCAGAAGGTCCCAGAGGGTCTCCTGGTTGTCCCATGGGGTCTTCAGGTAGTCCAAGTGGGTTCCAGCCGGTCCCAAGTGACCTCCAAGTGGTCCCAGGGGGTCTCCAGAAGGTCCCAGAGGGTCTCCTGGTTGTCCCATGGGGTCTTCAGGTAGTCCAAGTGGGTTCCAGCCGGTCCCAAGTGACCTCCAAGTGGTCCCAGGGGGTCTCCAGAAGGTCCCAGAGGGTCTCCTGGTTGTCCCATGGGGTCTTCAGGTAGTCCAAGTGGGTTCCAGCCGGTCCCAAGTGACCTCCAAGTGGTCCCAGGGGGTCTCCAGAAGGTCCCAGAGGGTCTCCTGGTTGTCCCATGGGGTCTTCAGGTAGTCCAAGTGGGTTCCAGCCGGTCCCAAGTGACCTCCAAGTGGTCCCAGGGGGTCTCCAGAAGGTCCCAGAGGGTCTCCTGGTTGTCCCATGGGGTCTTCAGGTAGTCCAAGTGGGTTCCAGCCGGTCCCAAGTGACCTCCAAGTGGTCCCAGGGGGTCTCCAGAAGGTCCCAGAGGGTCTCCTGGTTGTCCCATGGGGTCTTCAGGTAGTCCAAGTGGGTTCCAGCCGGTCCCAAGTGACCTCCAAGTGGTCCCAGGGGGTCTCCAGAAGGTCCCAGAGGGTCTCCTGGTTGTCCCATGGGGTCTTCAGGTAGTCCAAGTGGGTTCCAGCCGGTCCCAAGTGACCTCCAAGTGGTCCCAGGGGGTCTCCAGAAGGTCCCAGAGGGTCTCCTGGTTGTCCCATGGGGTCTTCAGGTAGTCCAAGTGGGTTCCAGCCGGTCCCAAGTGACCTCCAAGTGGTCCCAGGGGGTCTCCAGAAGGTCCCAGAGGGTCTCCTGGTTGTCCCATGGGGTCTTCAGGTAGTCCAAGTGGGTTCCAGCCGGTCCCAAGTGACCTCCAAGTGGTCCCAGGGGGTCTCCAGAAGGTCCCAGAGGGTCTCCTGGTTGTCCCATGGGGTCTTCAGGTAGTCCAAGTGGGTTCCAGCCGGTCCCAAGTGACCTCCAAGTGGTCCCAGGGGGTCTCCAGAAGGTCCCAGAGGGTCTCCTGGTTGTCCCATGGGGTCTTCAGGTAGTCCAAGTGGGTTCCAGCCGGTCCCAAGTGACCTCCAAGTGGTCCCAGGGGGTCTCCAGAAGGTCCCAGAGGGTCTCCTGGTTGTCCCATGGGGTCTTCAGGTAGTCCAAGTGGGTTCCAGCCGGTCCCAAGTGACCTCCAAGTGGTCCCAGGGGGTCTCCAGAAGGTCCCAGAGGGTCTCCTGGTTGTCCCATGGGGTCTTCAGGTAGTCCAAGTGGGTTCCAGCCGGTCCCAAGTGACCTCCAAGTGGTCCCAGGGGGTCTCCAGAAGGTCCCAGAGGGTCTCCTGGTTGTCCCATGGGGTCTTCAGGTAGTCCAAGTGGGTTCCAGCCGGTCCCAAGTGACCTCCAAGTGGTCCCAGGGGGTCTCCAGAAGGTCCCAGAGGGTCTCCTGGTTGTCCCATGGGGTCTTCAGGTAGTCCAAGTGGGTTCCAGCCGGTCCCAAGTGACCTCCAAGTGGTCCCAGGGGGTCTCCAGAAGGTCCCAGAGGGTCTCCTGGTTGTCCCATGGGGTCTTCAGGTAGTCCAAGTGGGTTCCAGCCGGTCCCAAGTGACCTCCAAGTGGTCCCAGGGGGTCTCCAGAAGGTCCCAGAGGGTCTCCTGGTTGTCCCATGGGGTCTTCAGGTAGTCCAAGTGGGTTCCAGCCGGTCCCAAGTGACCTCCAAGTGGTCCCAGGGGGTCTCCAGAAGGTCCCAGAGGGTCTCCTGGTTGTCCCATGGGGTCTTCAGGTAGTCCAAGTGGGTTCCAGCCGGTCCCAAGTGACCTCCAAGTGGTCCCAGGGGGTCTCCAGAAGGTCCCAGAGGGTCTCCTGGTTGTCCCATGGGGTCTTCAGGTAGTCCAAGTGGGTTCCAGCCGGTCCCAAGTGACCTCCAAGTGGTCCCAGGGGGTCTCCAGAAGGTCCCAGAGGGTCTCCTGGTTGTCCCATGGGGTCTTCAGGTAGTCCAAGTGGGTTCCAGCCGGTCCCAAGTGACCTCCAAGTGGTCCCAGGGGGTCTCCAGAAGGTCCCAGAGGGTCTCCTGGTTGTCCCATGGGGTCTTCAGGTAGTCCAAGTGGGTTCCAGCCGGTCCCAAGTGACCTCCAAGTGGTCCCAGGGGGTCTCCAGAAGGTCCCAGAGGGTCTCCTGGTTGTCCCATGGGGTCTTCAGGTAGTCCAAGTGGGTTCCAGCCGGTCCCAAGTGACCTCCAAGTGGTCCCAGGGGGTCTCCAGAAGGTCCCAGAGGGTCTCCTGGTTGTCCCATGGGGTCTTCAGGTAGTCCAAGTGGGTTCCAGCCGGTCCCAAGTGACCTCCAAGTGGTCCCAGGGGGTCTCCAGAAGGTCCCAGAGGGTCTCCTGGTTGTCCCATGGGGTCTTCAGGTAGTCCAAGTGGGTTCCAGCCGGTCCCAAGTGACCTCCAAGTGGTCCCAGGGGGTCTCCAGAAGGTCCCAGAGGGTCTCCTGGTTGTCCCATGGGGTCTTCAGGTAGTCCAAGTGGGTTCCAGCCGGTCCCAAGTGACCTCCAAGTGGTCCCAGGGGGTCTCCAGAAGGTCCCAGAGGGTCTCCTGGTTGTCCCATGGGGTCTTCAGGTAGTCCAAGTGGGTTCCAGCCGGTCCCAAGTGACCTCCAAGTGGTCCCAGGGGGTCTCCAGAAGGTCCCAGAGGGTCTCCTGGTTGTCCCATGGGGTCTTCAGGTAGTCCAAGTGGGTTCCAGCCGGTCCCAAGTGACCTCCAAGTGGTCCCAGGGGGTCTCCAGAAGGTCCCAGAGGGTCTCCTGGTTGTCCCATGGGGTCTTCAGGTAGTCCAAGTGGGTTCCAGCCGGTCCCAAGTGACCTCCAAGTGGTCCCAGGGGGTCTCCAGAAGGTCCCAGAGGGTCTCCTGGTTGTCCCATGGGGTCTTCAGGTAGTCCAAGTGGGTTCCAGCCGGTCCCAAGTGACCTCCAAGTGGTCCCAGGGGGTCTCCAGAAGGTCCCAGAGGGTCTCCTGGTTGTCCCATGGGGTCTTCAGGTAGTCCAAGTGGGTTCCAGCCGGTCCCAAGTGACCTCCAAGTGGTCCCAGGGGGTCTCCAGAAGGTCCCAGAGGGTCTCCTGGTTGTCCCATGGGGTCTTCAGGTAGTCCAAGTGGGTTCCAGCAGGTCCCAAGTGACCTCCAAGTGGTCCCAGGGGGTCTCCAGGTGGTCCCAGAGGGTTCCAGAAGGTCCCATGTGGTCTCCAAGTGGTCCCAGGGGGTCTCCAGAAGGTCCCATGGGGTCTCCAGGTGGTCCCAGGGGTTTTGGGGAGGTCTCCAGGTGGTCCTGGGGGTCTCCAGAAGGTCCCAGAGGGTTCTAGGTGGTCCCATGGGATCTTCAGAAGGTCCCAAGTGACCTCCAAGTGGTCCCAGGGGGTCTCCAGGTGGTCCCAGAGGGTCTCCAGAAGGTCCCATGGGGTCTCCAGGTGGTCCTAGGGGGTCTCCAGAAGGTCCCAAGTGACCTCCAAGTGGTCCAAGGGGGCTCCAGAAGGTCCCAAGTGGCCTCCAAGTGGTCCAAGGGGGTTCCAGAAGGTCCCAAGTGGCTTCCAAGTGGCCCCAGGGGGTCTCCAGAAGGTCTCATGGGATCTCCAGGTGGTCCCAGGGGGTCTCCAGAAGGTCCCAAGGGGTCTCCAAGTGGTCCAAGGGGGTTCCAGAAGGTCCCAGGGGGTCTCCAGAAGGTCCCAAGTGACCTCCAAGTGGTCCCAGGGGCCTCCAGGTGGTCCTGGGGGTCTCCAGGTGGTCCCAGGGGGTCTCCAGGTGGTCCAAGGGAGTTCCAGAAGGTCCCAAGTGACCTCCAAGTGGTCCCATGGGGTCTCCAAGTGGTCCCAGGGCTTCTGGGGAGGTCTCCAGAAGGTCCCAAGTGACCTCCAAGTGGTCCCAGAGGGTCTCCTGGTTGTCCCATGGGATCTTCAGGTAGTCCAAGGGGGTTCCAGAAGGTCCCAAGTGACCTCCAAGTGGTCCCAGGGGTCTCCAGAAGGTCCGAGGAGATCTCCAGAAGGTCCCAGGGGGTCTCCAGGTGGTCCCAGAGGGTTCCAGAAGGTCCCATGTGGTCTCCAAGTGGTCCCAGGGGGTCTCCAGAAGATCCCTTGAGGTGCTCCAGGAGATCCCACTCCTTCCAGTAGATACCTGGAAGGTTCTTGTGGGGGGAGGTTGGGTTCCCAGGTCTATGAGGACCATCTCGGGGGGGGTTCCTTGACCTTGTGTGTCCTCTCCCCACCCCAGAGAAGCAGCTGGAGGTCCTGCAGGACATGGCGGACCTGACGGTGAAGGCCACCGAGCAGGCGGTCTTCAAGTGCGAGGTGTCGGACGAGAAGGTGACGGGGAGGTGGTTCAAGAACGGGGTGGAGGTGCGGCCCAGCAAGCGCATCCACATCAGCCACACCGGCAGGTGGGTTGTCCACCCCCCCCAAAAAAATGGGGTGGGAGGGACCCATGGGGGTCTTGGAGGCACCCATGGGGGTCTCAAGGGGGTTGGAGGCCATGAAGGCCTTGGAGGAACCCATGGGGATCTCAAGAGGGTTGGAGGAACCCATGAAGGTCTTGGAGGGATGGGTTGGAGGAACCCATGGGGATCTCAAGGGGGTTGGAGGCACCCATGGGGGTCTTGGAGGAACCCATGGGGGTCTCAAGGGGGTTGGAGGCACCCATGGGGGTCTTGGAGGGACCCATGGGGGTCTTGGAGGAACCTATGGGGGTCTTGGAGGAACCCATGGGGATCTCAAGGGGGTTGGAGGAACCCATGGGGGTCTTGGAGGAACCCATGGGGGTCTTGGAGGGGTGGGTAGAAGACACCCATGGGGGTCTCAAGGGGGTTGGAGGCACCTATGGGGGTCTTGGAGGAACCCATGGAGGTCTTGAAGACACACATGGGGGTCTTGGAGGCACCCATGGGGGTCTCAAGGGGGTTGAAGACACCCATGAAGATCTCAAGGGGGTTGGAGAAACCCAAGAGGGTCTTGGAGGGATGGGTTGGAGGGACCCATGGGGGTCTTGGAGGGACCCATGGGGGTCTCAAGGGGGTTGGAGACCATGGGGGTCTTGGAGGAACCCATGAGGGTCTTGGAGGGGTGGGTTGAAGGCACCCATGTGGGTCTCAAGGGGGTTGGAGAAACCCAAGAGCGTCTTGGAGGGATGGGTTGCAGGGACCCATGGGGGTCTCCAGGGGGTTGGAGGAACCCATGGGGGTCTTGGAGGAACCCATGGTGGTCTTGGAGGAACCCATGGGGGTCTTGGAGG
>NW_015091331.1:0-294 GCF_001431845.1 Calidris pugnax | reverse complement strand
GGGGTCGTGGAGGGGTGGGTTGGAGGGACCCATGGGGGTCTTGGAGGAACCCATGGGGGTCTCAAGGGGGTTGGAGGCACCCATGGGGGTCTTGGAGGAACCCATGGGGGTCTTGGAGGGGTGGGTAGAAGACACCCATGGGGGTCTCAAGGGGGTTGGAGGCACCTATGGGGGTCTTGGAGGAACCCATGGAGGTCTTGAAGACACACATGGGGGTCTTGGAGGCACCCATGGGGGTCTCAAGGGGGTTGAAGACACCCATGAAGATCTCAAGGGGGTTGGAGAAACCCAAGA
>NW_015091330.1:0-1871 GCF_001431845.1 Calidris pugnax | reverse complement strand
GAGAACCTCCTGGGTCTTGTAGAACCCCACAAGAAGGTCCCCAGGTCTTGCAGAACCCCACAAGAAGGTTCCTGGGTCTTCCAAACCCCCATGAGAAGGTCCCCAGGTCTTCCAGACCCCCATGAGGAGCTCCCTGGGTCTTCCAGACCCCCACAAGAAGGTCCCCAGCTCTTGTAGAACCCCAAGAGAAGCTCCCTGGGTCTTCCAGACCCCCATGAGAAGGTCCCCAGGTCTTGCAGAACCACATGAGGAGCTCCCCAGGTCTTCCAGACCCCCACAAGAAGGTCCCTGGGTCTTCCAGACCCCCATGAGAAGGTCCCCAGGTCTTGCAGAACCACATGAGGAGCTCCCCAGGTCTTCCAGACCCCCACAAGAAGGTTCCTGGGTCTTCCAGACCCCCATGAGAAGCTCTCCAGGTCTTGTAGAACCCCAAGAGAATCTTCCCGGGTCTTGTAGACCCCCAAGAGAAGGTCCCAGGGTCTTGTAGACCCCCCCGAGAAGCTCCATGAGTCTTCTGGACCCTCAAGAGAAGGTCCCTGGGTCTTCCAGACCCCCATGAGAAGCTCCCTGGGCCTTGCAGACCTCCATGAGAAGCTCTCCAGGTCTTGTAGAACCCCAAGAGAATCTCTCTGGGTCTTGTAGACCCTCAAGAGAAGGTCCCAGGGTCTTGTAGACCCCCCCGAGAAGCTCCATGAGTCTTCTGGACCCCCAAGAGAAGGTCTCTGGGTCTTGTTGACCCCCATGAGGAGCTCCCTGGGTCTTCCAAACCCCCACAAGAAGGTCCCCAGCTCTTGTAGAACCCCAAGAGAAGCTCCCTGGGTCTTCCAGACCCCCACAAGAAGGTCCTGGGTCTTCCAAACCCCCATGAGAACCTCCTGGGTCTTGTAGAACCCCACAAGAAGGTCCCCAGGTCTTGCAGAACCCCACAAGAAGGTTCCTGGGTCTTCCAAACCCCCATGAGAAGGTCCCTAGGTCTTGCAGAACCCCAAGAGAATCTCCCTGGGTCTCGTAGACACCCCATGAGAACTTCCCTGGGTCTTCCAGACCCTCAAGAGAAGGTCCCTGAGTCTTGCAGACCCCCCCGAGAAGCTCTGGGAGTCTTCTGGACCCCCACAAGAAGGTCCCTGGGTCTTCCAGACCCCCATGAGGAGCTCCCTGGGTCTTCTAGAACCCCACAAGAAGCTCCCTGGGTCTTCCAGACCCTCATGAGAAGGTCCCCAGGTCTTGCAGGACCACATGAGGAGCTCCCTGGGTCTTCCAGACCCTCAAGAGAAGGTCCCCAGCTCTTGTAGAACCCCAAAAGAAGCTCCCTGGGTCTTGTAGAACCCCAAGAGAAGCTCCCTGGGTCTTCCAGACCCCCACAAGAAGGTCCCTGGGTCTTCCAAACCCCCACAAGAAGGTCCCCAGCTCTTGTAGAACCCCAAGAGAAGCTCCCTGAGTCTTCCAAACCCCCATGAGAACCTCCTGGGTCTTGTAGAACCCCACAAGAAGGTCCCCAGGTCTTGCAGAACCCCACAAGAAGGTTCCTGGGTCTTCCAAACCCCCACAAGAAGGTCCCCAGCTCTTGTAGAACCCCAAGAGAAGCTCCCTGGGTCTTCCAGACCCCCACGAGAAGGTTCCTGGGTCTTGTAGAACCCCAAGAGAAGCTGAAGGCCACGGAGCCTTCCCCCCCCTCCCTTCCTCTACCTCGATCTCCTCGATGGTGTGGACGATGAACATGTCCTGCAGGTCCTCCATGGCGCTCTCCATCCAGTTGTTGAAGGGGGCCGCCCTCTTGGCGTACTCCAGGTGCAGCTCGTCGATGGTCTCCAGCTGCTTCTCCGTTTTCTGCCGGGGAAGACACGGGGGAGTTAGGAGGCCAAGAACCCCCC
>NW_015091329.1:4652-5464 GCF_001431845.1 Calidris pugnax | reverse complement strand
CCTCCCAGACCTCCGTGTCCCTGTCCTGGGCTCCAGTGTCCCCACATCCTGCATCCCCATCCCAGACCATCCCCGTGTCCCCATCCCAGATCCTTGTGTCCCCATCCTGGACCCCACGGTCTTCATGTCCCTGTTCCAGATCCGCGTCCCCGTTCCAGACCTGTGTGTCCCTGTCCCAGATCCCTGTGTCCCTGTCCTGGACCCCAGTGTCCCCATGTCCCCATCCCAGATCCGTGTGTCCCCATCCCAGACCTGTGTCCGCGTCCCAGATCTCCGTGTCCCCATCCTGGACCCCAGTGTCCCCATGTCCCTGTCCCAGATCTGTGTCCCCCTCCCAGACCTCCATGTCCCTGTCCCAGCCTCCAGTGTCCCCATCCTGGGCTCTCGTGTCCCACATCCCCGTGTCCCCACCCCAGACCTGTGTGTCCCTGTCCCAGACCCCCGTGTCCCCGTCCTGGACCCCAGTGTCTTCATGTCCCTGTCCCAGATCCGTGTCCCCATCCCAGACCTCCATGTCCCTGTCCTGGACTCCAGTGTCCCCAAGTCCCACATCTCCGTGTCCCCCTCCCAGACCTGTGTGTCCCTGTCCTGCCTCCCACACCTCTGTGTCCCTGTCCTGGACTCCAGTGTCCCCATCCCGGGCTCCCGTGTCCCACATCCCCATGTCCCCATCCCAGACCTGTGTGTCCCTGTCACAGATCCCTGTGTCCCCAGGTCCCTGTCCTGGACTTCAGTGTCCCCAGGTCCCATATCCCCATGTCCCCATCCCAGACCATCCCTGTGTCCCCATCCCAGACCCGTGTGTCCCCGTC
>NW_015091329.1:0-1538 GCF_001431845.1 Calidris pugnax | reverse complement strand
CCCTAGCCGAACCCAGTGCCCCCATTGGGACCAGTGTCCTCAGTAGATCCCAATGCCCCCATCGGGATCAGAGTCCCCAGTGCGACCAGTGCCCCCAGCAGATCCCAGTTTCCCCAGTGGGACCAGTCACACCAATGCCCCCAGTGGGACCAGTGCCCCCAGTGAGACCAGTCACACTAGCAGACCCCAGTGCCCCCATTGGGACCAATGCCCCCAGTGGGACCAGTGCCACCAGCAGATCCCAGTGCCCCTATTGGGACCAGTGCCTCCATTGAGACCACTCATGCTAGTGTTCCTATTGAGACCAGTTCCCCCAGTGGGACCAGTCACACCAGTGGGACCAGTTCCCCCAGCAGATCCCAGTGGCCCCATTGGGACCAGTCACATCAGTGCCCCCATTGGGACCAGTGCCCCCAGAGGGACTGGTGTCCCCAGCAGATCCCAGTGCCCCCATTGGGACCAGTGCCCCCAGAGGGACCAGTCACACCAGTCCCTCCAGTGGGACCAGTGCTCCCAGTGGGACAGTCACACCAGTGGGACCAGTCCCTGAGCAGATCCCAGTGCCCCCATTGGGACCAGTCACACCAGTGCCCCCATTGGGACCAGTGTCCTCAGTAGATCCCAATGCCCCCATCAGGACCAGTGTCCCCAGTGCGACCAGTGCCCCCAGCAGATCCCAGTTTCCCCAAGTGGGACCAGTAACACCAGTGCCCCCATGGGGACCAGTTTCCCCAGTGGGACCAGTCACACCAGTGCTCCCAGTGGGACCAGTCCCCCCAGTGGGACCAGTGCCACCAGTGGGACCAGTGCCCTCATTGGAACCAGTGCCCCCAGTGGGACAGTCACACCAGTGGGACCAGTTACACCAGTTCCCCCAGCAGATCCCAGTGGCCCCATTGCGACCAGCACACGAGCAGATCCCAGTGAATCCACTGGGACCTAGTGCCCCAGTGGTACCAGTCACACCAGTGTCCCCCTTGGGACCAATGCCCCCAGTGGGACCAGTGCCCCCAGCAGATCCCAGTGCCCCCATTGGGACCAGTGCCTCTGTTGAGACCACTCGTGCTAGTGTTCCCATTGAGACCAGTTCCCCCAGTGGGGCCAGTCACACCAGTGCCCCCAATGGGACCAGTACCCCCAGTGGGACCAGTCACACCAATGGGACCAGTTCCCCCAGCAGATCCCAGTGGCCCCATTGGGACCAGTCACATCAGTGCCCCCAGAGGGACCAGTGTCCCCAGAGGGACCAGTGTCCCCAGCAGATCCCAGTGCCCCCATTGGGACCAGTACCCCCAGAGGGACCAGTCACACCAGTCCCTCCAGTGGGACCAGTGCTCCCAGTGGGACTAGTCCCCCCAGTGGGACCAGTGCCACCAGTGGGACCAGTGCCCTCAGCAGATCCCAGTGTCCTCATTGGAACCAGTGCCCCAGTGGGACAGTCACACCAGTGGGACCAGTTATACCAGTGTCCCCAGCATATCCCAGTGCCCCCATTGAGACCAGTCACAGCAGCAGATCCCAGTGAACCCACTGGGACC
>NW_015091328.1:20525-22296 GCF_001431845.1 Calidris pugnax | reverse complement strand
CCACGCGTGACCCCGCCCCTCCCCCTCCCCAGTAACTACCAAATAAACCAGTGACCAAAACCAGTGGGACCAGTGACTCCCAGTAACTCCCAGTGCCCCCCCCCCCAGTGCTCCCAGTGACACCTCCCCCCTCATACTGGTGCCGTGCTGCTCCCTACTGGTGCCTACTGGTGCCTACTGGTGCGTACTGGAGCCATACTGGTGCCTAATGGAGTCCCGGTGGTGCATACTGGTGCCATACTGGTGTGTACTGGTGCATACTGGTGCACACTGGTGCCATACTGGTGCCCTACCTGTGTGTACTGGTGCGTGCTGGAGCCATACTGGTGCCATACTGGTGCGTACTGGTACATACTGGCGCATACTGGTGCATACTGGTGCCCCACTGGTGCATACTGGTCCATACTGGTGCCCCACTGGCACATACTGGTGCATACTGGTGTGCTACTGGTGCATACTGGGGTCCTGGTGGTGCATACTGGTCTGTACTGGTGCCCTACTGGTGCATACTGGTGTGTACTGGTACATACTGGTTCATACTGGAGCCATACTGGTTCACACTGGTGTGTACTGGTCCCTACTGGTCCCTACTGGTGCATACTGGTGCCATACTGATGCCCCACAGGTGCCTACCGGTGCCATACTGGTCCATACTGGTCCATACGGGTATGTACTGGGGTGTACTGGTGCGTACTGGTGCCCACTGGAGCCATACTGGTCCATACTGGTTTGTACTGGTGCATACCAGTCCATACTGGTGCCCACTGGCCCATACTGGTTCCATACTGGTCCTTACTGGTGCATACTGGAGCCATACTGGTGCCATGCTGGAGCCATACTGGTGTGTACTGGTGCATACTGGTGCGTACTGGTGTGTACTGGTGCCATACTGGTACCATACTGGTGTGCTACTGGTGCATACTGGGGTCCTGGTGGTGCATACTGGTGCCATGCTGGTCCATACTGGTTCATACTGGTGCCTTACTGGTGTGTACTGGTCCATACTGGTCTCTACTGGTACATACTGGTGCCATACTGGTGCTATACTGGTGTGTACTGGAGCCATACTGGTGCGTACCGGAGCCATACTGGTCCGTACTGGTCCCTACTGGTGCATACTAGTGCATACTGGTGTGTACTGGTGCATACTGGTGCATACTGGTGCCATACTGGTGCCTTACTGGTGCATACTGGTGTGCTACTGGTGCATACTGGGGTCCTGGCTGTGCATACTGGTATATACTGGTGCCATACTGGTCCATACTGGTCCATACTGGTGCCATACTGGTCCATACTGGTGCGTACTGGAGCCATACTGGTGCGTACTGGCTTGTACTGGTCCATACTGGTCCATACTGGATCCATACTGGACCCCTACTGGTGTGTATTGGTGCGTACTGGTGCCCCACTGGTTTGTACTGGTGTGTACTGGAGCCATACTGGTGCATACTGGTGCATACTGGTGCATACTGGAATCATACTGGTGCATACTGGTGCCCACTGGAGCCATACTGGTCCATACTGGTTCATACTGGTGCCATACTGGTGTGTACTGGTCCATACTGGTCCATACTGGTCCCTACTGGAGCCATACTGGTCTATACTGGTCTATACTGGTCCCTACTGGTCCATACTGGTCGCTACTGGTGCGCACCCCCCTCTCCGGCGGCCAGGGAGCGCTCTGGCCCCGCCCCCTCCTCCCTGGCCCCGCCCCCTCCGCTCTGGCCACGCCCCCTCCTCCATGACCACGCTTCCTCCTTCCTGACCCCGC
>NW_015091328.1:14300-17506 GCF_001431845.1 Calidris pugnax | reverse complement strand
CTGGAGGTAACTGGGAGTTACTGGGAGCACTGGGAGGGGCACTGGAGGGGCACTGGGGGTAACTGGGAGTTACTGGCAGTTACTGGGGGGGCAGTGGGGGGGGCACTGGGGGTAACTGGGAGTAACTGGGAGTTACTGGGGTGGCCGTTGGTGACGGAGCCCCCTTGGTCCCAGAGGCCACCTCGGGTCCAGGAGCCACCGGGGCCACCAGGAGCCACGAGGCCACCAGAGATGCCACCACGGACCACGGATGGAGACCCAGGGCCACCAAGGCCACCAACCCCCGTGTCACCGACGTCCCCGAGGCCACCACGGACCTTGGACACGCCTCTGGGGCCACCAAGGCCACCACGGACCATGGATGGAGCTCTGGGGCCACCAGAGATGTCACCAAAGCCACCACAGACCACGGATGGAGCTCTGGGGCCACCAGGAACATGGGGGACACCAACACTTGTGGGGCCACCAAGGCCACCATGAGCTCTGGGGCCACCAGGGACACCAACACTTGTGTCACCGACGTCCCCGAGGACACCATGGACCTTGGACACATGTCTGAGGCCACCAAGGCCACCATGGGTCCTGGATGGAGCTCTGGGGCCACCAGGAACATGGGGGACACCAACACTTGTGGTGCCACCAAGGCCACCACGGACCACGGATGGAGCTCTGAGGCCACCAGAGATGTCACCAAGGCCACCACGGACCTTGGATGGAGCTCTGGGGCCACCAGGGACACCAACCCTCGTGTCACCAACGTCCCTGAGGCCACCATGGACCACAAATGGAGCTCTGAGGCCACCAGGGACACCAACACTTGTGTCACCAACATCCCTGAGGCCACCATGGACCACGGATGGAGCTCTGGGGCCACCAGGAACATGGGGGACACCAACACTTGTGGGGCCACCAAGGCCACCACGGACCACGGATGGAGCTCTGAGGCCACCAGAGATGTCACCAAGGCCACCACGGACCTTGGATGGAGCTCTGAGGCCACCAGGGACACCAACACTTGTGTCACCAACATCCCTGAGGCCACCATGGACCACGGATGGAGCTCTGGGGCCACCAGGAACATGGGGGACACCAACACTTGTGGGGCCACCAAGGCCACCACGGACCACGGATGGAGCTCTGAGGCCACCAGAGATGTGTCACCGACGTCCCCGAGGCCACCACGGACCTTGGACACGCCTCTGGGGCCACCAAGGCCACCACGGACCATGGATGGAGCTCTGGGGCCACCAGAGATGTCACCAAAGCCACCACAGACCACGGATGGAGCTCTGGGGCCACCAGGAACATGGGGGACACCAACACTTGTGGGGCCACCAAGGCCACCATGAGCTCTGGGGCCACCAGGGACACCAACACTTGTGTCACCGACGTCCCCGAGGACACCATGGACCTTGGACACATGTCTGAGGCCACCAAGGCCACCATGGGTCCTGGATGGAGCTCTGGGGCCACCAGGAACATGGGGGACACCAACACTTGTGGTGCCACCAAGGCCACCACGGACCACGGATGGAGCTCTGAGGCCACCAGAGATGTCACCAAGGCCACCACGGACCTTGGATGGAGCTCTGGGGCCACCAGGGACACCAACCCTCGTGTCACCAACGTCCCTGAGGCCACCATGGACCACAAATGGAGCTCTGAGGCCACCAGGGACACCAACACTTGTGTCACTGACGTCCCCGAGGAGACCATGGACCTTGGACACATGTCTGAGGCCACCAAGGCCACCATGGGCCTTGGATGGAGCTCTGAGGCCACCAGGGACACCAACACTTGTGTCACTGACGTCCCCGAGGAGACCATGGACCTTGGACACATGTCTGAGGCCACCAAGGCCACCATGGGCCTTGGATGGAGCTCTGAGGCCACCAGGGACACCAACACTTGTGTCACTGACGTCCCCGAGGAGACCATGGACCTTGGACACATGTCTGAGGCCACCAAGGCCACCATGGACCACGAATGGAGCTCTGAAGCCACCAGAGATGCCACCAAGGCCACCATGGGCCACGGATGGAGCTCTGGGGCCACCAGGAACATGGGGGACACCAACGTTTGTGGTGCCACCAAGGCCACCATGAGCTCTGGGGCCACCAGGGACACCAACACTTGTGTCACTGACGTCCCCGAGGACACCATGGACCTTGGACACATGTCTGAGGCCACCAAGGCCACCATGAGCTCTGGGGCCACCAGGGACACCAACACTTGTGTCACTGACGTCCCCGAGGACACCATGGACCTTGGACACATGTCTGAGGCCACCAAGGCCACCATGGGTCCTGGATGGAGCTCTAGGGCCACCAGGAACATGGGGGACACCAACACTTGTGGGGTCACCAAGGCCACCATGGACCACGAATGGAGCTCTGAAGCCACCAGAGATGCCACCAAGGCCACCACGGACTTTGGATGGAGCTCTGAAGCCACCAGAGATGCCCCCAAGGCCCCCACGCCCCACAACTGCACCAAGGCCACCATGAGCTGTGGATGGAGCTCTGAGGCCACCAGAGATGCCACCACGGACCTTGGATGGAGCTTTGAGGCCACCAGGGACACCAAAGACACCAACACTTGTGGTGCCACCAGTGTCACCAAGGCCACCACGCCCCACGGCTGGAGCTCTGATGCCACCAAACCAAGCATGGACCACGAATGGACCTCCGAGGCCACCAGAGATGCCACCAAGGCCACCACGGACCTTGGATGGAGCTCTGAGGCCACCAGGGACACTGGGGACACCAACGTTTGTGGTGCCACCAAGGCCACCATGAGCTGTGGATGGAGCTCTGAGGCCACCAGAGATGCCACCATGGACCTTGGATGGAGCTCTGATGCCCCCAAAACCACCTCCAGCTCTTCCACCCCCTCCACCGAACCCCCCTTAGATGCCACCTCGGTGGTGTCCCGAGCTGGAGGTTCTGGAAGTTCTGGAGGTCCTGGTGGCCCTGGAAGTTCTGGAGATGCTGGAGGTTCTGGAGGAGCTGGAGGTTTTGGTGGCCCTGGAGGTTCTGGAGATGGTGGTGGCCCTGGAGGTTCTGGTGGCCTTGGAGGTTGTGGAGGTTCTGGAAGTTCTGGAGGTCCTGGTGGTCTTGGAGGTCCTGGTGGTTCTGGAGGAGCTGGAGGTTCTGGTGGAGCTGGAGGTTCTGGTGATGGTGGTGGCCCTGTAGGTTTTGGAAGTT
>NW_015091328.1:4677-14229 GCF_001431845.1 Calidris pugnax | reverse complement strand
TGGGCCACGACGGGAGGAAGGGGGGACATCCCTTGGCACACGCCACCATGGCCTGCCTGGAGGAGGTGGCCAGGAGACAGAGGAGGGCCTGGGGGGGGGCCACGGGGGGAGGTCCTAGAGGTTCTGGAGGTCTTGGAGGTTTTGGAGGTTCTGGTGGAGCTGGAGGTTCTGGAGATGGTGGTGGCCTTGGAGGTTCTGGAGGTCGTGGAGATTCTGGTGGCCCCAGAGGTTCTGGTGATGGTGGTGGCCCTGGAGGTTTTGGAAGTTCTGGAAGTCCTGGAGGAGCTGGAGGTTCTAGAGGTTCTGGAGGTTCTGGTGGCCCCAGAGGTTCTGGAGGAGCTGGAGGTTTTGGAGGTCCTAGAGGTTCTGGAGGAGCTGGAGGTTCTGGAAGTTCTGGAGGTCCTGGTGGCCCTGGAAGTTCTGGAGATGCTGGAGGTTCTGGAGGAGCTGGAGGTTTTGGTGGCCCTGGAGGTTCTGGAGATGGTGGTGGCCCTGGAGGTTCTGGTGGCCTTGGAGGTTGTGGAGGTTCTGGAAGTTCTGGAGGTCCTGGTGGTTCTGGAGGAGCTGGAGGTTCTGGAGGAGCTGGAGGTTCTGGTGGCCCTGGAGGTTCTGGAGATGGTGGTGGTGCTGGAGGTTTTGGAAGTTCTGGAGGAGCTGGAGCTTCTGGAGGTTTTGGTGGCCGTGGAAGTTGGCCCTGGAGGTTTTGGAAGTTCTGGAAGTCCTGGAGGAGCTGGAGGTTCTAGAGGTTCTGGAGGTTCTGGTGGCCCCAGAGGTTCTGGAGGAGCTGGAGGTTTTGGAGGTCCTAGAGGTTCTGGAGGAGCTGGAGGTTCTGGAAGTTCTGGAGGTCCTGGTGGCCCTGGAAGTTCTGGAGATGCTGGAGGTTCTGGAGGAGCTGGAGGTTTTGGTGGTCTTGGAGGTTCTGGAGGAGCTGGAGGTCCTGGAGGTTCTGGGGGAGCTGGAGGGTCTGGAGATGGTGGTGGCCCTGGAGGTTCTGGTGGCCTTGGAGGTTGTGGAGGTTCTGGAAGTTCTGGAGGTCCTGGTGGTCTTGGAGGTCCTGGTGGTTCTGGAGGAGCTGGAGGTTCTGGTGGAGCTGGAGGTTCTGGTGATGGTGGTGGCCCTGGAGGTTTTGGAAGTTCTGGAAGTCCTGGAGGAGCTGGAGGTTCTAGAGGTTCTGGTGGCCCTGGAGGTTCTGGAGGTTCTGGTGGCCCCAGAGGTTCTGGAGGAGCTGGAGGTTTTGGTGGCCCTGGAGGAGCTGGAGGAGCTGGAGGTTCTGGAGGTCCTGGAGGAGCTGGAGGTTCTGGAGATGCTGGTGGTCTTGGAGGTTTTGGTGGCCCCAGAGGTTCTGGAGGAGCTGGAGGTTCTGGAAGTTCTGGAGGTCCTAGAGCTTTTGGAGGTCCTGGTGGTCTTGGAGGAGCTGGAGGTTCTGGAGGTCTTGGAGGTTCTGGAGGTTTTGGTGGTTCTGGAGGTTCTGGAAGTTCTGGAGGTCCTAGAGCTTTTGGAGGTCCTGGTGGTCTTGGAGGTTCTGGAGCATCTGGAGGAGCTGGTGGAGCTGGAGGTTCTGGAAGTTCTGGAGGATCTGGAGGTTCTAGAGGTTCTGCTGGTCTTGGAGGTTCTGGTGGCCTTGGACTGGAGATGGTGGTGGCCCTGGAGGTTCTGGAGGTTTTGGAGGTTCTGGTGGCCTTGGAGGTTTTGGAGGTCCTGGTGGTCTTGGAGGTTCTGGAGCATCTGGAGGAGCTGGTGGAGCTGGAGGTTCTGGAAGTTCTGGAGGTTTTGGTGGTTCTGGTGGCCCTGGAGATGCTGGTACCCCTATGGACATTGATGATCCTGAAGGTCTTGGTGGCCCTGGAGGTTCTGGAGATCCTGGTGGCCCTGAAAGTTCTGGAGGCCCTAGAAGTTCTGGAAGTTCTGGAGGCCCTGGAAGTTCTGGAGGTCTTTGTGGCCCCGGAGGTCTTGGTGGCCCTGGAAGTTCTGGAGATCCTGGTGGCTCTGATGGCCCTGGAAGTCTTGGTGACCCTGGAAGTTCTGAAAGTTCTAGAGGCCCTGGAAGTCTTGGTGGCCCTGGAGGTCTTGGTGGCCCTGGAAGTTCTGGAGATCTTGGTGGCCCTGGTGGCCCTGGAAGTTCTGGAGATCCTGGTGGCCCTGGTGACCCTGGAGGTCTTGGTGACCCTGGAAGTTCTGGAGATCCTGGTGACCTTGGTGGCCCTGGAAGTTCTAGAGGCCCTGGAAGTTCTGGATGTTCTGGAAGTTCTGGTGACCCTGATGGCCCCGGAAGTTCTGGAAGTTCTGGAGATCCTGGTAGCCTTGGAGGTCTTGGTGGCCCTGATGACCCTGGTGACCCCGGTGGCCCCGGTGGCCCCGAGGCGCTGGGGGGCTACCTGTGCGTGGGCTGTGACGTGTACCTGACGCGGGAGCCCTGCGCTCTCTGCGCCATGGCCTTGGTCCACGCCCGCGTCCGCCGCGTCCTCTTCTGGCTCCCCACCCCCCAGGGCGCCCTCAGCACCCGCTACGGCCTCCACGGCCGCCGGGGCCTCAACCACCGCTACCGCGCCTACGGCGGCGTCGCCCCCCAACCGCCCCCCCCCACCCCCCAATAAAGGACTGGGAGCCCCAATGGGGCGACTGGGACAACTGGGAGGCCTCGGAGATCTGGGTCTGGGAGATCTAGGAGGCCCTTGAAGGTCCTTGAGGAGCCATGAGGCCTAGAAGGTCCATGAGGCCTAGAAGGCCCATGATGTTTCTGAGACCCATGGAGGTCCTTGAAGGCCAGAAGATCCATGAGGGCCAGAAGGTCCATGATGTTTCTGAGGTCCATAGGGGTCCATGAGGCCTAGAAGGTCCTTGAGGGCCAGAAGGTCCATGAGGCCTAGAAGGTCCATGAGGGCCAGAAGGTCCAAGAGGGTCAGAAGGTTCTTGGGGTCCATGAGGGTCAGAAGGTCCATGAGGGCCAGAAGGTCCATGATGTTTCTGAGGTCCATAGGGGTCCATGAGGGCCAGAAGGTCCATGAGGGCCAGAAGGTCCTTGAGGCCTAGAAGGTCCCTGAGGGCCAGAAGGTCCTTGAAGAGTAGAAGGTCCATGACACCCAACAGGTCCATGAGGGCCAGAAGGTCCATGAGGGCTAGAAGGTCCATGAGGGCCAGAAGATCCTTGGGGTCCATGAGGGCCAGAAGGTCCACAAGGCCCATGAGGAGCCATGAGGGCCAGAAGGTCTATGATGTTTCTGAGGCCTAGAAGGTCCATGAGGGCCAGAAGGTCCATAAGGAGTAGAAGGTCCAAGAGGGTCAGAAGGTCCATGAGGGTCCTGAAGCCCATGGGGGTCCATGAGGGCCAGAAGGTCCATGAGGGGCAGAAGGTCCATGGGGAGTAGAAGGTCCATGAGGGTCAGAAGGTCCATGAGGGGCAGAAGTTCCTTGAGGAGTAGAAGGTCCATAGGGACTAGAAGGTCCATGAGGACCAGAAGGTCCATGAGGGCCAGAAGGTCCATGATGTTTCTGAGGCCCATGGGGGTCCATAGGACTAGAAGGTCCATGAGGGCAGAAGGTCCTTGGGGTCCACGGCCTCCACGGCCGCCGGGGCCTCAACCACCGCTACCGCGCCTACGGCGGCATCGCCCCCCAACCGCCCCCCCCCGCCCTGGAGGAGCTGGAGGTTCTGGAAGTTCTGGAGGATCTGGAGGTTCTAGAGGTTCTGCTGGTCTTGGAGGTTCTGGTGGCCTTGGAGGTTTTGGAGGTCCTGGTGGTCTTGGAGGTTCTGGAGCATCTGGAGGAGCTGGTGGAGCTGGAGGTTCTGGAAGTTCTGGAGGTTTTGGTGGTTCTGGTGGCCCTGGAGATGCTGGTACCCCTATGGACATTGATGATCCTGAAGGTCTTGGTGGCCCTGGAGGTTCTGGAGATCCTGGTGGCCCTGAAAGTTCTGGAGGCCCTAGAAGTTCTGGAAGTTCTGGAGGCCCTGGAAGTTCTGGAGGTCTTTGTGGCCCCGGAGGTCTTGGTGGCCCTGGAAGTTCTGGAGATCCTGGTGGCCCTGGTGACCCTGGAGGTCTTGGTGACCCTGGAAGTTCTGGAGATCCTGGTGACCTTGGTGGCCCTGGAAGTTCTAGAGGCCCTGGAAGTTCTGGATGTTCTGGAAGTTCTGGTGACCCTGATGGCCCCGGAAGTTCTGGAAGTTCTGGAGATCCTGGTAGCCTTGGAGGTCTTGGTGGCCCTGATGACCCTGGTGACCCCGGTGGCCCCGGTGGCCCCGAGGCGCTGGGGGGCTACCTGTGCGTGGGCTGTGACGTGTACCTGACGCGGGAGCCCTGCGCTCTCTGCGCCATGGCCTTGGTCCACGCCCGCGTCCGCCGCGTCCTCTTCTGGCTCCCCACCCCCCAGGGCGCCCTCAGCACCCGCTACGGCCTCCACGGCCGCCGGGGCCTCAACCACCGCTACCGCGCCTACGGCGGCGTCGCCCCCCAACCGCCCCCCCCCACCCCCCAATAAAGGACTGGGAGCCCCAATGGGGCGACTGGGACAACTGGGAGGCCTCGGAGATCTGGGTCTGGGAGATCTAGGAGGCCCTTGAAGGTCCTTGAGGAGCCATGAGGCCTAGAAGGTCCATGAGGCCTAGAAGGCCCATGATGTTTCTGAGACCCATGGAGGTCCTTGAAGGCCAGAAGATCCATGAGGGCCAGAAGGTCCATGATCGCCCCCCAACCGCCCCCCCCCGCCCCCCAATAAAGGACTGGGAGCCCCAATGGGGCGACTGGGACAACTGGGAGGCCTCGGAGATCTGGGTCTGGGAGATCTAGGAGGCCCTTGAAGGTCCTTGAGGAGCCATGAGGCCTAGAAGGTCCATGAGGCCTAGAAGGCCCATGATGTTTCTGAGACCCATGGAGGTCCTTGAAGGCCAGAAGATCCATGAGGGCCAGAAGGTCCATGATGTTTCTGAGGTCCATAGGGGTCCATGAGGCCTAGAAGGTCCTTGAGGGCCAGAAGGTCCATGAGGCCTAGAAGGTCCATGAGGGCCAGAAGGTCCAAGAGGGTCAGAAGGTTCTTGGGGTCCATGAGGGTCAGAAGGTCCATGAGGGCCAGAAGGTCCATGATGTTTCTGAGGTCCATAGGGGTCCATGAGGGCCAGAAGGTCCATGAGGGCCAGAAGGTCCTTGAGGCCTAGAAGGTCCCTGAGGGCCAGAAGGTCCTTGAAGAGTAGAAGGTCCATGACACCCAACAGGTCCATGAGGGCCAGAAGGTCCATGAGGGCTAGAAGGTCCATGAGGGCCAGAAGATCCTTGGGGTCCATGAGGGCCAGAAGGTCCACAAGGCCCATGAGGAGCCATGAGGGCCAGAAGGTCTATGATGTTTCTGAGGCCTAGAAGGTCCATGAGGGCCAGAAGGTCCATAAGGAGTAGAAGGTCCAAGAGGGTCAGAAGGTCCATGAGGGTCCTGAAGCCCATGGGGGTCCATGAGGGCCAGAAGGTCCATGAGGGGCAGAAGGTCCATGGGGAGTAGAAGGTCCATGAGGGTCAGAAGGTCCATGAGGGGCAGAAGTTCCTTGAGGAGTAGAAGGTCCATAGGGACTAGAAGGTCCATGAGGACCAGAAGGTCCATGAGGGCCAGAAGGTCCATGATGTTTCTGAGGCCCATGGGGGTCCATAGGACTAGAAGGTCCATGAGGGCAGAAGGTCCTTGGGGTCCACGGCCTCCACGGCCGCCGGGGCCTCAACCACCGCTACCGCGCCTACGGCGGCATCGCCCCCCAACCGCCCCCCCCCGCCCCCCAATAAAGGACTGGGAGCACCAATGGGGCAACTGGGACAACTGGGAGGCCTTGGAGGTCTGGGAGATCTAGGAGGCCCTTGAAGGTCCATGAGGGGCCACAAGGCCTAGAAGGTCCTTGAGGACTAGAAGGTCCATGAGGGCCAGAAGGTCCATGGGGAGTAGAAGGTCCCTGAGGGCCAGAAGGTCCATGAGGGTCCTGAAGCACATGGGGGTCCATGAGGGGCAGAAGGTCCTTGGGGGCCAGAAGGTCCTTGAGGGCCAGAAGATCCTTGGGGTCCATGAGGGCCAGAAGGTCCACAAGACCCATGGGGGTCCATGACGGCCAGAAGGTCCATGACACCCAACAGGTCCATGAGGGCCAGAAGGTCCACAAGGACTAGAAGGTGCATGAGGACTAGAAGGTCCATGAGGGCCAGAAGGTCCTTGAGGCCTAGAAGGTCCCTGAGGGCCAGAAGGTCCATGAGGAGTAGAAGGTCCATGAGGGCCATGGGGGTCCTTGAGGGCCAGAAGGTCCTTGAGGCCTAGAAGGTCCATGAGGGCCAGAAGGTCCACAAGGCCCATGAGGAGCCATGAGGGCCAGAAGGTCTATGATGTTTCTGAGGCCTAGAAGGTCCATGAGGGCCAGAAGGTCCATAAGGAGTAGAAGGTCCAAGAGGGTCAGAAGGTCCATGAGGGTCCTGAAGCCCATGGGGGTCCATGAGGGCCAGAAGGTCCATGAGGGGCAGAAGGTCCATGGGGAGTAGAAGGTCCATGAGGGTCAGAAGGTCCATGAGGGGCAGAAGTTCCTTGAGGAGTAGAAGGTCCATAGGGACTAGAAGGTCCATGAGGACCAGAAGGTCCATGAGGGCCAGAAGGTCCATGATGTTTCTGAGGCCCATGGGGGTCCATAGGACTAGAAGGTCCATGAGGGCAGAAGGTCCTTGGGGTCCACGGCCTCCACGGCCGCCGGGGCCTCAACCACCGCTACCGCGCCTACGGCGGCGTCGCCCCCCAACCGCCCCCCCCCGCCCCCCAATAAAGGACTGGGAGCCCCAATGGGGCGACTGGGACAACTGGGAGGCCTCGGAGATCTGGGTCTGGGAGATCTAGGAGGCCCTTGAAGGTCCTTGAGGAGCCATGAGGCCTAGAAGGTCCATGAGGCCTAGAAGGCCCATGATGTTTCTGAGACCCATGGAGGTCCTTGAAGGCCAGAAGATCCATGAGGGCCAGAAGGTCCATGATGTTTCTGAGGTCCATAGGGGTCCATGAGGCCTAGAAGGTCCTTGAGGGCCAGAAGGTCCATGAGGCCTAGAAGGTCCATGAGGGCCAGAAGGTCCAAGAGGGTCAGAAGGTTCTTGGGGTCCATGAGGGTCAGAAGGTCCATGAGGGCCAGAAGGTCCATGATGTTTCTGAGGTCCATAGGGGTCCATGAGGGCCAGAAGGTCCATGAGGGCCAGAAGGTCCTTGAGGCCTAGAAGGTCCCTGAGGGCCAGAAGGTCCTTGAAGAGTAGAAGGTCCATGACACCCAACAGGTCCATGAGGGCCAGAAGGTCCATGAGGGCTAGAAGGTCCATGAGGGCCAGAAGATCCTTGGGGTCCATGAGGGCCAGAAGGTCCACAAGGCCCATGAGGAGCCATGAGGGCCAGAAGGTCTATGATGTTTCTGAGGCCTAGAAGGTCCATGAGGGCCAGAAGGTCCATAAGGAGTAGAAGGTCCAAGAGGGTCAGAAGGTCCATGAGGGTCCTGAAGCCCATGGGGGTCCATGAGGGCCAGAAGGTCCATGAGGGGCAGAAGGTCCATGGGGAGTAGAACATTATCAATGACCAGTACAGACCAGTACGGACCATTATGGACCAGTACACACCAGTACAAACCACCACAGACCAGTACAGACCAGTACGGACCATTGTCAATGACCAGTAAAGACCAGTACAAACAAGTACAAACCAGTACAAACCAGTACAGCCCAGTACAAACCAGTATACACCAGTGCACACCAGTACAGACCAGTACAGACCAGTACGGACCAGTGCAGACGATTGTCAATGACCAGTGCAGACCAGTATGGACCAGTGCAGACCAGTACAGACCAGTACGGACCAGTACACACCAGTATGGACCAGGGCAGACCATTGTCAATGACCAGTGCAGACCAGTACAGACCAGTATGGGCTGTTATGGACCAGTACAGACAGTAGTACAGACCAGTACAGACCAGTACTGACCATTGTCAATGACCAGTACAGACCAGTACGGACCAGTACAGACCAGTATGAACCATTATGGACCAGTACGGACCAGTGTGGACCAGTACAGCCCAGTACAAACCAGTGCAGACCATTGTCAATGACCAGTACAGACCAGTACGGACCAGTACAGACCAGTATGAACCATTATGGACCAGTACGGACCAGTGTGGACCAGTACAGCCCAGTACAAACCAGTGCAGACCATTGTCAATGACCAGTACAGACCAGTACGGACCAGTACAGACCAGTATGAACCATTATGGACCAGTACGGACCAGTGTGGACCAGTACAGCCCAGTACAAACCAGTGCAGACCATTGTCAATGACCAGTACAGACCAGTACGGACCAGTACAGACCAGTATGAACCATTATGGACCAGTACGGACCAGTGTGGACCAGTACAGCCCAGTACAAACCAGTGCAGACCATTGTCAATGACCAGTACAGACCAGTACGGACCAGTACAGACCAGTATGAACCATTATGGACCAGTACGGACCAGTGTGGACCAGTACAGCCCAGTACAAACCAGTGCAGACCATTGTCAATGACCAGTACAGACCAGTACGGACCAGTACAGACCAGTATGAACCATTATGGACCAGTACGGACCAGTGTGGACCAGTACAGCCCAGTACAAACCAGTGCAGACCATTGTCAATGACCAGTACAGACCAGTACGGACCAGTACAGACCAGTATGAACCATTATGGACCAGTACGGACCAGTGTGGACCAGTACAGCCCAGTACAAACCAGTGCAGACCATTGTCAATGACCAGTACAGACCAGTACGGACCAGTACAGACCAGTATGAACCATTATGGACCAGTACGGACCAGTGTGGACCAGTACAGCCCAGTACAAACCAGTGCAGACCATTGTCAATGACCAGTACAGACCAGTACGGACCAGTACAGACCAGTACAGACCACTATGGACCAGTACAGGCCATTGTTAATGACCAGTACAGACCAGTATGGGCCATTATGGACCAGTACAGACCGTAGTAGACCAGTACAGACCAGTACACACCAGTACAAACCAGTTCAGACCAGTACACACCAGTACAAACCATTATCAATGACCAGTAAAGACCAGTACACACCAGTACAAACCAGTACAGCCCAGTACAGACCAGTACAAACCAGTTCAGACCAGTACACACCAGTACAAACCATTATCAATGACCAGTAAAGACCAGTACACACCAGTACAAACCAGTACAGACCAGTACAGACCAGTAAGGGGTCATTATGGACCAGCACAGACCAGTACAGACCATTATCAATGACCAGTACGGACCAGTACACACCAGTATGGACCAGTACGGACCAGTACAAACCAGTACAGCCCAGTACATCCCAGTACAGCCCAGTACAAACCAGTTCCCCCCCATCCCCCGTCTCTCCCCACTCCCTCGGGGCAGCGCCGGGGAGGGGGCGTGGCCAGGAGCCGGAGGGGGCGTGGCCAAAATCCTGGTGGGCGTGGCCAGGACCCGGGGGCGTGGCCAGAAGCGCGGGGGGCGCAACCAGCAATGGAGGGGGGCGTGGCCACGAATCGGGGGGCGT
>NW_015091328.1:0-1331 GCF_001431845.1 Calidris pugnax | reverse complement strand
GAGTGGGGGTCGCCGTGATGTGGGGGGAGGGGCGCGGGGATCCCGTCCCGCCGGGGGTGGCGTGTCCGGTATCGTCAGTGCGGTACATCCTGACCTGCCCCGCCCCCTTTTTATAGGGACGGGCAGCACGTGATGAGCGCGGCGTGATGACGTAATGATTACGTTCACGGAGCGGGTGGGCGGGGAAATAAGGCAACAACCAAGCCCCGCCCACCCCAACGCCTCTGATTGCGCCTGCGCGGGGCGGGGCCGGAAGTGCCGCCAAGGAGGAGGGGCCTCAGGTGGCCACGCCCCCGGGGAGGGGCGGGAAATCAAGGGGGTGGTGCTTGGAGTGGCCACGCCCCTTGTAGGGCTCTATGGGGGGGGTATTAACCCTGCGGTGACCGGATACTGGCCCAGTTTGACCAGTTACCGGCCCAGTAACACCAGTTTGAGGCCCAATGGGACCAGTTACTGGCCCAGTACGACCAGTTACAGACCAGTTTGACCAGTTACTGGTCCAGTATCACCAGTTAACGGCCCAATGTGACCAGTTACTGACCAGTATGACCAGTTACCGCCCAGTACGACCAGTTACCAACCCAGTTTGACCAGTTACTGGCCCAGTATCACCAGTTAACGGCCCAATGTGACCAGTTACTGACCAGTATGACCAGTTCTGGTCCAGTTTGACCAGTTACTGCCCCAATGTGACCAGTTACAGACCAGTTCAACCAGTTACTGGACCAGTATGACCAGTTACTGCCCCAATGTGACCAGTTACAGACCAGTTCAACCAGTTACTGGACCAGTATGACCAGTTACTGCCCCAATGTGACCAGTTACAGACCAGTTCAACCAGTTACTGGACCAGTATGACCAGTTACTGCCCCAATGTGACCAGTTACAGACCAGTTCAACCAGTTACTGGACCAGTATGACCAGTTACTGCCCCAATGTGACCAGTTACAGACCAGTTCAACCAGTTACTGGACCAGTATGACCAGTTACTGCCCCAATGTGACCAGTTACAGACCAGTTCAACCAGTTACTGGACCAGTATGACCAGTTACTGCCCCAATGTGACCAGTTACAGACCAGTTCAACCAGTTACTGGACCAGTATGACCAGTTACTGCCCCAATGTGACCAGTTACAGACCAGTTCAACCAGTTACTGGACCAGTATGACCAGTTACTGCCCCAATGTGACCAGTTACAGACCAGTTCAACCAGTTACTGGACCAGTATGACCAGTTACTGCCCCAATGTGACCAGTTACAGACCAGTTCAACCAGTTACTGGACCAGTATGACCAGTTACTGGCCCAGTATCACCAGTTAACGGCCCAATG
>NW_015091327.1:25188-32582 GCF_001431845.1 Calidris pugnax | reverse complement strand
CCCCAGGTGAGCTGAGGGACAAGGGGTGCTCCTTGGGGACAAGAGGGGGGACAAGAGGTGCCCCTTAGGGTTATGGGGTCTCCCTTAGGGACAAGGGGGGGTTAAGGGGTGCTCCCTGGGGACAAGGGGTGCCCCAGAGTGTCCCAAGTGAGCTGAGGGACAGGGAGTGCCCCTTGGGGACAAGGCGGGGTTAAGGGGTGCCCAAAGAGACAAGGGGTGCCCCTTAGGGACAAGGGGTGCCCCAGGGTGCCCCAGGTGAGCTGAGGGACAAGGGGTGCCCCTTGGGGACAAGGGGTGTCTGAGGGGACAAGGGGTGCCCAAACGGACGTGGGGTTCCCTGTGGGGACAAGGGGGGGTTAAGGGGTGCCCCTTCGTGGCCACGCTGGCCCGTGGCTACCGCCTCAAGCTCTTCCTCGACCAGTTCGGCATCCCCGCCTGCGCCCTCAGCGCCCAGCTCCCCGCACGCTCCCGGTAACAGCCCCCCCCAAAGCTGGGAGAAATGGGGGGGCACTGGGGGACAAGGGGGGGTTAAGGGGTGCCCTAAGGGATATGGGGTGCCCCAGAGTGTCCCAAGTGAGCTGAGGGACATGGGGTGCTCCTTAGGGACAAGGGGTGCCCAGGGGGCAAGGGGTGCCCCAGGGTGCCCCAGGTGAGGTGAGGGACAAGGGGTGCCCCGAGAGGACAAGGAGGGTTTAAGGGGTGCCCTTAGGGACATGGGGTGCCCCTTGGGGACAAGGGGTGCCTGGGGGTGCCCAAAGTGAACTGAGGGACATGGAGTGCCCCTAAGGGACAAGGGGTGCCCCAGAGTGTCCCAAGTGAGCTGAGGGACAAGGGGTGCCCCTTAGGGCCATGGGGGGGTTAAGGGGTGCCCAAAGAGACAAGGGGTGCCCCTTGGGCATCAGGGGGTTTAAGGGGTGCCTAAAGGGACATGGGGTGCACCTTAGGGACAAGGGGTGCCCCAGAGTGTCCCAAGTGAGCTGAGGGACATGGGGTGCCCCTTGGGGACAAGGGGTGCCCCCTGGGGACAAGGGGGGGGGATAAGGGGTGCCCTAAGGGATATGGGGTGCCCCTTAGGGACAAGGGGTGCCCCAGGGTGCCCTAAGTGAGCTGAGGGACATGGGGTGCCCCTTAGGGACATGGGGGGGATAAGGGGTGCCCAAAGGGACATGGGGTGCTCCTTGGGGACAAGGGGGGTAAAAGGGGTGCCCTAAGGGACATGGGGTGCCCGAAGAGACAAGGGGTGCCCCTTAGGGACAAGGGATGCCCCAGGGTGCCCCAGGTGAGCTGAGGGACAAGGGGTGCCCCTTGGGGACAAGGGGTGTCTGAGGGGACAAGGGGTGCCCAAACGGACGTGGGGTTCCCTGTGGGGACAAGGGGGGGTTAAGGGGTGCCCCTTCGTGGCCACGCTGGCCCGTGGCTACCGCCTCAAGCTCTTCCTCGACCAGTTCGGCATCCCCGCCTGCGCCCTCAGCGCCCAGCTCCCCGCACGCTCCCGGTAACAGCCCCCCCCAAAGCTGGGAGAAATGGGGGGGCACTGGGGGACAAGGGGGGGTTAAGGGGTGCCCTAAGGGATATGGGGTGCCCCAGAGTGTCCCAAGTGAGCTGAGGGACATGGGGTGCTCCTTAGGGACAAGGGGTGCCCAGGGGGCAAGGGGTGCCCCAGGGTGCCCCAGGTGAGGTGAGGGACAAGGGGTGCCCCGAGAGGACAAGGAGGGTTTAAGGGGTGCCCTTAGGGACATGGGGTGCCCCTTGGGGACAAGGGGTGCCTGGGGGTGCCCAAAGTGAACTGAGGGACATGGAGTGCCCCTAAGGGACAAGGGGTGCCCCAGAGTGTCCCAAGTGAGCTGAGGGACAAGGGGTGCCCCTTAGGGCCATGGGGGGGTTAAGGGGTGCCCAAAGAGACAAGGGGTGCCCCTTGGGCATCAGGGGGTTTAAGGGGTGCCTAAAGGGACATGGGGTGCACCTTAGGGACAAGGGGTGCCCCAGAGTGTCCCAAGTGAGCTGAGGGACATGGGGTGCCCCTTGGGGACAAGGGGTGCCCCCTGGGGACAAGGGGGGGGGATAAGGGGTGCCCTAAGGGATATGGGGTGCCCCTTAGGGACAAGGGGTGCCCCAGGGTGCCCTAAGTGAGCTGAGGGACATGGGGTGCCCCTTAGGGACATGGGGGGGATAAGGGGTGCCCAAAGGGACATGGGGTGCTCCTTGGGGACAAGGGGGGTAAAAGGGGTGCCCTAAGGGACATGGGGTGCCCGAAGAGACAAGGGGTGCCCCTTAGGGACAAGGGATGCCCCAGGGTGCCCCAGGTGAGCTGAGGGACAAGGGGTGCCCCTTGGGGACAAGGGGTGTCTGAGGGGACAAGGGGTGCCCAAACGGACGTGGGGTTCCCTGTGGGGACAAGGGGGGGTTAAGGGGTGCCCCTTCGTGGCCACGCTGGCCCGTGGCTACCGCCTCAAGCTCTTCCTCGACCAGTTCGGCATCCCCGCCTGCGCCCTCAGCGCCCAGCTCCCCGCACGCTCCCGGTAACAGCCCCCCCAATGGGAGAAATGGGGGGGTCCTGGGGGACAAGGGGGGGATAAGGGGTGCCCTAAGGGATATGGGGTGCCCCAGAGTGTCCCAAGTGAGCTGAGGGACATGGGGTGCTCCTTAGGGACAAGGGGTGCCCAGGGGGCAAGGGGTGCCCCAGGGTGCCCCAGGTGAGGTGAGGGACAAGGGGTGCCCCGAGAGGACAAGGAGGGTTTAAGGGGTGCCCTTAGGGACATGGGGTGCCCCTTGGGGACAAGGGGTGCCTGGGGGTGCCCAAAGTGAACTGAGGGACATGGAGTGCCCCTAAGGGACAAGGGGTGCCCCAGAGTGTCCCAAGTGAGCTGAGGGACATGGGGTGCCCCTTGGGGACAAGGGGTGTCTGAGGGGACCAGGGGTGCCCCTTAGGGACGAGGGGGGATAAGGGGTGCCCTAAGGGATATGGGGTGCCCTAAGGGATATGGGGTGCCCCTTGGGGACAAGGGGGGCATAAGGGGTGCCCTTTAGGGACAAGGGGTGCCTGGGGGTGCCCCAAGTGAGCTGAGGGACACGGGGTGCCCCTTGGGGACAAGGGGGGGTTAAGGGGTGCCCGAAGAGACAAGGGGTGCCCCTTAGGGACAAGGGGGGCATAAGGGATGCCCAAAGGGACATGGGGTGCCCAAAGACACAAGGGGTGCCCCTTAGGGATGAGGTGCCCAGGGGGACAAGGGGTGCCCCAGGGTACCCCAGGTGCGCTGAGGGACAAGGGGTGCCCCCTGGGGACAAGGGGGGGATAAGGGGTGCCCAAAGGGACATGGGGTGCCCCTTGGGGACAAGGGTTTGGGGGGGTCTGAGGGCCATTTTTGGGGGGGTCCAAGGGCCATTTTTTGGGGGGGGCAGAGCGTGCCCAGAACTGGGGGGCCACCAGTTTGAGGGTGTGTGACAACATTGCCCCCCCTCCTCCTTTTCCTCCTCCTCCTCCTCCTCCTCCCTCCCCGTGGTCCCAGGTGACGCTGTGTCCCCCGGAGCCCCAGCTCCCCAGTATGTCCCAGTTGTCCCAGTTCGTGGTGCGGTGCGGGACGGAGGAGGACAAGTTCCTGCTGCTCTACGCCCTGCTCAAGCTGCGGCTGCTGCGGGGCCGGGCCCTGCTCTTCGTGGCCACGCTGGCCCGTGGCTACCGCCTCAAGCTCTTCCTCGACCAGTTCGGCATCCCCGCCTGCGCCCTCAACGCCCAGCTCCCCGCACGCTCCCGGTAACAGCCCCCCCAATGGGAGAAATGGGGGGGCACTGGGGGACAAGGGGGGGATAAGGGGTGCCCTAAGGGACATGGAGTGCTCCACAGGGATAAGGGGTGCCCCTTGGGGACATGGGGGGGTTAAGGGGTGCCCAAAGGGACATGGGGTGACTGAGGGGACAAGGGGGGTTAAGGGGTGCCCTAAGGGACATGGGGTGCCCCTTGGGGACAAGAGGTGCCCCAGGGTGCCCCAGGTGAGCTGAGGGACAAGGGGTGCTCCTTGGGGACAAGAGGGGGGACAAGAGGTGCCCCTTAGGGTTATGGGGTCTCCCTTAGGGACAAGGGGGGGTTAAGGGGTGCTCCCTGGGGACAAGGGGTGCCCCAGAGTGTCCCAAGTGAGCTGAGGGACAGGGAGTGCCCCTTGGGGACAAGGCGGGGTTAAGGGGTGCCCAAAGAGACAAGGGGTGCCCCTTAGGGACAAGGGATGCCCCAGGGTGCCCCAGGTGAGCTGAGGGACAAGGGGTGCCCCTTGGGGACAAGGGGTGTCTGAGGGGACAAGGGGTGCCCAAACGGACGTGGGGTTCCCTGTGGGGACAAGGGGGGGTTAAGGGGTGCCCCTTCGTGGCCACGCTGGCCCGTGGCTACCGCCTCAAGCTCTTCCTCGACCAGTTCGGCATCCCCGCCTGCGCCCTCAGCGCCCAGCTCCCCGCACGCTCCCGGTAACAGCCCCCCCCAAAGCTGGGAGAAATGGGGGGGTCCTGGGGGACAAGGGGGGGATAAGGGGTGCCCTAAGGGATATGGGGTGCCCCAGAGTGTCCCAAGTGAGCTGAGGGACATGGGGTGCTCCTTAGGGACAAGGGGTGCCCAGGGGGCAAGGGGTGCCCCAGGGTGCCCCAGGTGAGGTGAGGGACAAGGGGTGCCCCGAGAGGACAAGGAGGGTTTAAGGGGTGCCCTTAGGGACATGGGGTGCCCCTTGGGGACAAGGGGTGCCTGGGGGTGCCCAAAGTGAACTGAGGGACATGGAGTGCCCCTAAGGGACAAGGGGTGCCCCAGAGTGTCCCAAGTGAGCTGAGGGACAAGGGGTGCCCCTTAGGGCCATGGGGGGGTTAAGGGGTGCCCAAAGAGACAAGGGGTGCCCCTTGGGCATCAGGGGGTTTAAGGGGTGCCTAAAGGGACATGGGGTGCACCTTAGGGACAAGGGGTGCCCCAGAGTGTCCCAAGTGAGCTGAGGGACATGGGGTGCCCCTTGGGGACAAGGGGTGCCCCCTGGGGACAAGGGGGGGGGATAAGGGGTGCCCTAAGGGATATGGGGTGCCCCTTAGGGACAAGGGGTGCCCCAGGGTGCCCTAAGTGAGCTGAGGGACATGGGGTGCCCCTTAGGGACATGGGGGGGATAAGGGGTGCCCAAAGGGACATGGGGTGCTCCTTGGGGACAAGGGGGGTAAAAGGGGTGCCCTAAGGGACATGGGGTGCCCGAAGAGACAAGGGGTGCCCCTTAGGGACAAGGGATGCCCCAGGGTGCCCCAGGTGAGCTGAGGGACAAGGGGTGCCCCTTGGGGACAAGGGGTGTCTGAGGGGACAAGGGGTGCCCAAACGGACGTGGGGTTCCCTGTGGGGACAAGGGGGGGTTAAGGGGTGCCCCTTCGTGGCCACGCTGGCCCGTGGCTACCGCCTCAAGCTCTTCCTCGACCAGTTCGGCATCCCCGCCTGCGCCCTCAGCGCCCAGCTCCCCGCACGCTCCCGGTAACAGCCCCCCCCAAAGCTGGGAGAAATGGGGGGGCACTGGGGGACAAGGGGGGGTTAAGGGGTGCCCTAAGGGATATGGGGTGCCCCAGAGTGTCCCAAGTGAGCTGAGGGACATGGGGTGCTCCTTAGGGACAAGGGGTGCCCAGGGGGCAAGGGGTGCCCCAGGGTGCCCCAGGTGAGGTGAGGGACAAGGGGTGCCCCGAGAGGACAAGGAGGGTTTAAGGGGTGCCCTTAGGGACATGGGGTGCCCCTTGGGGACAAGGGGTGCCTGGGGGTGCCCAAAGTGAACTGAGGGACATGGAGTGCCCCTAAGGGACAAGGGGTGCCCCAGAGTGTCCCAAGTGAGCTGAGGGACAAGGGGTGCCCCTTAGGGCCATGGGGGGGTTAAGGGGTGCCCAAAGAGACAAGGGGTGCCCCTTGGGCATCAGGGGGTTTAAGGGGTGCCTAAAGGGACATGGGGTGCACCTTAGGGACAAGGGGTGCCCCAGAGTGTCCCAAGTGAGCTGAGGGACATGGGGTGCCCCTTGGGGACAAGGCGGGGTTAAGGGGTGCCCAAAGGGACATGGGGTGCCCCTTAGGGACAAGGGGTGCCCCAGAGTGTCCCAAGTGAGCTGAGGGACATGGGGTGCCCCTTGGGGACAAGGGGTGTCTGAGGGGACCAGGGGTGCCCCTTAGGGACGAGTGAGCTGAGGGACATGGGGTGCTCCTTAGGGACAAGGGGTGCCCAGGGGGCAAGGGGTGCCCCAGGGTGCCCCAGGTGAGGTGAGGGACAAGGGGTGCCCCGAGAGGACAAGGAGGGTTTAAGGGGTGCCCTTAGGGACATGGGGTGCCCCTTGGGGACAAGGGGTGCCTGGGGGTGCCCAAAGTGAACTGAGGGACATGGAGTGCCCCTAAGGGACAAGGGGTGCCCCAGAGTGTCCCAAGTGAGCTGAGGGACAGGGAGTGCCCCTTGGGGACAAGGGGTGTCTGAGGGGACCAGGGGTGCCCCTTAGGGACGAGGGGGGATAAGGGGTGCCCTAAGGGATATGGGGTGCCCTAAGGGATATGGGGTGCCCCTTGGGGACAAGGGGGGCATAAGGGGTGCCCTTTAGGGACAAGGGGTGCCTGGGGGTGCCCCAAGTGAGCTGAGGGACACGGGGTGCCCCTTGGGGACAAGGGGGGGTTAAGGGGTGCCCGAAGAGACAAGGGGTGCCCCTTAGGGACAAGGGGGGCATAAGGGATGCCCAAAGGGACATGGGGTGCCCAAAGACACAAGGGGTGCCCCTTAGGGATGAGGTGCCCAGGGGGACAAGGGGTGCCCCAGGGTACCCCAGGTGCGCTGAGGGACAAGGGGTGCCCCCTGGGGACAAGGGGGGGATAAGGGGTGCCCAAAGGGACATGGGGTGCCCCTTGGGGACAAGGGGTGACTGAGGGGACAAGGGGTGCCCCCTGGGGACAAGGGAGGGTTAAGGGGTGCCCTAAGGGACATGGGGTGCCCCTTGGGGACAAGGGGTGACTGAGGGGACAAGGGGTGCCCCCTGGGGACAAGGGAGGGTTAAGGGGTGCCCTAAGGGACATGGGGTGCCCGAGGGGACAAGGGGTCCCCAAGGGTGCCCCGGGTGACATAAGGAGTGCCCGGGGAGATGCCCCACGGGGGACAGTGACACCCTGAGTGTCCCAGGAGGGTTCAGGGTGCCCTTGGCAGAAGGGTGGGGGTACCTGTGAATCTGGGGGGTGTCACACCAAAGGGGGGGTGGGGGGGACAGTGAGGGTGACATGTCCTTGTCCCCCAGGTGCCACGTCATCGCCCAGTTCAACCGGGGCATCTACGACTACATCGTGGCCACCGACGAGGAGGCCCCGGCCCTGCCCGCGGGGCACCCCCCCGGCAAGAGGCGCAGGGGCACGGGCCAGAGGTGAGACCCCCCCCTCCAGG
>NW_015091327.1:22265-24266 GCF_001431845.1 Calidris pugnax | reverse complement strand
TCTGGGGGGTGTCACACCAAAGGGGGGGTGGGGGGGACAGTGAGGGTGACATGTCCTTGTCCCCCAGGTGCCACGTCATCGCCCAGTTCAACCGGGGCATCTACGACTACATCGTGGCCACCGACGAGGAGGCCCCGGCCCTGCCCGCGGGGCACCCCCCCGGCAAGAGGGGCAGGGGCACGGGCCAGAGGTGAGACCCCCCCTCCAGGTGCCACCAGTGTCCCCTTGGGTGTCACCAGTGTCCCCTTGGGTGCCACCAGTGTCCCCTCGGGTGCCACCGTGTCACCAAGGCCATGGCCTGCTGAGGCCAAGGGGAGGTGAGGTGGCCCAGGGCCATCGGGGTGGCCCTGTCCCCAACAACGTTCTGTGCCCGCGGGGGTGTCCCTGTCCCCTGGGGTGGCACCTGTCCCCAAGGGAATGTCCTTGTCCCCCGAGGATCTCCCTGTCCCCAAGGGGATGTCCCTGTCCCCAGGGATGTCCCTGTCCCCAGGGGTGGCACCTGTTCCCAAGGGGATGTCCCTGTCCCCTGGGGTGGCACCTGTCCCCAAGGGAATGTCCTTGTCCCCAAGGATGGTTCCTGTGCCCCAGGGGATGTCCCTGTCCCCAGAGAAGGTCCCTGTGACCACAGGGATGTTCCTGTCCCCTGGGGTGGCACCTGGCCCCAAGGGGATGTCCCTGTCCCCAGGGGTGGTTCCTGTGCCCACAGGGATGTCCTTGTCCCCTGGGGTGGTCCCTGTCCCCAAGGGGATGTCCTTGTCCCCAGAGGTGGCACCTGTCCCCAGAGGAGGTCCCTGTCCCCAGGGGTGGTTCCTGTCCCCAAGGGGATGTTCTTGTCCCCAGAGAAGGTCCCTGTGACCACAGGGATGTTCCTGTCCCCTGGGGTGGCACCTGGCCCCAAGGGGATGTCCCTGTCCCCAGGGGTGGTTCCTGTCCCCAAGGGGATGTTCTTGTCCCCAGAGAAGGTCCCTGTGACCACAGGGATGTTCCTGTCCCCTGGGGTGGCACCTGGCCCCAAGGGGATGTCCCTGTCCCCAGGGGATGTCCCTGTGACCACAGGGATGTCCCTGTCCCCAAGGGGATGTCCTTGTCCCCAGAGAAGGTCCCTGTGCCCACAGGGATGTCCTTGTCCCCTGGGGTGGTCCTTGTCCCCAAGGGGATGTCCCTGTCCCCAAGGGGATGTCCCTGTGCCCACAGGGATGTCCTTGTCCCCAGAGGAGGTCCCTGTCCCTGTGGGGTTGTCCCTGTCCCCAAGGGGATGTCCTTGTCCCCAGGGATGGTTCCTGTGCCCCAAGGGGATGTCCCTGTCCCCAGAGAAGGTCCCTGTCCCCATGGGGATGTCCCTGTCCCCAAGGGGATGTCCCTGTCCCCAGAGGAGGTCCCTGTGCCCACAGGGATGTCCCCAAGGGGATGTCCCTGTCCCCAGAGTGTCCCCTGCTTTGTGGGGGTCTCCTTGCCCTGTCCCCACGGCTCTGGTGTCACCGTGTCACCCCATAACCACGTGTCACCCCATAACCATGTGCCACATGTCCCCATGCCCAGATTGTCCCTGTGCCCACGGGGATGTCCCTGTCCCCAGAGGATGTCCCTGTGCCCAGAGGATGTCCCTGTCCCCATGGGGAGGTCCTTGTCCCCAAGGGGATGTCCTTCTCCTCAGAGGAGGTCCCTGTCCCCAGGGATGTCCCTGTCCCCAAGGGAATGTCCTTGTCCCCAGAGGTGGTCCCTGTGACCGAAGGGATGTCCTTGTCCCCAGGGGATGTCCCTGTCCCCAGAGGAAGTCCCTGTCCCCAGGAGAGGTCCCTGTGCCCACAGGGGTGTCCCTGTGGGGCTGTCCCTGTCCCCAGAGTGTCCCCTGCTTTGTGGGGGTCACCCCATAACCACGTGCCACCCCATAACCATGTGCCACCCCATAACCACGTGCCCCACATCCCCGTGCCCACAGAGATCCCTTTCCCCCCTGTCCCCACGCGTGTCCCAGCTGTCCCCTTGTCCGTCCGTCCCCCT
>NW_015091327.1:12283-15003 GCF_001431845.1 Calidris pugnax | reverse complement strand
TAAGGGGTGCCCTTTAGGGACAAGGGGTGCCTGGGGGTGCCCCAAGTGAGCTGAGGGACACGGGGTGCCCCTTGGGGACAAGGGGGGGTTAAGGGGTGCCCGAAGAGACAAGGGGTGCCCCTTAGGGACAAGGGGGGCATAAGGGATGCCCAAAGGGACATGGGGTGCCCAAAGACACAAGGGGTGCCCCTTAGGGATGAGGTGCCCAGGGGGACAAGGGGTGCCCCAGGGTACCCCAGGTGCGCTGAGGGACAAGGGGTGCCCCCTGGGGACAAGGGGGGGATAAGGGGTGCCCAAAGGGACATGGGGTGCCCCTTGGGGACAAGGGGTGACTGAGGGGACAAGGGGTGCCCCCTGGGGACAAGGGAGGGTTAAGGGGTGCCCTAAGGGACATGGGGTGCCCCTTGGGGACAAGGGGTGACTGAGGGGACAAGGGGTGCCCCTTGGGGACAAGGGAGGGTTAAGGGGTGCCCTAAGGGACATGGGGTGCCCGAGGGGACAAGGGGTCCCCAAGGGTGCCCCGGGTGACATAAGGAGTGCCCGGGGAGATGCCCCACGGGGGACAGTGACACCCTGAGTGTCCCAGGAGGGTTCAGGGTGCCCTTGGCAGAAGGGTGGGGGTACCTGTGAATCTGGGGGGTGTCACACCAAAGGGGGGGTGGGGGGGACAGTGAGGGTGACATGTCCTTGTCCCCCAGGTGCCACGTCATCGCCCAGTTCAACCGGGGCATCTACGACTACATCGTGGCCACCGACGAGGAGGCCCCGGCCCTGCCCGCGGGGCACCCCCCCGGCAAGAGGGGCAGGGGCACGGGCCAGAGGTGAGACCCCCCCTCCAGGTGCCACCAGTGTCCCCTTGGGTGTCACCAGTGTCCCCTTGGGTGCCACCAGTGTCCCCTCGGGTGCCACCGTGTCACCAAGGCCATGGCCTGCTGAGGCCAAGGGGAGGTGAGGTGGCCCAGGGCCATCGGGGTGGCCCTGTCCCCAACAACGTTCTGTGCCCGCGGGGGTGTCCCTGTCCCCTGGGGTGGCACCTGTCCCCAAGGGGATGTCCCTGTCCCCTGGGGTGGCACCTGTCCCCAAGGGAATGTCCTTGTCCCCCGAGGATCTCCCTGTCCCCAAGGGGATGTCCCTGTCCCCAGGGATGTCCCTGTCCCCAGGGGTGGCACCTGTTCCCAAGGGGATGTCCCTGTCCCCTGGGGTGGCACCTGTCCCCAAGGGAATGTCCTTGTCCCCAAGGATGGTTCCTGTGCCCCAGGGGATGTCCCTGTCCCCAGAGAAGGTCCCTGTGACCACAGGGATGTTCCTGTCCCCTGGGGTGGCACCTGGCCCCAAGGGGATGTCCCTGTCCCCAGGGGTGGTTCCTGTGCCCACAGGGATGTCCTTGTCCCCTGGGGTGGTCCCTGTCCCCAAGGGGATGTCCTTGTCCCCAGAGGTGGCACCTGTCCCCAGAGGAGGTCCCTGTCCCCAGGGGTGGTTCCTGTCCCCAAGGGGATGTCCCTGTCCCCAGAGAAGGTCCCTGTGACCACAGGGATGTTCCTGTCCCCTGGGGTGGCACCTGGCCCCAAGGGGATGTCCTTGTCCCCAAGGAGGTCCCTGTGCCTGCAGGGATGTCCTTGTCCCCTGGGGTGGCACCTGGCCCCAAGGGGATGTCCCTGTCCCCAGGGGATGTCCCTGTGACCACAGGGATGTCCCTGTCCCCAAGGGGATGTCCTTGTCCCCAGAGAAGGTCCCTGTGCCCACAGGGATGTCCTTGTCCCCTGGGGTGGTCCTTGTCCCCAAGGGGATGTCCCTGTCCCCAAGGGGATGTCCCTGTGCCCACAGGGATGTCCTTGTCCCCAGAGGAGGTCCCTGTCCCTGTGGGGTTGTCCCTGTCCCCAAGGGGATGTCCTTGTCCCCAGGGATGGTTCCTGTGCCCCAAGGGGATGTCCCTGTCCCCAGAGAAGGTCCCTGTCCCCATGGGGATGTCCCTGTCCCCAAGGGGATGTCCTTGTCCCCAGGGATGGTTCCTGTGCCCCAAGGGGATGTCCCTGTCCCCAGAGTGTCCCCTGCTTTGTGGGGGTCTCCTTGCCCTGTCCCCACGTCTCTGGTGTCACCGTGTCACCCCATAACCACGTGTCACCCCATAACCATGTGCCACATGTCCCCATGCCCAGATTGTCCCTGTGCCCACGGGGATGTCCCTGTCCCCAGAGGATGTCCCTGTGCCCAGAGGATGTCCCTGTCCCCATGGGGAGGTCCTTGTCCCCAAGGGGATGTCCTTCTCCTCAGAGGAGGTCCCTGTCCCCAGGGATGTCCCTGTCCCCAAGGGAATGTCCTTGTCCCCAGAGGTGGTCCCTGTGACCGAAGGGATGTCCTTGTCCCCAGGGGATGTCCCTGTCCCCAGAGGAAGTCCCTGTCCCCAGGAGAGGTCCCTGTGCCCACAGGGGTGTCCCTGTGGGGCTGTCCCTGTCCCCAGAGTGTCCCCTGCTTTGTGGGGGTCACCCCATAACCACGTGCCACCCCATAACCACGTGCCACCCCATAACCACGTGCCCCACATCCCCGTGCCCACAGAGATCCCTTTCCCCCCTGTCCCCACGCGTGTCCCAGCTGTCCCCTTGTCCATCCATCCCCGTGTCCTTTGGTGGGAGGGGGTGTCCCTGAGCCACCCCAAATGTCCCTTTTGTCCCTCTTGTCCCCCCCCCAGCAAGGGCAAGGGCCCCGAGTACGGGGTTGCC
>NW_015091327.1:11756-12049 GCF_001431845.1 Calidris pugnax | reverse complement strand
CGGCGCCGGGGTGGTGTCCCCCCCGGGGGGGGGGGGACAGTGCCAGGAGGGTTGGGGGGACCCCCTTGTCCTCGTGGTGACCCCCTTGTCCCCTTGTGTCCCCCCCAGAAACCGGCGAGTCCCCCTTGAAGCCCTACAAGTTCTCCATGGAGGAGATCGAGGGGTTGCGCTACCGCTGCCGGGTAAGTGATGCCACCCCAGGGTGGGGGGTGAAAAGGGGGGTGGGTGACACTCTGAGGGGGGGTGCCACCTTCTCTGTTATGTCCCTGACACCCCCATTTTTGGGTGTCCCC